>NC_088813.1:14581777-14890047 GCF_011386835.1 Chrysemys picta bellii
GAGCCAGTTGCCAACTCTCACTGAGTTCAGTAGGGCCAGCTTGCACTGGCACATCGCCTCGTGCTGGGCCCGCCGCATGGGGTGAATGTCACCCTGGGTAGAGCAAAGGGCTTTATCTGCCTGGTTAGGGTCTGGGGGGACTTGAGGCGCTCTGGGAGGGTCGTGGAGTGTTTTTGCTGTTTGAAACTTCCTGCTCTGGTCGGCTGTCATGGCCTCACCCCAGGGCCCCTCGGCGTATTCAGCACCCCAGCATTCCCCGACACCGTCATTCAGAGCTCGTGCACCCCAGGAATCTCACACCCACCCCGAGTGGTGCAGAGAGCAGGCCACAGCGTCCACCAGCACTCAGCATTCATCCGCTGCAAGCCCCCTCCAAAGGGACCGAGCCAACCTAAGGGCAGCCTGGCGGCTTCCAGGGACGGAGATGAACCAGCCTGGCTTGTAGCGGTGCCGGGGCTGGGCAGTGATGGACTTGTGACATACAGGCGTGGCAGTGGCTTCCTCTTCTAGTCAAGCCAGGCCATTCCCGCCCAGGGTGGGACCTTTTCATCGCTGGGTGTCGACATGGGATTGCTTGGTCAGATGGCGGCAGAGGCTGGGTACCTCCGGGGCTGCCTGATTTTAAAGGGCTGGATAATTTTATGATCCCAATGGGGCCATGTCCCCAGCTGGAATAAGCTGGTGTAGATCCATTGAAGCTGGCAGCGACGCAAGCTAAGAGGATGTGGTGGTCATTGACCATGGCACTGCCCATGTGGCTGGTATGTGTAACTGGAGGCTGTCACGTTCCTCAGCACGGTGAGAGGCAAGATGCCAGCTTGGCTGGCCCAGTGACCGGATCCGGTGTGACAAACCCCATGCAGCCCAGACTCCCCGCTCCCTCGCTCTCTGTCTACACGCGGTGCATGCATGATGCTCCATGCTGTGTGTTCTTCTTTCCAGGGTGACTGTGGCAAACCCGGCCCCCCCGGAAGCACGGGCCGGACAGGGGCAGAGGTGAGTCAGTGCAGCGCGGAAGGACAGGGTGTTTAATGCTCAGGGCGCCGTGTGCGGCTCCCGGCAGTGACCCACCACCAGTGACACTGGATGTGAGGGCCGGCCACGATTGTGCTTCTGCTCCCTGACCGCTCGTCCCAAGCCCCTTGCCCCTCGCGGGGTCCCAGAGCTCAAGCTCCAGCCCTAGCCCAATTCAGCAGCCCCATAGCCCGAGTTAGCTGACACGAGCCAGCCGCGGGTGTTTAACTGCAGTGTAGACACACCCTGAGCGACTCACAGGAGAACTTCAGCAGCCCTGTTGCCATAGGGCCAGGCTCTCCGTGGGGCAAATGAGTGCTGCTGCTCTGGTGAAGTCAATGGAGCTACCACGGGTTACAGTCGCTGAGGATCTGGCCTGGGACGCTGAAGTACAGCGTATGCAAACACCCGCCCAGATTCTCGGGGAAGGGGCCCGGTTCCCACCGGCGGTTCTCATGCTCTTGCGTACAGGTCAGCTGGGTGAGGGGGGGTGTGTACTGTACGAGCTGCGACTGTATATAATCGCTCTGTCTTTTGCAGGGGGAACCTGGTCCGATGGGACCCCAAGGCAGACAGGGGCCTCCGGGCCATTTAGTAAGTTGGATTTTTGCCGTGGTTGAGAAGAAGTGACAACATCCCAAATGCACTGATTTAATCCGGCACCGATGGGGGAAAACAGGGCTGTGTGAGCGCACGCCAGCCCCAGCCTCGCCCAGCAGGAGGCGCTGTAGGGGATGATGCAGGGGCACTGGCTCTAGGAGAACTCTCACCAATGCCAGTCCCAGCAGCAAGCACTTCAAGGGGGTTGGTTGGTTGGTTGGGGGAACGCTCAGCTACTGCAGTCCCAGCCTCTCCCAGCAGGAGGCGCTGTAAGGGATGATATTTTACGTGCCCCTAAATAAAATGACACGGCCTGTGCAAGCGGGCAAGGCTGCTCGGCAGGACAGCGTCTGGTGGGAGGTGCTCTGGCTGTTCTAGCCACGGCGCTGCTGTTCAATCACTCACTGGTTCCTCCAGTTTAAAGAAGCGAGCTGAGGGGTGTAGTAGACACTGCACGGTCTGCACGGTGCCCTGCCCCTGGCTCCCTGGGCGGGCAGGAGCCGATCGGCCTTTTCCTAGGGCTGGCTTCGGCTCCTGCTCTCAGGTTAATTGTTACTCTGTTAAAATGTCCTAATTTCTTCTCACTCGTAGGGTCCCCCAGGAAGCCCAGGCCAGCCGGGCCCAGCCGGAATCACAGGAATGGTAAGTGCTGTCCCTGCCCCAGGGGCCTCCCCATTGGCACAGATCCGTAGGAGCATGTTTAGTCTCTTGCAGCCTCGTTCTTCCCAGAGTGGGTTTCAGCGTGGGTCAGACGGGGCGAGCGGACCTCACCCTGGGGGTCTCACCCCAGCCTTGTTACCAGCTTTGCTCTGCCAGCATCACAAGAAATGTTCCCAGATGCCACCATCCCCCAGGCAGAGGCAGTGCATGTCCAGCCTTGCAGCACCAGCTGACGGGCTGGTGGCACACGAAGCCGTGCCGTGCCGTGCCAGGGCCATGCTCAGGAGCGAATGTGGCCGATGGGACTCGGGAGGTTGGCTAGGATCTGATTCGGGATCCAGTTCTCCAGCCTCAGTTGGATCAGGGGCCAGGCGAGGTGGTGTAGGGCCCGGTTTCCAATGAGGGCATCCACATTGGAGAACTGGCTCAGCAGTCGAGTTCCCGTACCTTGCCTGTTCTTATCACGACTGCATGTTCGAGTGCCCGGGTCCACACCTGGGCACCTATTGATGGCTTCGTTCTCACTTTCGAAATAACGTCTGAAACCAGCGCTCTCTCCTTTTTCCCCATTCTCCAGGGATTGAAGGGCGAGAGGGGATCTCCAGGGGAAAGAGGTCTCGCAGGGATGCCCGGGCAACCCGGGCCCCCAGGCCACCCTGGACCACCCGTGAGTGCTGCATGTTGATGGAGACGTGACACGGACCAGGGCGATGCCAGAGCCTGGAGCGCACAATGTCAGTGGGGGTGGGGGAGAGGCTTAGACATCAAACACTGAGCCCCTTGGAACTGCACCGTGGGAGGGACGGAGAACAAAGCACGCCGGCGGGCTCTGAGGTTGCCAAGTTCCTCTCTATGGTGCCAGGTTTGCCAATTATGGCATGCCGGTCTGGGCTCTGCCAGGCGCAGCCCATCCATCCTTCGCTCGGTGCGGTGTGGATTCGGCAATATCCATCCGTACGACAGCACGTGCGCTGCTGGGTGCTTGGCGCACGCTGGGAACTGCCTCTGCAGGGGCTGCCCTGGTGACCTCCCCGTTGGGTGCTGGGAATTCTTTACTCCCGATGCATGGTGCGAACCCTCAGAGAGTGCTGACGGGGTCTGAGCCCGAGATGCGTTCTCAGCCACAGCATCCCAGGCGGGTTTGGGCTCCAGGTCCCTTTCCTTGGGAGCATGGGGTGGAGAAAGGAGGGCTCTGGAATGTTTCATGTTTCTGTCTTTGATTTCCCAGGGCGAGATGGGCGCGGACGGAGCAGCAGGGAAAGAGGTATTGTGATGCTGGCCATGATGGCTCCCCCCCTCGCATGCTCTCTGTCCCACGGCAGTGAGTGCGGCAGGTCCACGCTGCGCTCTCTGCCCCCTACTTCTCCCGGCCCGTTATTGCAATAGGATTGTGTTTGCCGTCGGTGCCACTGCTGAGCCTAGACCCACAGCCCTTACTCAGGCAAAACTCCCCTGAGCGTCAGCGATGTCTCGCCCAGCAGTGCTGAGTGCGCCATAGATGCCCAGTTGAGGATAAATAACTACAGCCGAGGGGGCAATGCTCAGGCCTGGTTTGCCCTCGACCCCAGACTGCACCATCCTGACGTCTCGAGCTGCTTTTGTGATCTAGAGCTGCACCCCTAGCAGGAGGTGGCTCCCTACCCCACAAAGATTCCTGCAGTGCCCGCTCCTTGCCACCAGGGGCAGCATCCCATCCCAGGCTTCCTGGAAGGTGGGACTTCCTGGTTTGCCATCAGAGTGGAGGAAGTGACAGTTCCCTAGTGTCACCGTGTGTGGCGGTACCTTAGAAAGGGTGTGCCAGTGACATGGGTAAGCGGGGCCTTAGCATGCCTGTCTTACTCCGTGAGCTCTGGCAGAATCGCCAGAATAGAGGCCAGTGCCTGGAGGATAAAAGGCCAGGTACCAACAAGCACATGTTCATATCCCACAAGGAGTTGGCAGGGGCTAACCTCCCTGCTTCCACATTCCTGCCTCCTGCCCCCAGGCAGGGTTGGTCTAACGAGGCAGGGATCCAGACAGGGCATCAGCCAGTGGCATAAAGGAGGCGCTTTGGCATGAGAGGAGGAGAGAGCTGAAAGCTGAGCACAAGCTCAACCACAAGATATGGGCTTGACGCTGGGGTGACTGGGTGGGATCTGTGGCCTGTGTAACGCAGGAGGTCAGAAGAGCGGATCATCACGGTCACTTCTGGCCCTAACAACTCGGACTCAGACGTGAGATCCAGCTGCCCAAGAGGCGGCAAAGCTCCCAACCCGAACGGCTGGGCCAGAGCGGCTGCAGCCATTCGAAAACCTCTTGGTTTAGCTTTAAGCTTCCTGATCCTCAGAGCCCGAGAGAGAGAGAGCCCTCCCCAGCCACTGTGGCTCTCCGGTATGCCGCCTTCACACAGGCTTAGACCCTGCCACCAAGGTCTAGAAACCGTTTCAGAGCAGAACTTCCCGTGACCACTGCTCCCTTCTGCCTCCTTCTAGGGCCCACCGGGGAAGCCTGGACTGTTAGGACCAGCTGGCCAGAAGGTAAGAGCAGGTCGGCTTTGCTCCATGACGCTTAGTAGAATGCTCTGGACAGCTGCTACGCTGGGGCTCTGGGCTGCCCAGGGGACTGTTTCCCCAGCTGCAGTCCTGCTGCCTGGGCTCCCTGGAGGGGCAGCCCGTGCTCAGGTTGCCCTGAGAGCTGCTGTACTGTAGAGAGATGCCCGTCTCTTGTCCGGCTGGGGAAAGGTGATGAGGAACTGGAGAGATTTCTGCCTCTGACTGTATCTGGCTTCTTCTTGTGTATTCCAGGGTGAAGCTGGCCCTGCAGGGGAGAGAGGGCACCCTGGAGAGAAAGGGAGAGCTGGCATGCCTGGAGGACCAGGGAAAAGTGGCTCCATGGGCCCCGTGGGACCACGTGGCTCTCCGGGAGAGAGAGGCCACCCGGGCTCCCCAGGACCTGCTGGCAGCCCGGGGACGCCAGGACTCCCAGGCACAATGGTAAGGGGGGAGAAGGGGTCAGTGCCTGCTGCTGGGGGGCGGGGGGTTCTCGCAGAATGAAGCAGCCTGAACAAGGGTTCACAACCTGGCTCTGAGCATCAGGACTCCTGGGTTCTATTCCTAGCTCTGCTACCGACTCACTGTGTGGCCACAGGTGAAGCATGTCTTCCTGCTGCCTTTTCCCGGGTTGAGTTTTGCTTTGTGGTTTTTCCCGTCCCCTCTCTCTAGGGAGACATGGTGAATTATGACGAAATCAAGCGGCTCATCCGGCAAGAGCTGAACAAAATGTTTGACGGTAAGCGGTGCGGTGGGAACGGGAGGCTGGAGGGCTGGACTGAGCTGCAAGGGACGGCTTAGTGCTTGGCGCATCCAGGCTGAAAGAGCTACCCCAGTCTCTACATCCACGTGTCCAAATCCTGGAAGGGTTAGGGCTGCCCTTCATCCTTCCCAACGTCCCACTACCTAGTGTAGGGTGTGCCGAGAATCTGTGTGCGCATTACATCTCAGAGCCCTTTGAATAAGCGCATGGTGTTTGGCTTCCTTCCAGCAACGTGCCGTGTTCTTTGAGCCAGTTGTTACTTCCTGAGCTGGCGTTTCCTGTGCACTTCTAGACCCCGCAGGGTCTTCAGATAAGCCCCCACCATTATGGGCTTCCTACACTCCTGATAGCAAGAGTTTGGGGTTAATAACCCCTGGCTGGCACAGTCATTGGCTCCCTGTGTCTCTCTCTGCAGAGAGGATGGCGTACTATGCCTCCAGGATGCAGTTCCCGGTGGAGATGGCTGCCTCCCCAGGACGACCAGGTCACCCTGGTAAAGATGGAGCACCAGGGCGGCCAGGGCCTCCTGGCTCCCCTGGGTTACCGGGACAGATCGGGAGAGAAGGGCGGCAAGGTGTGCCGGGCATGAGAGGTAGGTCGTTCATCTGAAAGCCCTTTATTTGCATCTCCTCTTCCCTGACGTTTCTGCGGAGTTTCAGAAATGGCCTCCAGAGTCGGGAGATTTTTAATGGCGTGGTGGCAGCAGCTGGAATTCACCGCTGCGGGATTGCAAAGCAGGTTAAGGGAACTCCAGCCCATGTGTGTGGTTCACGCCTTCTCTTTCCACGGGTGGCCTTGTACGTGCTCGCTTTCTTGCTCAGCCCCATGGAATCGTCCTTTCCTCCTTCTCTGTCGCTCACGCGCATTACGCTCTGCGGGTGGGGTTTCTTACTGCGCTCTTGCATTCCAGGTGAGCCCGGCGCCAAAGGAGAAAAGGGAGAGAAGGGCATTGGCCTTGTGGGAGAAAGCGGCCCGCCAGGGGCGCCCGGTAAGACCCGTGCACACATCACAACAGGGACCCAATTGGTTCAGCATTTTTAAGGCCAACTCGTTAGCCCTTCCTGCTGCAGGGACACGGACGGCGATAGACGCCCGGTGCTTCAGGGGGAAATCTCCTGATTCAGCTTCTCCCAACAATGGGAGACAGACTGAGGGTCTCAGACCAAAGCCTTTCCATCCAAACCATCTGAACTGCGGTGGGTCAGCTTTAACGGAGTCAGAGAGTTTAAGGCCAGACAGGATCACCAGATCCTCTGGTCTGACCCGGATCTCACAGGCCACCAGCACGGAACCAACAACTGAAATGAGACCAATGCGTCACCACCCATGGGAGACGTAGCTGTTATGTGCCACAGGCAGAGAACGGGAGGGACCGAGGTGCCCCGGTGCCCGAGGCCGCCACAATGGCAGGGAAATGAGCAAGTGAGATAGACCCAGATAATCCTGGCCAGTGACCCGCACCCACACGCTGCAGAGGAGGGGGGAAAAAAACCCAAAGCTCACTGCCAGGCTGACCTGGAGAAAATTCCTTCCTGACCTCGCATATAGCGATCAGTTAGACCCTGAGCACGTGTGCAAGAACCAGCCAGTCAAGCATCTGGGTTTGGTTTTGCACAAACAGCCTTTTCAGCTCCTCTCTTCCCTTTCTTGTTTCTCCTCTTCAGGTCCCCAAGGGCCACCAGGATATGGCAAGCTGGGTCCGCCTGGGCCTATGGGACAGCAAGGCATCCCAGGCGTTCCTGGACCACCAGGAGCTACAGGGCAGCCTGGAAAGACCGGGCATTGTAACCCTTCCGATTGCTTCAGCATGATGCCCCTTGAGCAGCCTATGTACGAGCCCAAAAGTATGAAAGGACCCCTAGGCTGAGCGGATCTGAAGGGCATTTTCACAAAGGACTCCATTGGGAATGACCAAAGCTCGGGCCTCGCGACTGGTCGTGAATGATTTTTTTATTGCTGTTAATATTTTTTTCTTTTGATTTCCAGTGGGGTTAAGTCTCTCATGACTCTGTGTGCGTGCGTGTGTGTGTGTGTGTGTGCGCGCGCGCATCTCTTGTGTTTGTAAAGGGAATTGGACACTGCCATCTGTGGTCAGCCAAAATCCATTTCATGATGGTGTCTTTGCTTATCATTGCCCTAGCCAAGCCTGCACCTTCCTGTGTCTTCTCTAGCTTCTTCTGTCGTTTTAATTAATTATTAGTCTTTCAACACCTGCTCATCACCAGCACTTTGGGCACTGAGGCAGAAAAAGAGGGGAGGGCGAGGGAAGGAAGGGTATTTTTAACTGTCACGCCTCTGAGTAGCCTCAGCTGTTACGGGGAGGGAACTTCAGGCAAGATTCCAGATCCCACCTCCATCGTTTGTGAAATGACATATCCCCGTTCACATGACTGAGACAACTCTCCTTCTGCCCCGTGTGCCTTTCGTTTGTGTTGCAGTGCATGCTCTGCTGCTCTTTTCATTTGTAATGTGCCAGCATCATATGTGTCGTCAGCCATCTCCTTGTCCTGGTGCCAATATCGCTCTTGCGTTAGAGAGAGCTCCTGCACAAAGTCTTGGCCCTCAGCATAGAATCATTCTAGGGAAAAATAAGAGCAAGCAAGCTGGATCACCGAGCCATTTTTCAAGGCTTCTGTGCATCTTCTCATAGCCATGAAGCGGAGCAATCGTGCTGGCCTTTAACTTAAAGCCCAACATTTTCGTTTGGTGGAAAAACAAGCGTCTAACCTAAAAATCATGACTGGGTTGCTAAGTGCTAGACCGGTTTCCAACTATTAAAATACAATGTCTGAGCAGTCAGTTACCACTTTTCAGCTCAGTGTGCGAAAGGGAGGGCTGCTTTCCTCACTGAAGCAGGTTGAATCTGGTGAGCAAACAAACAGAAACTAATAAAACATTCCTGCCCAAACTTTGTCCGCATTTTTAAAGCAACTCTCTATATATAAATCTTGAGCACTTTTGTCTATCGCCCTGGGGACAGTAAGAGCTGACATTCTACCGGTTTGTCCTTCCCCCAACCATAGATAAAACTAGCCCCAGAGTATGTACTAGAAGTGGATGGAGCTCAAAAGGTTGGAAGACACCCCGACAGTTTGTATTCTCAATGGAATATCTGGCATCTGGACCAGGAACTCATGTACTGATATATTCCCTTCCTGTTAGTATTTGTCGTCATCTCTTAAGGATGTAAGAAAATCATTTGTACCATCCATCAACAGTTCTGTCTGTCATGAAGCAGAAGTCAGGCCCAGATCCTCAAAAGTATGTAGGCTCCTACTGGCCATTGATTTCACCAACAGAACTAAACGCTGTTTCATATAGCAACGTACCATGGTTTTAAGTAGCAATGACTTTTTCCTAAGAACCGGGCCATAACCTAACCCTAGCAGAGTTGTCGAGGATAGTTTTATAAACTGGTAACAATGGGGAACACGAGAGTCCCAGGACCCCCTGGGTAAGAAGACTGGGGGAGCCAAACTGGCCCCAGCAACAGCTGTGTGTATAGGTTTGCAACCATAGTGTGCACAAGACCGTAAGGGGAAGTTTCTCCAACTTTGCATAAAGGATACATGGTTACAGTTGGTCCTTGCTGTCTGTTGTTAGCATCCATCCCCCAGAACAGCCCAAACGTCTGCCCAGCAGCATCCATTGAGCTAAGCCAGAATACAAATAGGTAACAAGCACATAGGAAGAGTGGGTCTTAGGAACTCCATTAGCCAGTGAAAAGAGCCCAGAGTCTGCATATTTACTGTTCCATAAGGTGGGGTGAACAAAATCAGGTTGTTAAGTATTGATGTGCTTGAGTAAACGAGCAGCCCCGGAGCCCAGCAGAATTCCCATTCCTCTCGTTAGCGGTAACAGGAGCAATTTCCTGAGGCACCGTATTTAAAATTGAACCCAGCGTGTGTCTCTCAGCCGCTGCCTTCCAAATGTCAACTGCTCATTTCTCACATGTCTGGGAGACAGTGTCTTCGTGTCACTAATGGTCTTGATAAACAGCGCGTAAATTGGCTCCTCGCACCACTTCAAATAGGGAAGGCCAGCGCTGCAACAGAACTGTCTCTTTGTGTTTCCTTTAGTTAAAGCTGCAGCCTGCGCTCAGCTCCCCAACTCAAATGTAGACTTCTGGATTTGATCTAGTTCTAACAGGCGTTCATCAGCTTGGAAGCAACCAGCTTGGAAGCAGTGGTGCCCTTTGGCATGGGTCAGCGGGCATGGCTAGAGCAGGGAAGGGGGTTACTATGGAAGCTTACACATCTCTCTGGGTATCTCAGAGCAGTGACTGACAGCCCGTGGGGTATCACTCCATCACTGAGCTAGGAGTGAGTGCCAGCAACTTATTTCATCAACACATTATCCATTGCAATCTGGCGAGGGCTGGCAGCCTGCTGAAACCAGCGCTGATATTGCAGCACGGTACCAAGGACTAAACATGCTCATCCTTCACCTCGGGAGGGGGCGAACGGCTTTAAGGCCAAGCCTAAGAATCACTGCTGTTAGAAATGGAGGTGACCCCTCAGATCCTCCAGTCTCTCTGCTTGGGGCTAACAGAGAATGGTTTGTTCCCTGCAGTACACTGGCTCTCGGGCCTTAGCCCTCTCCCCAGCTTGCGATTGGGATTATTTAGCACCCCACTAAGGAGCTCTGCCCAGCCACAGGCCAGTCCCAGAATGAGGATGAGAAGCTGGGATCGGATGCTGCCAGAGGGAGCGAGGGTGTAAGCGCAGCAGAGCCAGGCGTGGGGCGGGGTGAGCAGGAGAGGAGGGAACACACTGAATGGAGACGCCCTCCCAGCTGGAGCCATCCTTGCCCCCCACCCTTCCGGCCCAGCACTAGGTCTCTTGCCACCCAGCTCCTCCATTAACTCAGAGAGGAGGGAGGATCCCTTCAATAACCCATTGATTTGGGGGCAAGGGCCTGGGCCAGGCAGGACAGAGCATGGGGCAAACACTAAGGGGCAGGGGGTGGGGCAGAGGAGGCAGGGCCATGGGGCCAGAGACAGGGGGTGGGACACAGGCGCAGGGCCCTGGGGCCAGAGATGGGGCAGGGCTATGGGGCCAGAGACAGGGGATGGGGCAGAGGGGGTGAGGCCATGGGGCCAGAGACAGGGGACAAGGCAGAGGGGCAGGGCCATGGGGCCAGAGATGGGGCAGGGCACAGGGGCAGGGCCATGGGGGCGGGGCTATGGGACCAGAGATGGGGGCGGGGCACAGGTGCAGGGCTATGGGGCCAGAGACGGGGGCGGGGCCAATGGCAGGCAGCTCAGCGGTGGGGAGGGGAGCCACACTCTCTCTCTTGCTAGGCCTAAGGACGCACTCTCTGCTGGCCCTTTAAGAGCCCCTCCCACGCTCCCCAGTCACATGATCTCACTCTGGGCGGAGCTACCTGACTGACATGCAGTAGAAGCCAGTCGACGCTCTCCTAAGAGACCGGCAACCAATCAGCGAATCCGGAGGGCGGGGAGGGAAGCTGCGCTCACAGCGCGGGCGGGGCGGAGGCAGCGAGCGAGCTCCCCCGGTCCGAGGACGCCATGGCCGGTTACCAGTACGGGCAGGTGAGCGCGCGCGGGGCTGCGGCCTGCTCGGGGCTCTGCGGCTAGGCCCGGCCCTGGGGGAGCTTCTGGCAGCTCGGCCCCTGCGAGCCCCCGCCCGGGAGCCTCTGGGAGAGCTGGGGGGCGGGGCGGGAGGGGGGTTGTGATGGAGGTGCCATTGGTGGGGCTGGAGGGCAGTGCGGGAGGGGGGTGGGGGATGGGGTTGTGGTGGAGGTGCCATTGGTGGGGCTGGGGGGGGCAGTGCGGGGGGCTGGGAGGGCTGGGGGGCAGTGCAGGAGGGGTGGGGTTGTGGTGGAGGTGCCATTGGTGGGGCTAGGGGGTGGTGATGGCCCGTGAGGTTGGTGCTGGCGGGTGGCATTGGGGCAGTCGTGGATGCCCGTGCAGAATGGGGGCTGGTGCTGGGGGGTTAGCCTGGGGTACAGTGGAGCCCCAATAGCAGGGGGTCACCCAGATGGCATGGCAGGTGGCTCGAGGCTGGTGTCAAGGGGGGTGTTATCACCAGAGTGGGGACTGATAGAGTGGCTCTGGGGGCAACACAGGGCGTGTTGGCACCAAGGTGCTTGGGAAAGTGGGTGGAAGTGGAGGGGGTGATGATTCAGATGTCAGCACCATTTAACATGTCCGCTCCCCTGCCTCTTCCCCACCCCCCAACCAGATCTGTCCCAAAACTCAACAGGCCCCCAAGTGGCTCTGTCAGAATGTCACAACACAGCGCTACAATGTTGTTTCACAGGCCCCCAAGCTGACTGGGCTTCCCCGTTAAAGGTCCTCTCGGTGTAAATGTTGTGACAGCTGGCAGCCCTGGCGCCTTCCACTGAAATTTTCAATTGCTGTTTGCCCCAAAAGATCCCAAGGGCTTTACACACTCCAGCAGTGCCAGTAAAATGCAACCGCCTTTGGCATGGACAACAGCACCTAGTTGGTGCCTGGTGTGGTAGCAGGAGGGAACAGAGTATAAAAGGGCAAGATTTTCAAAAGCGACGAGTGATTTTGGCTGCCTCCATTTTGGGGGGGCTCAGGTTGAGACACGTTAAAGGGACCTGCCTTTCAGAAAGGGACCTGCCCTCTGGAATCAGGCTCCTTCCATGATTTTCAGAAGACATGAAACTGTGCGGTGCTAAAGTGTACGACGTTTCCTGTAATCTCAGTTGTGAGTTGCCTTTTCTGACGTCAGCCGTTTACAGCCCTACACAGTGAATTTATAAGGATGTGGGTGGGGTGGGGATAAAGCTTGGCTGTGAAGGGGAGGGGCTCTGTTGAGTCTTGTTCCTCTTCCCTTACTGGCTGGGGTTGCTTCTCTTGGGAATAGGCTGAACGCCCCCACCTCAGGCTGCCTAGGGTTTGTATCCTTCGGCTGTCTCGGCTGCCCCTCATTGGGGAGGCAGTGCGATCCAAGGAATAATGCTCTGAACAGGGAGTCAGGCGACTGTATTTGACTTACAGGTATATCTTCACTGGAGACTAGCCTGGCTGTGAGCATCCACACTTGGGTCATACCCACGTAGCTGCGTCCATACTGGCATAGCTCTAAGTCAGGTGAAGTGCTTGGGCTTCAGGGGGCATAGCCTATGTTGTTTGGGCAGCACTGTTGTGTGAGCCCGTGGCCGGCTAATAGCGCATTGAGATGAGGCTCTCCAGGATGGCACCTCTCTTCAAGTGCCATGTAGAAATGCAGCAGGATGTGGATGATGTGGGGTTTAAATGTGAACTGGTGTATTTAAAAGCTCAGATGGCTTCTGATGCAGGAGGGAGTAGGTAGAAGGGCAGGAAAATATGGTCCTAAGGGAATTCTGGGAGGGCATTGGAGAACCGTAGAGGGTGGGTTACAGCCTGAGTTAAAGCAGAACCTGGGCTCTAACCTATGCCCCCAGCCGGGTAAGCTAGTCCACATTCAAAGCACCTCCAAGCCCGGGTCAAGGGCTTTTGTGTGTGGACAAACCTAGGTAAGAGTCTGGTTTAATGAAGGCTCATTGCTGAAAGGAAGGGGGTTTACTTCTGGCTGCTTTAAAAGGATTCACCTTTCCCATGAAGGTGCAAGGTCCTTGTTGTTCACATGGTGAGTCTTTCTCAGCTAGGATTACAGGTACAAACCCTTCTGTTGTGGTCTCTGCCTGGTGCCTGATGGGCAGGTGGCTGCATCACAAAAACAGCACTGATTGGCTCCCCAGGTGGCCGAGAAACCAAAGACTGAATTAGACTCTGGAGACTAAATTCTGCTCTTCTCCCTAGAGGAGACTCCTGCAGGTCGCAGCTACAGCGCATGAGTGGAAGAGCAGGGTATTTGTACCAGGTCTGTGGGTTCGGGGTCCATGGCTGTCAGGCCACCAACTGTCACAAACATGAAAACTGGGATTTTCAAAGGTGCTGAAGGGAGTTGGGAACATCAGTGGGAGCGAGGCATCTCGCTGTCTTAGGAGCTTCTGAAAATCCAAACGTAAACTCTCTCATGCTGGGCAGTACTCTTACCAACTGGCCTCCGGCGTGTTCTAGTCTGACCCGCTGTGTGGTGTTCTTAACACTACTGCACGGCTGTTGGTGTAGCATGAAGGATTTGTCAGATGATGCTCTGAGAAGGCCAATTTACAGTCCTGGTAGCTACCTGTATCGGGTTGTGCAGGGAACCTAGGATGGCAGGACTCCTGGGGAGCTGGTTTCCCAGGATTGCAGTGCCCTGGTCTGAATGGGACAGCAGCTACGGTTTGTTACAGAGAACGTCATGCCCATGCAGAACATTACATCTGGTATTTCTGGGGGAAAACCCAGAGCAGGAAAAGCTGCTGGGCTGGTTCGCTCTATGCTTTACACTCCCCAAATGCCCTAAAATAATGCCCAGTGGGAGTGTAGGCCTCAGATAATCCAGTTTAACCTTAAATTACCATATCGGGGTCTTCAAGGTCCCTTCAGCTTACTTAGCTGATTGCTTAGTGTTTGCCCTGCGCTCTCTCCCCCTCCCTACCCTGCTGAACAGGGTTTGTTTCAAAAACTTCCCTTTGGGCTCAACTGAAGCTGGGTAGGGGGAGTCCGTGTCTTGGAGGATTTTAGTTATAAACTCTGGTAATCCAGAGTTGCTGGCACGCTGTATAGCCAAGAGGCGGGGGTGCTGCGAGCAGTCTGGAGGATTGCTGGTTGTATGTGCAGCTGTACTGGGAGTTCTGGGGGGTTGGCCCCTTGCAGCGGCTGTTTGTGCTTTCTAGTGTGTTCTGCTCTCTCTGGGCTGTCAACCTGTCCTTTATTTTCCCCCTTCTCCTCCCACAGGGTTACCCCGGATCAGCAGGGCCAGCCCCAGGCGCCCCGCAGGGCGGTTACTATTCCGGAGGCCAGTATGGAGGTGGGGTGCCGCCTGGTGGTTCCTATGGCGGCCCAGCACCTGGAGGCCCCTATGGGCCACCATCTGGCGGAGGAGCTTATGGGCATCCCACCCCGGGCGGGGCACCATCTGGAGCTCCTGGGGGACCTTATGCAGGAGGCCCAGCCCCAGGAGGGCCTTATGGGCAGCCATCTACCAATCCCTATGGTGCCCCTCAGCCAGGACCCTATGGAGCCGGGGCTCCTGCTGGTGAGTAGAAAAGTGTGTGATGGAATGATCCCGCCTCCCTGCACGTGTTCTCCATTGTGCTGGTGGAGCAGTTTGTTCCTTCGCACAAACTTGCTTATGGAGCGTCTCACAATGCTAGTTGGCTGCCTTCAGTGACGGAGGAAGGCCGTGTGCATGTGGGGGTGCAGTCGTAACTAGCAAGCTGCCGTCCTTTGGGTTCTTGAGAGGTTTCCAAGATGGGTATTCCTTTCCCCTTGGCCAGGCAGCCGTCTGCTGCCAGGATTCCCCAGTGCTAGCTGCCGTGCTGTTATCTTTAAGCAAACTCTTGAGGCTGTTTTTAAATGAAGATGTTGGTTCTGGTGCTAACATGGCACTTTCCTTTAGCTGAGAGTTATGATCTGAGCACAGGACAGGGATCCAGAGACTCCTGACTCCAAACACCAGCTCAGACCCTGACACCCAGTTGGCCAAGGGAATAGCCTTCCACCGCTTTGTACCTCAGTTTCCCCAGCTGTAAAATGAGGGTAATGACCAAACTCCCAGGGTGGTTGTTTATTGTTTGTAAAGAACCTTTCAGGTGACAAGGCCTAGACATGTGCCAGCTGTCATTCAAAGGTCTGGGGCATATGTCCAGGGGCCACTTGAACAATATGCCTTGCCCAGCAGAATGGGAGCTGTGGCATTTAACTGAATCGTTCATTTCAATTAAACTGCTGTTCAGAAAAATATTCGCGTTCATTATTTAAGGCTCCAACATGGAGGAAAAATGCTGAAGAAGCTGCATCCCCAAACGGTAGAAATAAAACTTGATAGTCGCACATCTGTCTCCCCTGAAACTGGTTGGGTTTATCCTGCTGAAAGGCCCCAGCTTCCATTTGTTTGTGCTCCATTTACAAACCAGCTGAAGAGATCTAATTTGCTTCTCTCTATTTTGACAAGACCTTGCATGCCAACTTCCGGCCATTATGAACCTGCTTCCACAGGCTAGATCACGTGGCCATAAAAACGCATTTAGACTGGAAAAGCTGACTCAGCCTCTCCTTGTGGCCGATCAGCTGTAACCAGTCCCTCCGCACTTGCTGTCTGGCTGTTTGCAGCGTTCCTGTGCTGACTCCCAGCTGTTAGTGGTGAAGAGGGTCTAGCTAGGTCCAGACAAACGCTGCTTTGCTTAGTGACTACCAAGCTGTCATTTCTCTAGTGGATTGCGTGAGCCTTTATCCTGTTCCTCCTGACAGGTAACATGCCACCCGGCGTGGACCCAGAGGCCTTTTCTTGGTTCCAGACAGTGGATGCTGATCACAGTGGCTACATCTCCATCAAAGAACTCAAGCAGGCCCTGGTCAACTCCAACTGGTCTGCATTTAATGATGAGACCTGCCTTATGATGATAAGTGAGTCCAGATGTTTTTTTTCCCCTTTAAATTGCTCATGAGCTGCTATCTGTACTAGAACAGATAATGCATATTGCGCTGAACTCTGCGGGGGTTGCTTTGTAATGTTGGAAAAAATCCAGCTCTTTGTGCGTTGAATTTGGATCTAATAGGGTGAATCCTAGGTCAAGTGTACAGCAGCCGTGTATTTCCCCCCTTGGCAAAACATTTACTTCGCAAAAGGGATGTGAATGGCAGGCGGGCTGATTGTTTCAGATTAGGGATGGCAGCTGGGAGGGACTGGGCAAACCTTCATGCCCCACTTGGTAGAGACTGGAAGAGGAGG
The DNA here is from genome assembly GCF_011386835.1 of Chrysemys picta bellii. Classification (NCBI taxonomy): domain Eukaryota; kingdom Metazoa; phylum Chordata; order Testudines; family Emydidae; genus Chrysemys; species Chrysemys picta. The sequence goes on from NC_088813.1 coordinate 14,598,145, forward strand.
AAGACGCTGGAGCCGAAGCTCACAGTGCAACAACTTATGCTGTCTTGGAAGCTGGAACTTCCCCAGCAGTTTTTTGTAATGCCCTAAGCTAGCTCATTGTTTAGCACTTCGACAAGCTGAGTGCTGCATGGCAGCTGAGGATAGTCCCCGCCCATTGTCCTGTGTGTCTAGCTCCTCTTTCTAAGGATGGTTTGACTGTTAAGGAGGGCAGCAAACAAAGGCTAGACAGAAAAATCCAAACCGCTTGCTATGGCAAACTGAATTCCTCACAGTTTCCACACTTGCTGCGATACCCTGAGGGTAAAGGTTTTGATGCCATTGCCTGAAGGCCCCGTAACATAAATGCCAACATTTTGATCAGTATAGTGCTTTCCCGTTATGAATTCTGTTCCTGTGATTAGATTTGCTCCATAGCTCCTAATGGGGAGAGCTCTGGGAGGTGGCAGTGTGGTCTCATGGCATGTCTACACTTACCGGGGATCTATGCTGCAACAGTTGATTCACAGGCAGTCGATTTAGCGGGTCTAGTGAAGACCCACTAAATCGACCGCAGATCGCTCTCCCATCAAATGAGTACCTCATCGAAATGAGAAGCGTAAGGTAAGTTGACGGGAGAGTTTCTCCTGTCGACCCAGTGTGGTGTAGACACCACAAAAGGTTGACCTAAGCTACATTAACTCCAGCTTCGTTATTCACGTAGCTGGAGTTGCGTAAATTAGGTCGATTAAGTCCCGTAACATAGACTTGCCTTTAGGCAAGTTCCCAAACCCCATCTGAGCAGTGCGGAATGACAAACTTCCCTGGGATGTGGCATGTTTGTAAAGTTCTTTGAGAGCTTCTGATGGGAGGCGCTGTAGATGTGCATGGCGCTCTTTCTGGATCATCCCTCACGGCCCTGCTCTTGCTGTTGGTTCCTTGGCAGACATGTTTGATAAAACGAAGTCGGGACGGATCGATATCTTTGCGTTCTCGGCCTTGTGGCGCTTCATCCAGCAATGGAAGAACCTCTTTCAGCAGTACGACAGAGACCGGTCCGGTTCCATCAACTTCAGTGAGCTGCAGCAAGGTGAGACGAGAGGGAATGTGGCAGATTGTGGAGAGCAAGCGGGTGGCAGCGTCCTCAGACATGACCGCACAGTACCCATTGTGGTTCCTGTCCCTACTAGCTGCTCTCTGAAACCATATGGTGTCTGTCAGGGGGCTGGGTCCAAACCTGTATGACAACTGCTTCAGTTGCGTCAGTTCAAGGCAATGGTGGACAAATCAACAGGTCGGTCCTGGCTTGGTTGTCTCCCACTTAAATAATTCCAGCCGTCCCCTCCTGCAGTGTGACAGCTACATTCGCTGTGTTATGAATGCACTGTGCTTGTTTAGCTTTAAGTGGGCTCCATGGAAGTGGTGCAGTTACACCTTCTGTGGCTAACGCTTCCCCGTGCTTGGAAAGCAGGAGTTGTTCCAGCAGATCCCTGTGCTCCTGCCTCTGATACGTGGAGAGGCTCCCACTCGGAAGTCGTGGCTGCAGAGGCTGTGCAGCCAGTCCCCTTTTGCTGTGACTTACCTGTCAGGTGTGTGCATTAGTCCGAAGGCTGTAGGTGTCAGAGCAAACTAGCTGCTTTTTTTCCAGGAAACGCTCTGCCCCCTTCTGCCTCCCCAAAATAACTCTGCCTGGATGGCACCTCGCTAAAGGCCCACTTTATCTGATGAGCTGCTGAGATTTAACTGTCTGTGGGAGGCAAGGGGACCTCAGTTTATATTGCTAGTACTCAGAAAGCACTGCCTGTGTTGTGATCAGCTGTGCTTTTAAATAGCACTCTGGCATCAGAGAGGGGAAAGGCCTCTGCATATTCTGAGAGGGGAGGATGGATTGATCTCCCCAGGGGAAGGGGTCCGTCGCCCGAGGGGTTTATTTTATCTTGGTTTCTTTACTCCCAGCTCTGTCCCAGATGGGATACAACCTGAGCCCCCAGTTCACCCAGCTGCTGCTGGCCCGTTACTCTCAGAGGGCTTCCAACTCCACCATCCAGCTGGATAGCTTCATTCAGCTCTGCTCCCAGCTCCAGAGCATCACCGACGCTTTCCAGGAGAAGGATACCGGCAGGGTAGGCAGCGTGCGGCTCAGCTATGAAGACTTCCTCACGATGGCTGCGACTCGCATGTTGTGACACCTTGGGACGGTTCTTTGCCTGAGGGTAGCGAGGGAAGGCTGGAAACAAGTCACCGGGAGCGATCAATCAGCCCCTCTCGCCTGGATATGTAGGTCCTCTGACAGGATAAACCCATTCCATTTCGTCTCCCCGCTGTGTAACCAATGTGAAGTGCCTGAGAACGAGGGAGCAACATGGACAGGTGGAATCGGGCTGTGAACACGTATGGCAGAAGCCCTGCTGTCAGTCGCTTTGATTGCAATCTCCAGTCCACAAAACAATTTAGATGTCCCTGCCAAAAACATTGGTTACATTATATTGCCACCAGGGGGCACATCACATAAAAGGAAGGCCAGCATTGTAAATTACACTGTATGGTAACTCTTTTTCAGGAGAACAAGTGTCCTCTGCCCCTCATCTCCTGCCAGGGTCAGGGCCAGTTCTAGGGGTGGGTGACAAGGGCAGTTACCCTAGGCACCAACTTTTGTGGGGGGCTGCCCTGCTGTGCTGTTCAGCTTTGATTGGCTACCGTTTTTCCCTCTGTCACTCAGGAGGCACCAAAAATGTTTTCTGCCCTTGCCAGCCAAACAGCTATGGCTGCTCTGTCTCCGGTTGATAAAACTGTACTTCAGTCCCCAAACTGTGCTCTCCTGCCACCCTGGGAGGATGCTGTCCTAGTTGTCAGGCATCTGAAAACGTTTATTCCTCCTCAGCCGGCCTTATGGGGCTTGCTTCCTTGTTTCCCCCACAGTAGCTTAGTGACATCTTACCTCGTACACCCCTTAGTCTCCAAAGCGGCAAGTGATGCAGCATTTGTATTGACAGCTGTTCCGATTCCTGTGCCCGAGTGCTGGCATTTCAAACCTGACTCCCTTGCCAAAGATTAAGCATTTAACAGAACCATTGCCCACACTTCCTTTCTCTCACTGTGGGGTCCTGTTCTTTTGTGATGCGTAGCTTGATGTCTGAGTCCTATCCAGTGCACGGTTCCTACGCAGTGTGAAATTGGGCTGCTTGACTTAAGTGACAAACAGGATAATTCGCTCCCTTTTCTTGCCAATGTGTATTTGAGTTTTTGTTTTCATTTGTAGGGGCCAAAATCATGAAGGGCTTTAAGCTTCAGTAAACAGTTTATACTTAGAAAAATCACTGCAATAAAATGCCATGTGCATTATCGTTGTTGTTGTTTGTTGCAGTAGTGCCTAGGGGCCAGGACCAGTTGTGCCAGGCGCTGTACAAACACAGACCAAAGAGCTTTTCAACGCCGCTCCTGCCATTTATTGTCTGTGGTGGCTCCTGTGGCCCGGAACTACCCCCAAAGCAGTCAACACTTTCAAAGGTAGGGCCTTCAGCTGTGGGAGGTGATGGTATTCAGACCTTCAAAGATGTCAAGAGAACTTGCAGAATTGGGACTCTCTTTTCCTGTAGGAGAGCCTGCTCTACACAATTTGCGTACTGGTCTTACTAGGTCTCCTAGGGGTGTGATTTTTTTTTTTTTTTTTTAAACAGATAGTTTTACCAGGACAACCCCTCCTGTGGATGCAGTTATACTGGTGGAAAGGTTCCTTATACCAGTGTCATTTATTCTCCTTCCCGAGTCCTGTGAAGCTTCTTAGGGTACGTCTTCACTTATCGGAGGGTCCGGCGGCAGGCAATCGATGTTCTGGGATCGATTTATCGCGTCTGGTTAAGACGCGATAAATCGATCCCGGATCGATCCCGGAAGTGCTCGCCGTCGACGCCGGTACTCCAGCTCGCCGAAAGGAGTACGCGGCATCGACGGGGGAGCCTCCGTGCCGCGTCTGGACCCGCGGTAAGTTCGGACTAAGGTACTTCGAATTCAGCTACGTTATTAACATAGCTGAATTTGCGTACCTTAGTCCGAAGTTGGGGCTTAGTGGGGACCAGGCCCTACACTGGTATAGCTTGCACCAGTATGACTGTCTCTTACTATAACTGCAACCACACTAGTGGGGCTGTACTGCGTTAACTATACCAGTACAGTTAGTGGTCCAACTTGTGTGTGTAGACTAGGCCCCAGACTAAGGGCTTATCTATGCATGGAATTGTTCCCGATTCACTGTTCTGATTAACTCCACATCTGGCCGCTCTCACATAGTGAGCTGTTCACAGGGAGTTACTGCGCTTTACACCCTACCTTAATCCAGCTTAACTTTCAAGTGTAGACAGACCTCAAGAGATCTGTGTGGTGGCAGGGTTCAAATTGATGGGAATTGGGGTGTGCAGTTTATTCTCCTCTGGATGCTGTTACTGCCTCTGGCTCGCCTGCCTCTTAGTCCTGGAACATAAAAATACTTCTGAGGAGCCATAATTTGTCCTTAGGAATGCCCCAAATTGCACAAATTATAGGGAGGAGGGGGAAAATCTGGCTGGGACAAGATACCATTAGATTTTGTAGAGACTTTCTAGACCTCTGCTACTCCCTGCCCAAAACCCCCTGCTTCTCCCTGCTGAAGGAATGGCCTCCTTGCAGTCCAGCACAATTCTCTCCCACTGCGCTACTTAAAATGCTCTCCCAGCATTGATTTAAAATGAAACTGACGAGAGTTGGTAATACCCCTTCTGATCTCACAAGGGGTTGTCTGTCTGCAAAGGGAGCTTTTTTCCATGCCACGCAGATGCTAGATGTCTGATCGCTTTTATATGGTGCTATAAAAGTGTGCTGTAGGGGAGCTGAGCCAAACACATAACACAGTCCCTGCCTTAATGGGCCAATGAACTGAAAGACACCGAGAATGGCTGTGTCTGCTTTATTTCCTGCACTGAGGGAAGGACTGCCAGGCAGAGGGTAAAAACACTTGCTATTTATATAGTGTTTTTCATCTTCAATGAAGAAATGAGTCCTAACAATCATGTGAGGTGGGTATTATCCCTGTTTCACAGACAGGTAAACCGAGGCACCGGCTGGCTCCACTGCACTGTAGAACATTGCAGCAGGGGTACCCATTGCCTGAGTCCCCCTCCATTTGAGCGTCCTTCAGCTGGGACCTTCTGCCAGCCACGCGTCCACGTTGGTAGCTGCTGATGTGCATGGAGGGTTTTATGCACAGCTGCCTTGCACGGGAGTGGCAGAGGGCCCAGCCTGCGGTGGTGGATCTGGATTGAGCCACCATCATGTGTTTGACATCGCTGCTATAGCAACATATCCTAGCTATAGGAGAATACTCAATATCTGTTCATACCACTGCCCCTCTGCCGACTGGGCCAGCAGACCCTGATCAAGTGTGGGATGATGGCACCCTCTAGTGGCTGTAGCCTATGTATGATGCCAGCTCCGACCATTTCAGGAGCAGCCATGCTGTGGTTGGTTAGCAGTCACCTGAGGTTTAGAGATGGGGGTGAGTCCCACGAGCCCAGCAGCGTTGCAATGGAGGAAGGGAGGGGGTTACAAAGACAAATAGGGCCAGCAGATAAGCTAACGTTGAGAAATAGCACAGATGAGTTCCTATTGCCAATGCCGGGGAGGGAGGCTCTTGTTAGAATAGCTGACGGTCAGTTCAAGAGACGTGCTCTGAAACCTGCTTGGGATTTACAAGACACATGTGGTGTGTGAAGGAGCTGCCGAAGTACCCTAAGGAGAGTGGATGGGAAAAGCATCTCTCGCTTCCTGGGGATAGCTAGTCTGCTGTGGGGCAGAGAGGAACGTTAACTCTTGAAGAGGTGGGGAAGAGGGAAATTGCACTTGGATCTTTGAGCCGCTGCCCACGGAGCCGGGAGCTCCTTACCATCCCCTGTTGGTTGAAAGATCAAATCATCTATCTGAAAGAGACAGTTTCGTTGCCCAGGTCACTTCCTGTGGGTAGCATTTTAAACAGCGGCCCTGGCTTAGACACACCTGTGAGATGGCATCAAGCAGATCCGTGCGCCTGCAGGAGCAGACAGCACTCTGCTCTGAAGGTCCCAGGCACGCTTAGTCCTAGTTGTAAGCTGCAATTTGACTCAAGCCAACAAGGCTTGGGCATGGATATGACTTCCCTGCATTCTGTTCAAAGAAAGCTAGTTTGCGAGTGGCCAATGGCTTGCCTCTAACACGGAGCCTGTGGGGGGCTGTAAGACTGCTCCGTTGATCCTGCTTTAGGCCCAGAACTCTGAGATGTCTGCACAAGCCCTGTTGGTGTTCAGCGGTAGGTGAGGAGTTTGTGGAAGTCGCTCCCAGTTACCATTGTCTTTGTTCCCTCGGCCTTGACGTCTAAGCGAGATAAAGAGCCTCTGATGGTTTAGCCAGTATTGGAGGAGGATGGAGACTAGCATATGGTCTGAATTTAGATTCTCCACCCTTCCCCCACCAGTCTCTAACACAAATGTTGCTTTTTTTTTATGGCCACCAGCAGGAAACTTAGAATCTTGATGAAGCTCTTTAGTGCCAGCTGGTGGGTCTGGTGCAGGCCATGAAGTGCTTCCTCGGCACAGCACCTGAAGGATGCCAAGCGGAATGCCCCCAGCGCTCTTTCAGCTGCAGGAGTGAGTGTGGGTCAGGGCATCGGGGCTTCTTAGCCTTTGAAACCTGAATGCTCGTGGAGTCTTCTAGCAGAAACGCCCAGCCACATCCTGAAAACTCTGCTGTCTTCCACCTCAGAGAAGAGGGGTTGTCTTCTCCAACTGGCCAGTGTTCAAGGGTTTGCAGCAGAGAGGTGGTTGACCACCTCAGTCCGAGGGCAGGGGCCACCCCTTTTAAAAAGGGAGTCTTCTCCTCCCCTCTGGTATTCACAGCAAGGCTGTGGTGACCCTGGGTCTCACCGCCTGCTATGAGATCTTTGGATGCATTGCCATTGCTCTGCAGGGTTGCAGACTTTTGACTGGGGGTTCTTGCTGTGCCCGAAGGGAGGGTTTCCCAGGCTCTGAACCCGTGGAAGCAGCAGGAGAAAGTGGCCTTAGACCGTGCCTGGAATTTATCTTCCGAAAGCAGGGGCTGGGGGCGGGGAAGCCACACAAATTATGAGATTAACTTTTAGCTTTGGAAGAAACTGAGCTGCTAATTACCCTCATTGCTCCTGGCAGAGTGCTGCTCCAGATGAACTGCTTCCCCATTAGACATGGAGCATGACTCCAGCAGCAAAAGTCAGGCTGGTGGGGTTGCTGGCTCTTGATTTTCCTCTCGTTCCAGAGAGCGCTTTTAGCATCGAATCAGCGCCTTAGCGGAGGAGTAAATCCCCCTCACCAGCCCCTCTCGGAGAACGTGTAGGTATTTACATTTGGTTTGGCCAGCTGGGGCTTGTTTATCTCCACTTTCCCTTGCAACATACTGGAGATGCTCTTGTCGCCTGTGCCGCTGCCTCGTTCCCTCCCCGCCTCTTCCTTGGCAAACCATCTGTACCAGGAGCCGGAGAACTAACAATTCCTCTCATGTAGCACTCGAGTCCCATGGGGGAAACTGACGCATGAGGAGGTGAAGCGTGTCTCTCGCTGTGGGAATTTGGTAGCAGATGTGGGAATAGAACCCAGGAGTCCTGATTCCCAGTCCCTGGGATTCTGTCCTCCTGAAATCTCCAGCTGCTGAGTCCCTGAAACGCTTTTTGATTCCCCAGTTCCTGTAACTAAAGACGGGAGTAAACTCCAGTGCAGTGTAGTTTCAGTCCGGTGCTAATGGGAAGCAGTTCAACTGCAAGTCTTTAATGGTGTCTGCTCAGCTTAGTAGCCTCTGCCGGAGCGAGAGGCGAGAGCAGAAGAGGACCGAGGTGTGTGCGGATCCCAGCAGGACTGAGGAGCATTGGCAGAGGGTGGAGGAAGGTACTGCTGGTAGGAATTGAGGTGCTGTGGCAGGATCCTGTATAGGCTTGGGACCGGCAGCACCTTGGCTACTGCAAGCCAGGTTTGTTGGCAGAGCCGTGTGGCAGGCCAGGGCGAGAGCTCCCTGGGGAGCTGTGGGTCAGGACTGAGCTGCCTTGGCACAACTGCAGGGGGTTTCCCGGCCTGGAGTAGGGGGTGAAGTGGCTGCAGGTCGAGATGGGTGTTTAGCCAGAGCCCGCCTGATGCCTGGCTCACTGCTCAGAGCGACGACTCTTCAGTCAGGCTCCGCCCCGTTTCTTTCCCCCCTTCTACCATCTGCATTCATTTTGGAGAACTTTTTTTCCCATGATTAGCTTTAAATTGCTGAGTCCCAGGTGGCACCCGTGCAGGGTGCCCTGTCCCATCGCCCCGATGCTGGCCCTCACCTGTCTGTGCCAGGCCACGACCAGCAGGCAGGTAGGTGATGACAAGGAAGCAGCGCTGATGTATTTGGGGTGAGCGTCATCTGAAAGCACGAGACCGCACGCTGTTCAGCAAGGGAGGAGAGATCAACTAGGCTTCTGAAGTTAGCGGTGGTGGCAGGAGCCCCCTGAACCTTCAGCCTGGAGGTCTGCTGAGGCTCTATAAAGACTGGAACGAATTTGGGGGTAGTTGGGGGCAGAGATCTGTGAACACTCGGCTCTTGTAGCTTCTGTTCTGGACGGCAGGGGGAAGAAGGGTGGTCTTGTGGTTAAGGCAGTGGACTGTCACTCTGAAGACCTGGGTTTGGTTCCCGGCTCTGCAAACCGACTGTGCCTTTGCGCAAGTCGCTTTGGGGGTTTCTACGCTGCAATGTAAACACAGCGGGTATAGACAGACCTGAGCTAGCATCGATCTAGCTGGCTTGGGGAACAAGAGCAGAAAGCCTCAGGTGATCAAAGCTGGCTTGGGTACATCTACACCCACACCTCTGATTGCAGTGTAGACACCCTGTTAGCCCCCGTGTGCTTCAATTCCCCATCTGTGCAACGGGGATGTTCCCCAACCTCACCTGCAAGTTGGGGGGGAAAAACCCATTGCCTGCTCCCCCTGGAGAGTGTGAGGCACTCAGCTATTGCAGGGATGTGGACCATAGAGGTGCCTATGTGCAATGAAGCATTGCTCCGTCTTGCTGGATGTGCACCCAGCTCAGGGTGCTACATCTGCCCATGGTTGCTGCTGAATGGTTTTGCTAACATGGCTGGGAGCGAAAGCCCCTTGGCCCTTCTAGTTGTGCGTATAAGGAAGGTAGCTTGTCTGGCAGGGCCCTAGCCAGGGAATTGTCCTCTGCATCACCCCAAATCCTGCACTGAATCCCACAGGGATAGAGCCCTGCCCATCCACCGCTCGTCACAGATGGAGAAGAGTGGTGTCCCGTTGGCCAGCTCCATCACCACGGCCTGCAGCACCATCATAAGGAGGGGTGGGGAGCCAGGGGGCCCGCTCAGTGGTGGTCTTGAACATCAGTGGGCGACGGGCGTACCAATGGTTCAGCACGGTGGCGATCGGAATCAGCACCGATACTGACACCAAGTGGAAGAGATGCAGGATGTAGCGGCTGGAACCAAGCGAGTGCTGCAGGAGGGATGGAGGGCATGAACAGCACCCTCGGCAGTGTTGTTGGTTAGAGCAGGGGAATAGGAGTCCGCACTTGTAGGAGTCGATGTCCTCTTGGGCTGAGAGCAGTGTGTGTGTGTTTCGAGTGGTGGTCTGCAGGTCAGGACCCTGGGTCCCATTCCCAGCTCTGCCACTCCTTTGCTGTGTGGCCTTAGCCAAAACACTCAACCATTAGATGATATGGTGAGCAAAATGTTGGTGACTGCTGATGCTCTGTCTACACTAGGGTTCCCAGTGACGTGCTAGTGGAAGAGTGGGAAACTTGACCCAAAAAACCCCCCTAGTATAAAGTTCCCTGTTTAATGTTGCTCTTGCTAGGAGAGAGTGTGGGGTGGAGACACCAGTGGCTGTGGTATGTTGCACTAGGAGTGGGCGTATTGCTGCAGAGAGTGGGCTCCTGCAGAGTGAACCAACCCAGCAAGTTCCCAATGAGCACAAGGGCATGGCCAGCTATAATCACTCATTGGTAGAGCTTGGGGTACAAGGAGCCTGTTCAGAGGTAACTGAGGAGTGTGCCCAGGGGCGCTGGAACAATTTTTATAGTGAGCCATTGAACCAAACTGTAAATCTTGTCTATAATGGAAACCACTTCAAGCCAGGGGGTGCGGAAGCACCCTCTGCCCCCATAGCTCTGGCACCTGTGGGTGTGCCATCATAATCCCTGGACGGAGCCGGCTGTCTCATCAGATCTGGGGTGCTGGCATTAGGAATAGCTCTCTGCCACTGAGCGGGTGCTGTTTGACCCAGAGAGATCCACTGAAACGTCACCTCTATCCCAGATCCTCCTGTGCATCTCAGAGAGCTGGACTCCGAGACTGAGGTCACCGGAAACAAAGGAAGGGTTAACCCTGTAAACTTCCAAGTCCAGGTAAGTACTTTACATTTGGGCTTAGATCTAAGTGTGGCTGGTGATGGGCTATGGAGCTGTCTGACTCAAGTCCGGTTACTAGAACATTAAAGAATCAAATTTATTTTTAGTCTCTAAGGTGCCACAAGTACTCCTGTTCTTTTTGCTGATCCAGACTAACACGGCTGCTACTCTGAAAGCTGTCATTAAAGAATCAGTTCATCTCTCCTTGGATGTGGAGCAGGTACAGGTTTGAATGAATTTTAATGGGGTTCAGAGCCTGGATTCAGGAATCCCAGAATCATTCTCAAGGCTTAATGGAGGCGCTGATAGAGAATGTCCTTGATATATTTTTTTTTTAACCTTTAATAAGGTGGCTTTCTGTGAGCAAAGGAGAAAGGCCCTTGGTACTGATTAACTCTCATACCTCCTGCTAGTCAGAGGGCTTTTATATCTGGGTGGGGAGGGGGAGACGGTTCAGTAAAAAGGCATTAGCTGCTTCTGCCAGCGGGCTTTCAGATTCCCCTCCCCGTCCCCCTCCCCAGCCTTGGCCTTCATGGCAAAGCAAGCCAGGAAGCCAAAGGGTCTCTAACTAATCATTCCTTTACATCCTTCGTGCCCAGTGGATTGACAGCAGCACCAGGTCATCGATGGAGATTTATCGACATTTCTGTCACACGCACACGGCTTTTGACTCGGGCTGTTTAATAATGGATAGAAAAGTAGTTTGGACGTCTCTGGCAGGGGACGGTTCTGACATTCCTCCCGCAGGGAAAGAGTCATTCCCGATCAAGCGTGCCGGACGGCTGTCACCTGGAGACCATTTTGGGGGGAAAAAAGTCTCCCTAGGGAAGGGGGGGGGAAATTAACTCCTGGTTCCAAATCTGTAAAGTTAGGAGCACTTAAAACCACTGAGCCGAATGCTCCTCTCCCTGGCACCCGTGTGACTTCAGTTTTACATGCCGCAAAAGCATGTGCCCCTGCAATGACTCCTTGGCTGTCTTGAGCTCTGTTGCTTCCTCATTCTTCTAGAGTCCTTGATGGCGGACACTAACCTCCCACCATTTGATTGAATCCCTGGGCCAGGTTTAAAGGGGAGACTGGGGAGATACGTAGCCTCACCGAGTACCCTTTAAGCTAGGGGAAGGTGCAGTGTGCTGGAAGTCAGGTTATCGGGGTTCTGGTCTTATTATTTCTACTGGGTGTTGGTGATACCTCTGCGCAGTTCCCGGCGCTTGGAGGAAGAATGGTCTTGTGGGTCAGTGGCTGTCCAGAAGAGTGGATGCTAGCATGTGTGGAAAGCCTGACTGATTGAGGGGAGGAATAGCTCAGTGGCTTGCGCATTGGTCTGCTAAACCCAGGGTTGTGAGTTCAATCCTTGAGGGGGCCACTTAAGGATCTGGGGCAAAATTAGTACTTGGTCCTGCTAGTGAAGGCAGGGGGCTGGGCTCAGCTCAATGACCTTTCAGGGTCCTTCCAGTTCTATGAGATAGGTATATCTAGGGTTACTATACATCTGGATTTTCCCGGACATGTTCGGCTTTTTGGTCCTCAAATCCCCATCCGGGGGGAATTGCCAGAAAGCCGAACATGTCCGGGAAAATACTAGTCCCCTGCTTACCTTAGAGCGGCTCCGGCAGGCTGTGAGCTGCAGGCGGATTCCCCCGCGATGGCGGCGGCTGCTGCTGCTCCCCCCCAGACACCTCAGCTCTGTGTAGCTGAAGAGCCAAGCTGCCCGAGCGCTATCGGCTTCACGGTTTGCCGGGCAGCCCCCAGACCTCCAGACTCTGTGACCCTAGCCAGGCGCTTCCCCTGCTGGGCTCCGGGGCCGCAGGGTCTGGAGGTCTGGGGGCTGCCCGGCAAACCGTGAAAACGGTAGCGCTCGGGCAGCTGTTTCACATGGCTGGGAGGGAGGAGGGGAATGCGGGGTGCTCAGGGGAGGGGGCGGAGTTGGGGCGGGGACTTTGGGGAAGGGGTGGAGTTGGGGCGGGGGCGGGAAGGGGCGGGGCCAGGGCCCACGGAGTGTCCTCTTTTTTTTTTTTTTTTTTTTAAATTTTTAAATATGGTAACCCTCGTATATCTCCATATATTTGAAGCAAAGAAGAAAGCGAATGTGGATTCTCACTAAAGAATTGTAGCTGCTGCGGAATGGGATGTAGCAGACACCTCATGGTTACTGAATCAAAACACTTCTTAGGCAGCCTCCTCCTTGCAAAGTGATGTGCTCTGACGCCCCAGACTGCCTGTGCTCAGACCTGCTCCAGCAGAAGCTGCCCTGTCTTAAGGGACCACTCTAAATTATTCCCAAGTATTTGAGTACAACATTGTGTGATCCTTTGGCCCGGCCAGCCCAGCCTCTGCTGCAAGAATCACTTTTTCCAAAAGCAGGGTGAGGGGTCGAGTTAAGAACCAGGCTGGAATTGTTGCTCTTGGAGGAGCTGGGAGGTCAGGCCTCGTTTACATGAGGAAAGGTTTGCTGGGAGAGCTAAGCCAGGGGTATTGGACTGCAGCTGTCCTAGTGGAGGAAAGAGCTGTGCAGAAAACACTCTTCCCGGCCCAGGACAATTTTTGAGATATTGGTGGGGCGGGGGAGGAACACCGTTTTCCCTGTTCTAAATTGGGATGAAAAGATGAAATCTCCAGAACTGTCCACAAACCAAAAATTCCCCCCCCCCCAAAAAATTCCATTCAGGTCCATTAAAAAGGTGGCGTTTTCATTTTGACCATTTTTATTTAAAATTTCAAAATGCAAAGCTGTTTTTGAAACCGAAAAACTGGATTTTTTCCTGATTCCAAAACATGGAAACGTCTTGCCAATGTCCAGACTTGTTTTCAAAAAAAATGTCGAGTTTTGTTTTCGACGAATGGGCATTTTCTAGTGAAAAAACAGGTGGTTGAAAAATTCTGCACTAGGTCTAATGGGGACGTTGCATATGTTGATGAGAGCGTTTGCCATTCTAGCTCCTGCCGCTTTCCCCGCACACACTGAGCTGGGTTCCATCTGTTCTAGAGCTTTTGCCAGTAGAAAAATGTCATTTAAAAAAAATCACACCCTCCCGCAAACTGGCATTACTACACTGGCTACAGATTCTTGTGCAGACCTGGCCTCAGCCTACCACCCTGATTGGGAGTGGAGTCAATTCCTGCTGCTGACAACCTACCCAGGGTGTCCTGTTACATAGACGCAACCACATAGAGTCGAATTCAACCTCGGTCTAGGGTTGGTAGCTCTCATCTACTGCTTTTCATCCCTAGATCTCAAAGCGCTTTACAAAGGAGGGTCAGTATCATTATCCCCATTGTACAGATGGGGAAACCGAGGCAGAGGGAGCCCAAGGGCCCCCAGCAGGGGGGTCTGATTAGGGGTCTGGAGCACATGACTTATGAGGAGAGGCTGAGAGAACTGGGATTGTTTAGTCTCCAGAAGAGAAGAATGAGGGGGGATTTGATAGCAGCCTTCAACTACCTGAAGGGGGGTTCCAAAGAGGATGGAGCTCGGCTGTTCTCAGTGGTGGCAGATGACAGAACAAGGAGCAATGGTCTCAAGTTGCGGTGGGGGAGGTCCAGGTTGGATATCAGGAAAAACTATTTCACTAGGAGGGTGGTGAAACACTGGAATGCGTTACCTAGGGAGGTGGTGGAGTCTCCTTCCTTGGAGGTTTTTAAGGCCCGGCTTGACAAAGCCCTGGCTGGGATGATTTAGCTGGGAATTGGTCCTGCTTTGAGCAGGGGGTTGGACTAGATGACCTCTTGAGGTCCCTTCCAACCCTGATATTCTATGATTCAGGCCAGTGGCAAAGCCAGGAATGAACCCAGTCCTCCCATGTCCCAGTCCACTGCCTTACCCAGTTGGGTCCATAGAGTTCCAGTTTAGCTGAAAGAAGCAAATGACTTTCCCTGCTTACACCATGGTTGAATTTGGCCTACCATTAGGTGGGGATGTAGCTCAGTGGTAGTGTGCATTCTTTGCATGTATGAGGTCCTGGGTTCAATCCTCAGCATCTCCAGGTTCTTTTAGGGGGGAGGGATAGCTCAGTGGTTTGAGCATTAGCCTGCTAAACCCAGGGTTGTGTGAGTTTAATTCTTGAGGGGGCCATTTAGGGAAGTGGGATAAAAATCTGTCTGGGGATTGGTCCTGCTTTGAGCAGGGGGTTAGACTAGATGACCTCCTGAGGTCCCTTCCCACAATGATATTCTAAGATGCCTTTCTCCTGTATAGTAGTAAATATCTTCCCAGTTACAGACACAGCTCCATTATGACTTTAAATGAGGCTACCCTTTCTGACCCCCCTGAGCAGAGTCCTTGCTGAGTCAATGGGCGGCTGATTCAATCACCTTATCGATACGAATGCAGCACGGAAGACTCAATGCAATAGATTTTTGTTTCGGATTCGCGGTCGTGTCCTGTTTAACCAGGCTGCACTGAGGCGCCGTGCTTTCCCCAGCACGGGGCACTCTGCCAAAAGTTGCATCAGAGAGAAGGGAACGGCTTTGCTTATCTCCTGTTTCAGGTAGGATGCTAACAGCGGGCGGCTGACTTTGATGCAATCTGTTGCAATTAATTTCATGCCCAAATTCCATTTCCAGCGTTGGCCGAAATTGCATATTTATCGAGGGGCTCGTGCTTTGAGATTGTGCAAATGTACAGAGCGCCGTCCTAGCAGAGTATAAAATATTCAGGTGACATCTGTAGGACATGTTGCACAATGGAGGGATTTAGGCTAGATATGATTTTAATTTAAACCTAGCCTAATAGTCTCTCTAATTGATTTAATCTTTCAAAAATAGCTGTTCTTGGTTATGAAAACAGCCGGTCCTGGACATAAAATATTTAGCTCCTAAGCTGGGTAAATCACCTCGCCTGGATTTGACGCTATAAAGCTGAAGGACTAATGTTTTGCTGGGGCTCTGATCCAGCGCTCTGTTTTAGACGCATTGTGTATGGTCCAAAGACAGATGAAATTAATGGCAGGCTTTTCATGGACTTCCGTGGGCAGAGGGTCAGTCCCAACTGTGGTCCCATTGACTTCACTTGAAGCATGTGCTTTGCTGGCTCGAGGTCTTAGATACTATGGTGATGGTTAGACACACGACACTAATACGTAACAGTGGCTGTCCCAAGCTGCTTTCAGCCACCTGATCTTTGTCACCTTTGCTGCGTCTTGGGAACTGATGTCTCCATTCGTCACTTTCTCCAACCCAACTTCCTCACGCTCACAACTCCCCCGCCCCCCCTTAGCATGGTGTTAAAGGGCTGTGATGCTGGATGGTCTGACTGGAGTGTACAGAGGTCTGGACTCCTTGTGGTTACTAAGATCTTGATCCAAAGTGCTGAGCGCCCTTGTTTCCAGCAGCTGAGGAGGCAATTTGCACCTGTCAGGACTGGGCCCTCAGTACCTGAGCTCCCTGTCAGTATGGAGAATGATGCTAACCCCAATGCCCTAGGCAAGTTCCATCCTAGGTCATTGCACTCTGCCTACCTGTATTCTGCCATGTTCTTCAGCTCTTGCAGACTGTTCCATGGTGCTGCTGTAGCTGATGTGTTCCACCAAGAGGTGGCTGCATTTAAGTGGCAGGTAAGGTGAGCATCCCGGATATGCTCTATTGCTATATTGCTTTCTACCTGACGGGGCTTAATTACTTAGGGCCTGGTTGAGCACTGCCAGGGTGTGTGTGTGTGTGTGGGGGGGGGGGTGCTGAATATCCTTAGCTCCCTTTGAAGTCAGTGTGAGTTGAGGAAGCTCTATCCCAAGACTGGGTCCCTAAAGCGCACAGAGATCCAGCGATGAAAGGGGGTCTAGAAATACAAACGACTGATTGTTCGTATGCCAGTGTCACCAACGGGCCCCAAATGAGATTGCAGCGCGATTGTATCAGGCGCGGTACATACATAGGAAATACCAGAGTCGAGGTCCATCTAATCCAGTATCCTGTCTCGGACACTAGCTAGCACCAGATGGGTGAGAGGCGAACGCAAGAACCCTGCAGTAGCAGATGGAGGATAAAACCTGAGCCATTCTTTTGAGGTGACAAATCTCAGAACTATCCCCTACTGAGGTGTCAGCAGATGAAGTTTTGGAACAAATTGATCAATTAAACAGTCATAAATCGCCAGGACCAGATGGGATTCACTGAAGAGCTCTGAAGGAACTCCAATATGAAATTGCAGAACTACTAACTGTGGTATGTAACCTACCACTGAAATCAGATGCTGCACCAGATGACTGGAGGATAGCTAACATGATGCAGTTTTTTTAAAAAGGCACCAGAGGTGATCCTGGCAGTTACAGGCCAGTAAGCCTAACTTCAGTACCAGGCAAATTGGTTGAATGTATAGTAAAGAACAGAATTACCAGACCTATCAAGGAACATGATTTGCTGGGGAAGAGTTGACATGGTGGTTGAGGCATGATTTCCCTTTACAAAAATCGACTAGAATTCTTTGAGGGAATCAACAAACATGTGGACAAGGGTGATACGTGTACTTGGACTTTCAGAAAGCCTTTGACAGTATCTCTCGTCAAAGGCTCTTAAGCAAAGTAAGTTGTCATGGGATAAGTGGGAAGGCTCTCTCATTGATCAGTCACTGGTTTAAAGATAGGAAACAAAGGGTAGGCATGAATGGTCACTTTTCAGAATGGAGAGAGGTAAATAGTGGTGTTCCCCAAGGGTCTGTACTGGGCCCAGTCCTATTCAACATAGTCATAAATGATCTGGAAAAAGGGGTAAACAGTGAGGTGGCAAAATTTGTAGACCATACAAAATTGCTCTAGACAATTAAGTCCAAAGCAGACTGCGAAGAGTTACAAAGGGATCTCACAAACCTGGGCAACAAAATGGCAGATGAAATTCAATGTTGATAAATGCAAAGTGATGCACATTGGAAAACATAATCCCAACTATGCATACAAAATAATGGGGTCTAAATTAGCTGTTACCACTCAAGAAAGAGATCTTGGAGTCCTTGTGGATAGTTCTCTGAAGACATCCACTCAATGTGCAATGGCGGTCAAAAAAAGCTAACAATGTTAGGAACCATTAGAAAAGGGGTAGATAGTAAGACAGAAAATATCATAATGCCACTACATAAATCCATGATACACCCACACCTTGAATACTGTGTGCAGTTCTGGTCACCCCATTTCAAAAATGATATATTGGAATTGGAAAAGATACAGAAAAGAGTAACAAAAATGATTAGGGGTGTGGAACGGCTTCTATGTGAGACGAGATTAAAGAGACAGTTTGGCTTGGAAAAGAGACGACTAAGGGGGGATGTGATAGAGGTCTATAAAATCATGACTGGTTTGGAGAAAGTAAATAAGGAAGTGTTATTTACTCCTTCTCGTAACACAAGAACTAGGGGTCACTAAAAGAAATTAATAGGTAGCCGGTTTAAAACAAGCAAAAAGATGTATTTCTTTATACAATGCAGAGTCAATCTGTGGAACACCTTGTCAGAAGATGATGTGAAGGCCAAGACTATAACAGGGATCAAAAAAGAACTAGATCAGTTCCTGGAGGATAGGTCCATCAATGGCTATTAGCCAGGATGGGCAGGGATGGTGTCCCTAGCCTCTGTTTGCCAGAAGCTGGGAATGGGCGACAGGGGATGGATCACTTGATGATTACCTGTTCTGTTCATTGCCTCTGGGGCACCAGGCACTGGCCATGCAGGAAGACAGGATACTGGGCTAGATGAACCTTTGGTCTGACCCAGTATGGCCGTTCTTATGTTCTATTTCTCCCCTCTCCCCCCTTCCCACAGCTCTCATCTTGGCCTAAGTTAGCAATCCGCTTAAGCTCTGAAGCATGAGGTTTAATATCCCATCCAAAATTATTGTTAGCATCAGTTATTCCAGCTCTGGATATTCTTGCTAACTGTAGAAATGTCGACACCTTTCCTGAATCTTTGCAAGAGCTTACGATGAAAATAGACCAGACCCCAGTAATAATGAAGGCAAAGGGACTGCTCTATCTGCCCACTCCCCGAGCAGGGAGAGTTTGCAATGGAAGCCCCTTCTGCGCCTGTTGAAACTGTTAGAGCAAGACGTTTGTAAAGCCCCAGGGTGTGACTGACTGTTCTCGGTTGGGTGCAGTGTTGTTGGTCCCCAGGTATTAGAGAGAAGGTGGATGATTTTGTAGCCATTTCCTTCCAAGGGGCACAGATGGTTCTGGCTCTCTGTAAAATGAAGCAATGGGATTTCTGCCATTGACTACAAAGGGGGCCTCAGGCTGTCAAACACGACAATAGAGGCTTTTTAAGTCTATCCAGAACACCACGTTTGTAACCAGCCATCAAATGGGTCTCTTGTCCCAGCCAGCACTGTTGCTGTGGGCCTGCCCATCCATCCCAACAGCCTGGGTCGTCTTATTACGGAGCATAATTTTTTTTTTAAAAGTCTTTGGGGGAGAGTTTATTCATCTAATGTTTTGTCTCTGCCTGGAGATTGAAATCATACTGTTTTATTGTTAGCAGTGATGCTAAAGAGATGTCACGGTTAGTCAGGATTCCTGGATGCTAGTTTTTGCTTTGTGACCTTGGATGCAAAGCAGTTTATTGAGTGCAAAATGATACTGGTCACCATTTAGAGTGAAATTGCATTTCTAAGGGGTTAACAAATGATTGACAGATGTCTTCATGCATAGCTAGTCAACTGCTGGAGTCCAACAGGTTGCTTATAACCATCCAGAACAACATCTGCTGATGTTCTAATAGCCATCTGTGCCACGTTTAACTCCTGAATGTCATATTCTTATGGAATCTATTAACATTTATAAGTAGATTATAAAAAGTTCCCTTTAATATAAAGTATATCCATGATGTTAACATTTTATAGTCTCCAGAGAACTAGTGGAGGTGATGCAAGGTCAAAAAAAAAAACCCTTTATTTTCATCAGAAGCATTTTGTAAGATCAATTCATTGCTCTAAGCCATGGAAAGCATCTAGTAAGGAGGTGAACCATGGTCAGGAAGACAGACCCCGAACCGTGTCAGGCTCCTTCTCTTAATGGTTTAAATTAAAATCCAATTGCTTAACACCTTTTTTTATTTACCAGAAGGACTAATAAACTCTCTGCTTCAGTCAGGTAAACTACCTGAAAGGGTATTGGGCCTAACTCCACTTTCACACCGGTGTGACTCTAGTCACGCCTGATTCACACTGTTGTGTGATCGGAGTGGAGCACGCTCTGTATCACTCTAAGGCCAGGCCTACGCTCCAGACCTATGTCAGTATAACTGTGTCACTCGGGGTGTGAAAGATACACACCCCTGAGTGACTTATGCCAACCCCTGTGTAGACAGAACTAAGTCTATGGGAGAGCATCTCAGGGGCGCTGATGGGAGAAGCTCCTGTCCGCTTAATATCGTCTTCACTGAAGCACTACAGGGGTGCTGCACTTTAGGGGAAGACAAGCCCTTAGATTCGAAGAACATTTCCCAGCTAATGCTGGGTACGAAAGGATCTCAGGTTCTGGTTCTAATCTCAGTTACGTCTGCTCAAGTCATGGGAGTCCCTCCAAATTTAAATAGGTGTGACCAATCGGAATATACCGCAGGGTGCTTGTGCCTGTTTGTTACCTTTGTAACTGGTGTAGTCTCTCCCGTCGCTGCATTTGCCATAGTTCGAAGGTGAATTCGGATATCACTCTTGTGTCCCAAGCATGTCGGGCAGACGGGGAAAAGGTTAACACGACTTTGGAAATGTAAAGCATGAGCCGTAGACTCCGACATGTGGCAAAGCTGTTCTCAAAGCGCCCTCGTCTTCCTGCCTCCCCCACTGGGCATGTCCTGAATTGGCTTGTACTCTCTAGATGGATTGAATCCGCTTGAGTCCTGTATGTATTCTGCTGCAACTGTTCCTGACAGGGTTGTATCCCTGAGGAGGCTTCTGGGGACATTATTTTGGCTTCCGGAGTGGAAGCAGTTCTGGTTGGATGACCTGTGTATTTCAGCCAAAGAGCACCCGTTCTTCATTTTAACCAAACACCTCCGGCCAAGGTACTGAAGAAGGCTTGCTGCGGCCTTGGCATTCTCCCCAGTTCGTCTGCTGTTAACCTCGGAGTGCAGCCTGCCCAGTTTTGTGAACATACGTTCAAAGAGAGTCAGGAAGTTAGTGGATAGAAAGGATCCTACCTGCAATAGTTTCATACTCTGGCAAAATTAGTGTCTGGCTGCTGTTCCGTAGCATCCTTCCTTCCTTCCTTCCTTTTCCTCCCAAATGTTCAGAGCCTCACAGAACTTTAATGTCGCCCTTGTGCCCTTGAGTTAATTATAGCGTTTGCAAACCTCTCTGCGTGCCTTGTTAAACCGGCTGCTGAGGTCTAGTGCTGGCAGGATTCATGTTGCTGTGTTGCTACCTGTTGTGTCTAGCCGTGGCTCTTCCCAGCTCCCGTGCTGTGTTGATCGCAGCTGGATTTCAAGTGTCGGAGTGGGAGTGGGAGGGTCCTGCAGGTGGATGTTGAATGAAGCAAGGAAACGACCTTCTACACACACGCAGCTGAGGGAGGAGACTTCTTCAGTCACATTTTGTTTCCCTCACTGTGGCATTAAGAATGAAGCTTATTTATATACCACTGATGGCTAATCAGCGGAACATGAGCGCCCAGCGTGATGCTGTGGCCAAAAGAGCTAATGCAATCCTGGGATGCATACACAGGGGACTCTCAAGCAGGAGTAGAGAGGTTATTTTACATCTCTAGTTGATGCTGTTTTAGCACTGCTGAAATATTGTATCTGGTTCTGATGCCCACGGAAGGATGCTGATTCATTGAGGAGGGTTCAGAGAAGAGCCCTAAGAATGATTAAAGGATTAGAAAACCTGCCCTATAGTGAGAGACTCGGTCTATTTAGTTTAACAAAGAGAAGGTTGAGAGGTGACTTGATCACAGTCCATAAGCACCTACAGGGCGAACAGATATTTAATAATGGGCTTTTCAATCTAGCAGAGGAAAATATAACACCATCCACTGGCTGGACATTGAGGCTAGACAAATTCAGATTGGCAATAAGGTGTACATTTTTAATGCTGAACATAATTAATCATTGGAACAATTTACCAACGGTCACGGTGGATTCTCCATCAGTAGGGCCTTACCAAATTCCTGGTCCATTTTGGTCAATTTCAGTCATAGGATTTTAAAAATCATAAATTGTATGATTTCAGCTGTTTAAATGATGTCAGTCTATAGGAATTGCCCTACCAGATCAAACCAGGGCTCCCCTCTAGACTGGTAGCCTGTCTTTGGCAGTTACTAGAACCAGCTGCAGAGGAAGGGGCAAAAAATCCTGCAGTGGTAGTTCTGGGACAACCTGTTCCCAGGGGGAATTTCTTCCTGACCCGTGTTCGTGAAAGGTTGACTTGCGCCCTGGAGCATGTGGGTTTAAGCTCTTGTTTGTTTTAACATTTACTGTGGTAACTCCAGTACAAACTTGTGCTTAAAAGGCGCTGCTCCAGCAAAGTGAGTGAGGAACATTGAGCAGGTGAGCCGTCTCGTTGCAGTCAGCGGACCGGATGTCAGCCCAGCTCATGTGAAGCTGGGGAAGCTACATGGATTTCAATTGGTTGATGATCTGGTGCACGGAACTGCTCACGTGCTTAGAGATGGGCATGTGTACAAATGCTTTTCTTAATAGGGGTCTTAGCGACCATTCCTGCCGGCTGATCCATTTGCTAGAACGTCTGGGGAGAGCCCACTTGAAAACACAGTGGAAACGCATCTGTTTAAAAACCCCAGCAAATATTTGCAGCATCCACAGAGCTCCAGGACCTGTTCTAGGGTTTGCATCATTTATCACTCCTGTCCTGTGCTCAGTTAGGTTCTGTTTGAAGTAGCAGCGAAAGAAGCCCTAATTCTCACAGCGAGAATGGTTTCAGGTGCCATTAGTCTCTCCTTTATCGCTCTGTGCCTGGCTGGAGCTGAGCTAAAGGTTGTCATTGATGTATAAGTTGATAAAATAACAGAAGCCAACCCCAGGTCATTAGCCGGGGTTTGAAAAGATTCTGCCTCTCAGCTGCAAGGGCAGCTCGTCCAGTCAGGTGTGTACGGGGAGCGGCGGGGCCTTGGCCCTGTCACAGGCAGGCTAATAATGTCAGTGTCCCATTTTTGCAACTGTTTAATGGGTACGTCCCAAACCAGACCCAGGCTAGCAAGGTAACGAGCCCCCTAATGCACCCCTGACCGCTGTGGCAGAGCCCACACTCGATAAGCTCGGATACTCCGCGGTTCGGTGTGTGGGGCAGAAAGTTTCCCCAGCATTTGTCCTCCCCTACGTCCACACGGCGAGCCCACCCGATATCTTCCTGGCAATGCATGAGCCAAACCGCTTCATAGGTTCCTGCGGCCAGATCTTCAGCTGGGGTCAACGGTGTTGCTCCATCCCAATATCGCTAGGCGGATTTTCCAGCAGCTCGGGGTCTGCCCCCTCTAAGGCCAGACTGGACCGTTCTGCTCATGCCACTTGCCCTGCACAGCACAGCCCAGAGAACATCGTCCAGCTGTACCTGGGAGCGACAGACCTGCCGTCTCACTGGGTCTTGCTGTGGGATGTGGCTTCTCTCCTGCTGTAAGATCTGCCTCTCGCAGCGGGATGAGAATAAACCAGCATACTGGAGAATTCAGCATCTTCACAATCTCTCTGCAGTCCTGGGCCCCTCTGCGGATTCTGTTGTTTGCATCTGACTTTAACACAAGGCAATTCATCCCCCCTCCGCCCCCCCCTCCCCCCGCTGACCAGGGAGCCTGGAGCGAAGTCAGATTCTGAAGGCAAAGCCTGGGGCAATCCATCAAAACTGTCCAGCTGGCAGAGAACTCTTCAGAAGTCATTTTCTTCTTCTTCCATTTTATTGCCTTTAACGTTCTCTGCCAGCTGCATGTAGGTCACCCTGAGCAATCCCCAGGGGCTCTGGCTTAGCCAGCATGCTGCCCCACAAAGTGGCCTGGGCAAGCCAGCCTCAGCATGAGGGCACTTCACTCCCGCGTAGGGGGCGAGGTCTCACCTGCTGGTGAGTGTGGGTCACGGGTCTGGCTCTGTGCCCGATCCCCAGAGGCTGTCACAGCTCTAGTCCGGGAGCCTGGCTGTTACATCTTTGCTCTATGTAACATTACGAATATGAGGAAACCCACCAGGCGCAGCTGGGTTCCAAATAACCATGTTTAGTATCTACATACAAGCAAGCAAGGCCTAGCTCCATAGACACACCGGCACGTCTCTGCTGGGATAAAAGAACCGCAGCATGGCTGTGGCTGGCCTGGGCAGCTGATGGGCTCAGGGCTAAAGAATTGGGCTCAGGCTGAAGTCCAGGCTCTGGGACCCTCCCACCCTGCAATTTTATCACCCCACAATCCGAGCCCCGGTGTTCTGGGCTAGGACCTAGGCAGTGGAGCGGGTTTGTGCTGCTTGCCCTTGGCAGGGGTGAAGTGCACTCCAAGGGAAGATCCTACACCGATTTCCAAAATGTCTAAGGAAACATTGGGACAGTGACATGGGATGGAAAAAACTCTGGCAGTTCTGGTCCGAGTCATCGCCAGCATGACACCATCCGGTGCTTCTAGGCTGTTTGTCAGACTGCAAGGGGGACCGCTGGGGAATCGCTTCCCTCTGATAGGAAACAGCGGTGACGTCAGGCAGTGGAACAGCAGTAACCTAGATCTGTTGAGTGGCTGCATAAAGCCAGGCCCTGGCCTTGCTGGAGTATTCTAGCACCAATGTAGTTGCACTGACACGTAGGGGTGCAGAGCGGGGGTAAGATGGGCCTTGCCCTGATGCATATCAGGGCAAGTCACCCTCTCGTGCAAGCCCCATTTGGCACCTGTGCAGTATCTGAATCCGAGTTGCACGAGTGTCGCTCCATTGATGTCATTACACTGGGACAAACTTCTCCAGTCCAGCCAAGCCCTCCGAAAGCGCCGCGTTCTACATCGTCACTTTTCTCTCCAGCACTGACTAGCACTTATGGAAGAGCCTGGAAGGGCTGCTGTGGTGTTTTACAAATCGATTTTTGGCCAGTGTGTCGAATTCATTTTGGATTGTAACTGGCCCGTGGTTGCTGTTCTTTACGTGAGGTTGGATGGTTTATTTGTGCTTCGTTAGCACTATGCTGAGACGATCAGTTGCTGTCTGGAGAAGAGACTGCCGCTCAGGATGAAGTGCCGTTGCGTTTTTACAGTGGTAATTGGCCCTTATTTTTGGTCAGACGCTCCCCTGACATTTACCTCCCTCCATTCACATGCCAGAGCACATCAGTTAGCGAGTTCCAGATCTCAGCACTTTATATAGAAGCATCCGGCTTGCTGGAAAAATAGAAACTGACGCTTTATTCCTCTGTTGCTGCAAAATGGAGTTGGAGGTGGAAATGTAGCTGCGATTTTGTTGTATTGTTTGCTAAGCTCCCTGCTGGGGGGGCTCTGCCTGTTACCCCACAAACAGCAGAGAGGTCACACACAGGCAGCTGCCCCAGAGAGAGACCACAGCCGCAGAGGGCGAGATACAGTCCTATCCTGCAGCAGTGTCTGTATTGTAAAGAAGGCGGAGGGTGGTCCATGCTGTTATGAATGCTTCCTGCAGCGTGATTGGCAGGGAATATTGTGCCTGAGGATACAGAATAGCTCCCTTTCAGCAGGGGAGTTAGTTCTTTGTTGATGATAACATTGCCTTGCATCAGAGTAGCCCAAAGTACTTTTACACCTCATGCTGTCCCTGCCCGGTGACAATTCCCATTTTAGAGGAACAAACTGAGACACCAAATGACTTGGTCACACAGTGAGTCAGTGGCAGGACTTGGACTAGAACCCATGACTGTGGATTCCCTAGTCCTCTGGGCTAACAGAAAAGCAACATTGCTTCTCTTCGTGCGCGTTCCTGTGCTGTTTCTGAGGTTGGATTAGGTACCAGCGCTGTAGGACCATGGCCCCGTGTCTGGGTAGTGTAAAGGGAACCTGTGGGATGGCCCTCAGATACCAGAGTGATGGGCACAGTATAAAAACCAAGCTGAATATGGCTGGCTGCTGGAGGGATAGTCCCAGAGCAGGCGTGTGCAGGGGAGAGTTGGATGGGTCCTCGGCCTCCACCTGACACCCCCCTCCGCACGTCGCCCCCCCCCACCATGAGCTCCCCCCTCCCTTGCCTGCTTGTACTGCCAGAGCCAGCAGCAACTGCTGTCTGCTGCCCCCGGGTCCTAGTGTCCCCCATCTACTAATGAGAAGACAGGCTGCCCTTACCCTGCCCTTCCACCCTAGCCCTGAGCCTCTCCAACACCCCAAACCCCTCAGCCCCAGGCCTCATCCCCCCGCACCCTAATCCTCTGCTCCATCCCTGAGCCCCCTCCTGCATCATGAACCCCTCATCCCCAGCCCCAGCCAGATCCCTCATCCCCCCACACCCTAATCCTCTGCCCCAGCCCTGAGCCCCCTCCTGCATCATGAACCCCTCATCCTCAGACCCACAGCCCTCACCCCCGCATCCCCTCCTATCCCCACACCCCCTCCCAAACCCCCTCCCCCTTCCCACACACCTCCTCCTGCCCTCAAACTCCCTCCCAAAGCCTGCACCCCCTCCCTTTGCACCGCCTCCCACCCCCAAACTCCCTCCCAAAGCCTGCACCCCTCACCCCCTCCTGCACACCCAGCACCCAAACTCTATCCCAGAACCTGCACCCCTCCTGCACCCTAATCCCCAGCCCAGGACCTGCACCCCAGACCTCCTCCCCCACCCAACCGCCCTCCCAGAGCCTTAGGCAGGTGGAGGGGGGGTTCTGGGCACCACCAAAATTTCTACAACCCTGCCACCCATGTGAGTGGATAAGGGTTGGGGCAGTCAGGGGACAGGTAGGGTCCTAGGGGGGGCAGTTAGGGTGGGGGGTTCTCAGCAGGGGGCAGTCAGGGGACAAGAAGCCGGGGGGGTTGGGGTTCTGAGGGGGGCAGTCAGGGGGTGGGAAGTGGGAGGGAATGGATGGGGTGGGGGCGGGGCTAGGGCGGGGCTTCCCCCTCTCCCCCCTCAGTGTCCTCTTTTTTGATTGTGGAAATATGGTAACCCTAGCTTTGCTCATCACACGCTCCCCCTGCCAGCAGGCAGACGGCTGCCCTGGCTTTCCCACGGAGTTCTGTCAGCTCTGATGGGCCCCTGCCTGGCTACCGCAGCCCCGCCCGGCTATCTCCAGCTCCCCAGATTGCCCTGTAGCTTCTCTCTCGGGGAGACATTGGAACTGACCTACTGCCCCCCACCCACCCTGCTAGTCCATTATCACAAGTCTGGAGATGATGGTGGTCTGGAACTTCCCAGCCACAGGAGGCTGTAGAAATCTGATCCTCCAGCTCCAGAAAGCGTAAGACCCTACTATGTGGGCTGCAGGAGACTCTCCACTAGGTGTGCCTGTATAGGGTCTGTGACACACAGCTGAGTAGCGCTGATTACACCACTACCTTCTAGTGGATACAGACACCCTCCCCTCCCAGTTCATCATCACTTGCGGACAGTCATTCATATTTTCCCAAATCTAGTACAGGGCACCCTGCAGTAGAAGCAACTGACAACCATTCTTCTGGGGATCCCCTGCAAGTGGTGATTGGCTTTTACCTGATCTTTGCTTTTTCTTTTACAGGTACAGTAGCTAGGTCGCCACCAACTTTCTTGCCCAAGTGGTAAGAATTTCTTCTTTGAAACCATCTGCCTGCTAATCACAGTGGAACCTGTCTCTGGGAATTAAAGCTCCTCGGGGAGGATTTTTCAGTGGCTTCTTTGGGTTAATATTTTACTCCCCTCTCCCAGTTAATGAAAGGGGACTGTTGCTAGGTTTCCTTGCAGCATATTAGTCAGCCAGTAGGTGTTGCTGTGTGCTCAATGGCATTCCAGACGTGGTAAACACAGGAGACAGAGCTGGAGATTAATCTGTGTGGGAGCTTGTATCTGGGTCTCGCCTTGTCATCTTTAATAACTGCTTCCTTTCCAGCAGATCTTTGATTCCGTATGTCATGTCAGCGCAAGACGTCAACCTGGACAGGGCCCAGGCTGAGTTGCCAGTGCTTAACATGGGGGGTTGCTGTAACTCTTTGTTAAAAAGTGTGTGCTTAATTTTTTTTTTTTTTTACAGTAGGAAAAGTGTATTTCCACCCCCACCTCCACCCTCACACACTTTCTCATCATTGGAAAGCAGCTAGAGGAATTTAGCTCAGCCTGTGGGCAGAGACCAAGCAGGGCAAATGTCAGCCCCCAAAGAGGTCGGCTTTGCAGCGTGCTGAGCATGAGAAAACAAAGAGCTAAAAGGGAAACTCTGTTGTGTGTATTGCAGGAGCGCCTAGAGGCTCCGGCTGAGATCAGGCCTCGTTTATTCGGGGGGGCTGTGGGCCAGATTGTCACCTCACATGCCATAAGGGTAGCGCTGGGGAATCTAGCTCTTAACTGGGTGCCTAAATGAGCAGAACTCTTCTGAAAATCTGTCCCTACGTGTACACGGAGCAAGAGCCAGTTCCTGTCCCGAAAGGCATCCCATCTAAGCAGCCAAAGGATGGCTTACGATCTCAATGCTACAGCCTGCACTCTAGGGGCTTTTGCCAGCTGCTCAGGTGAATGCACAGACACCGGCATCTCTTGTCTCCTTGCTGGGTTAGTTCTCGAACAGCCTCGGCCTAGCCGGGATTGTTTTTTGTTACTGCGACTAGCAAATAAAAAGCAATTTATCTCTGCCGAAGTCAGGCCACGGCCAGGGCTCAGGGAAGCGTTTGCTCTGAAGAGGAGCAATGAAAGACCCAAGCTTGGTCATCCATCAGCAGCGGCAATCCTTCAAAGTCGGGGGGGGGTCGTCTTTCATGGATTGGCCCTTTCAAGTTATGAGGCCTGTTCTAGAGGCCCAGGCTCTGCCAAATTCACGTGCAAACAATTCATTGTCAAGGCCCGTCCCCATATGAGATAGATCAGTGCTATCAGCCCTATTTTACAGATGGGGAAACTGAGGCACGAGATTGCTCAGGCACATTGTTTCAAGTAATTCCTCATGTCAGGCATAGGACCCAGAAATCCGGGTTGCCAGACCCTTCTGTGACCACTCATCAGCTCAGCCGCACCCGTTGGGTGCTTGCTCTGGCCTGCGACCTAGCAGGACTGTGCGCTTAGCTCAACAGAGGCAGGTGCAGCCCTGCAACCAGGTGCCTGCCTCCGTCCCGTAGTCTGAGCTCCTTGCTGGAGCTGCAGGGCCGTTCCAGCCCTGGGCCCCACGCATCTGTTCGCGGGAACGCCGGGGGCAGTGTCTGCTGCCTGGGATTGCTACAGCGACTGAGCCTGTTACTCCATTTCTCTGCCAGCCCGGCCTTGTGTGCAGGACCCTTTCTCCAGCCCCCATTTCCAGCTTGCCCTGCGCCCCTGATCTGGCAGAGCCCGGTACGTGCTTTGCTTTGTCGTGCCTCTCGCTAACCGCCTGGGCCGAGCAGCCAGCCACACACAAACCCCGAGGATCGTAATTAACACAAAGAGCTGCAAAGGCTGCACTTAGGGGCTGCAGGGAGCTGGCGGCCACGTCCCGGGAGCTGCGGTAAGCGCCGTCAGGACCTCGCACCCCGAACCCTCTCCTGTACCCCAACCCCCTGCCGCAGCCCAGAGTCCTCTCCCGAACCCAAACTCCCTCCCAGAGCCTGCACCCCACTTCCCTGCCCTAGCCAGGAACCCCCCTCCTTCACCCAAACCCCTCATCCCTGGCCCCACCCCAGAGCTTGCACCCCCAGCCGGAGCCCTCACCCCCTCGCATCCCAGTCCCCTGCCCCAGCCCGGTGAAAGTGATGGGAGTGGGGGAGAGTGAACGACGGAAGGATGGGGGATAGAGGGAGCCGGGCGGGGGGCAGGGCAGTGGATGTTCTGGTTTGTGTGATCAGAAAGTTGGAAACCTTAGTGCTGGTATGTATGGAGTCTGTCACACATGGCGAGTGTGCTCACGGAGGGGTGTGTCTAGGGGCATGAGTATGGGCGACACAGCCTGTGTATGGGTACCCCAGGCCCCCATGGCCAGACACCGGCAGAAGCAGGACCAACATGTGCTGGGACATCAGCCGAGACGGCTATAACATGAAATATATGGCAGAATGCAGGTAAAACGGAGCAGGAGACATACAATTCTCCCCCAAGGAGTTCAGTCACGAATTAACGTTTATTTTTTTAACGAGCGTCGTCAGCATGGAAGCATGTCCTCTGGAATGGTGGCTGAAGCATGGAAGGGGCATACAAACATTTAGCATATCTGGCACATAAATACCTCGCAATATCGGCTACAAAAGTGCCATGCAAATACCTGTTTACATTTACAGGAGATAATGCTGCCTGCTTCTTATTCACAATGTCATCTGAAAATGAGAACAGACTTGTTTGTCTTTGCGATTGGCTGAACGAGAAATAGGACTGAGTGGACTTGTAGGCTCTAACGTTTCACACTGTTTTGTTTTTGAGTGCAGCTATGTAACAAAAACCAACAACACTTTCACGCTAAAGAGCTTACACTACCGTACTTGTATGAGGTGCATTGACAAATACCATTTCTTTTGTGCATCAGTTTTATAGGGCAAATATTTGTAATCAAAAATAAATATAATGTGAGCACTGGACACGTTGTATTCCGTGTTGTAATTGAAATCAATATATTGGAAAAGGTAGAAAAACCATCCAAAAATATTTCATACATGTCAGCTGATTTTCTATTGTTTAACAGTGCGATTAAAATGGCAATTAACCGTGATCGATTTTTTTTTAATCGTGATTAATTTTTTGTGAGTTAATCGCGTGCGTTAACTGCGCCAGCCCTAGCCAAACCCCATCGCTGGAAAGCCGCTCGAGACACCCAAGGACAGTGCCTCAGGCCCTAAGCCATTTTTATGCCTGTAGCGCCACCTGGTGGACGCCGCTCTAGGCCGTGCCCGCTGGCCTTCACACCCGGCTTTTCAGCTGCTGCGGTGAAGACAGGAAGGCGCTGGTTAGTGGCAGGTGCTGTGCAACCCCCCCAGTGCACCTCAGACTGAACTACAGCACTCCCTGGTATTCAAGTGGGGGTTACATCAGGCCTTCCCCACAGCACCCCGTGTCCTGCTAGCTAAGCCCCTCCGCTGGCCCCCCACTTACTGCAGTAGGCGGGCCCCTCGCCGTCTGACAACTTTCACCTCACCCCCGGCCTCAGGCCTTGCAATGGCAGTGAGGGGCCTAAACACCTGTCAGGCTCTGAGCTCAGGGGTTTGCCCAGAGCTGCACATGGAATCGGTGGGGCCACCGGGACTTAAAGCCAGGGCTCCAGAGTGCCAGTGAACCCCTCCCCACTGGGCCCTCCAGCAGCTGTTGTGAGCCCAGCCATTCCCCAGTGCGTCTGTGCCCTCAGCCAGGGCTTTAACCCGACACCCACCAGGGGACAGGCCAGCACTGACCCCCTCGGTCCATCTAAGGTGGCACCCCACATTCCCCATGTGATGCACTGCACAGCACCGCCGGGGGGGGCGTCCTGCTCGTGGCAGGTCATGCGGGCTGGGGCAGCAAGGGTGGGGCACACCGGCTCCTCGGTTATGGCAGGAGCTTGGGAAGCCTGGCAGATGTTCAGGCCATTAGCTCCTCCTCCCCCGTGCTTTGCAGGGGGACCTGCCGCCTTTGGGCCATGGCGCCATGATGTAGGGTGCTCTGTGGCGTGAGACCAGCCCACGCCGCCCGACCACAGCCACCACATCACCCACATGCTCCTCCCTTGGGCTGCTGATGCGGCTTGGGCCCATGCGCATGCAGAGTGCAGCCACCAGGTGGCACTCTCCTCTTGCTTCCTTTCTGCTGCAGAAGTGTGGACGGGGGGGGCGGCAGGGCAGGGGGGGGGGGCACGACAGCTAAACCACTGGCTGCTCCATGGGGCTGGGGCCAGCCTGTTCCCACCATGGCCTTTCTGCTGAGTGCCCCACCCCCTGCAGGCCTCTCCCGGCATTGCTCATTGTTGGGGGTGGGCAGGGGGGAGGGGAGGGGGTGACAATCTGCCAGGTCAGGTTTGTCTTTGGGAATTACTAACCAGGCCCCTGCATGAAGAATAACGAGGTTCCCTGGGCGTCCTGGTGCCAGCGCGGCGCATTGCGCCCCACAGTATCACTGCAGACACAGCATGAATGCTGACAACACCCTCCCCCCGCCACACACACTGCACAGCTCCAGCAGTGCATCTGTAACACTCCCCCGCCCCACACAAATACCTGCACCGCCAGCAGATCTACAGCACTATTGCATATAAATGTGTAACACACACACACACACACACACACACACACATACACACACACCCCTACCTCCCTGATGTGCCACCTACAAACCGCCAGGCCCAGCCTAGGTGTGTAACCCCACGTCAGCTGACATGTGGCCGCCACCTTTAGTCCTAGTGTTGCTAACGCCTATAGGGGGGTAGGGCCATGGAGGCGGGGTGGGCGGGGGGGGGGGGGGGGGGCTGCTGCAGCAGTCCCATACCCACAGCACTAGTAACAAGGCTGGACCTGTCCATCAATGGGGTGCCGGGCACCTGCCCCAGGTGCGGCTGGCCAGGTCTGCACCGGCCCATGGAGAAGGCTGGTGCAGCGTGCGGCTCATCTGCATAGTGTGGCCAGGGCATGTGAGTGTCCAGGCTGTGGTACTAGGTGTGCGCAGATGTCTCGCCTGTGGGGGCTGGTTGGGGCTGGCGGGGTGTCGGCACACCTAGCGTCGCGTGGCTGTGTGTTGACACCGTCTAACCACTGGAGCCAGCATGGAGACGCTCCCCTCTCCCCCCCCCCGCTAGCATAGCTGGCCGCACGTTCCTGGCACGGGCGCCGCGTTTGCGCCAGACCAGGGTTTTCCAGCGGTCACTGTGTCCTGGCAAAACAGGAAGCAAGACAATGATGGGCCCTTTATCTCGCCAGCACATTTGTTCTGGGTGCTGACCTCATGTGGGGAGTGGAGGGACTGAGGGGCAAGGTGGGGACAACAGGGCCCTCCCCTTTGCCCGCTTGTGTTGGGAGGGAGAATGACAGGCAAGGTTGTGGGGGGGGGGGCGGCAGGGTGTGTGAATGTGGGGGCGGGGGCATGTCACCTGTTAAGCTGCTTCCTTGGAGAGCCCCTGCCCTGTGGTCCTGCCGCACACCCCTCCTTGGCAGAGCAGCCACGTCCCTGCACCCACGTGGAGCAAACAGTGTCTCATGCATTGCGTGTGCCCCCCCCGAGCTAGGGTGGTGGTTTTCTGGAGGGGGTGGGTTGTTTTTTTTCCTGGGCCCACCGGGGTTCCTTCCCTCTCTGCAGGTGGTAGTAGGTCCCGCCCCTTGGTAGCGGGGCCAGGACACGAGGGTGAGGACGTGAAATGTGTGGAGCACGAGCATGTAAAGTTGTTCCCTTGGCGTGGTTCGGAAACGAACCGGCTGGGGGGCACACAGCCGGCTTGGGTTATGGAAGGGGAAGGTTGCGGCGGGGGGGGCGGGGGGGAGACTCGCAGGGCAGGGGCCCGATGACAAAGTCTGGAGGGCGTTGGTTGGGGAGCAGCCTCTCGCAGGACCCGCTCAAGAAAAACCTGAGAGATGGGCGATAAGGCTGCCCCCATCGCCTGGAGCATGCGCGGGGGTGGGGGTGGGGGCGCTGAAGGGTGGAGAGCCCCATGTGCTGACCGAGCGCTCAGGGCTCCACCCAGTCCCCCGCCGTAGTCCAGGAGGTCTCCGATTCTGGTGGCTTCAGCCAGGCCCAGCCTCTGGCGCACCCAGGGGGACTCCGCCACCTGCAGGGGGGTTAATGAGGCAGGAAGCCGGCAGCTTTGCCTTCGTAGCTGCAGCCACGCAGCCGTGTGAAGAATTCCCTGCGTCAGGCCTGGGGCACTTGCCAGGCCGCGGAGAACAATCGCGGCCAGGAACCAGGGGAGAGGGGAGCGGAAAATCCACGGACAGAGTTGGAGCTGCAAAAGGAAACGCTGCTCATTGGTGCGGCAGGGCGGCGCGAGGCCCCGGTGAGGGGCTGCGCTGTGCCGCTGGGTACTGAGGGCTCGGGTGCTGGGGAGAGGTCTCCCGCATGGCTGCCCAGGGGGCAGACCCCTGTGCCTGCCCGAGCCTGGGCCGGAGCGCCTGCAGCTTGGCCCACAGGGAAAGCACGCGGTGCCACGTCACGGGACGGGTGGAGCCAGACGTGCCTTCACCCCAGGGATAAGGGGCGCAGGGGAGAAAAGGCTCCAGTCTCCCCCTGGCACCTTTGAGCTCCCCACGGGGCTGTCCTAATACCAGGCTTCCCACGAGCCACGGCCACTGATGGTTAAACAAGGCTCTTCCCTCCTCCTCCTCGCCCGCATGCAGCGCCCCCCTGCAGGGTAGGCCAAGGCCACTGTCTGCTGAGCAGCCACGTCTCGCCGCCTACAGCCCTGCAGCTGTTCAGAGCACCAGCAAGAGGCGAGCCCCGAGAGCAGCGCCCAGCAAAACCATGGGCTGTTTCCTTGAGCCAAGAATGCCCATGTCCCAGCTAAGCGAGGGACACCAGCCTTGTCAGACTGGCGGGCGGGGGGCAACCGAGCTGGTATCGCGTTGCTAATAATAACCAGCACCAGCTGGGTCAGAGGAAGGCGCAAGGAACCTTCCCGAGGGATAATTATGGACCGATCTGGCTTTAGGGGCACTGACAGTTGCCCGTTCGAGGTAGGCTTGTGCCCTCTAGTGCAGCAGACAGAGGTAGAACGAGATGCACCGACTGGAAGATGAAGCCAGACACGTTCAGGCACTAATTTTTAACACCAAAGGTGATTAACCGATGGAATGTACCAGGGGGCGGAGGGGAGGCTCCATCGCTTGTAGGCTGTAAATCAAACGGGGGAGCAGGGGGGTGTCTTTCTAAAACGTGCTCTAGCTCAGGTGTGAGATATGGCCTTGAGTCAGCTGTCATCAGGTGAGCTCTATGGGAGGGGCTACACAGAAGGTCAGTGTGACAAAGTGGGACGGTTCTTAATGTTTTCTCTGAGTGCTGTGTGGGTGCCTCAGTTTCCCCAATGCATTTCTCGAGTGTCTAGGGGTGTGTGATTGTTGCAGAGCCCTAGGGGGCCAGTGTGATGGTGTCTGCACAGAGAACGGCTGACACCCTGTCTCCTGGCAAATGACGGCCTGGGCCCCGCCTCTGCAAAGGTGCCAATTAAAGGTGTTGGAGAACAAAAAGATCAGGTGGCCTCCTGGCCCCGGAAGAAGACAAAGGGAGAGGAGGGGCTGAAGAGTTTTCAGTGTGGAGCTGGCTGGGAAAATGGAGGGGAGCCCAGACGGGGCTCTGGCCTCCCTGGGCTCCCCGCTCAAGATGGACCTGACTGAGGGGGTCCTGTTGTCTGTACCTGCAAGACCTGTCTTGGACTGTGTTCCTGTCGTCTAAATAAACCTTCTGTTTTACTGGCTGGCTGAGAGTCATGGTAAATCACAGAAAGCCGGGGGTGCAGGGCCTTGTCTCCCCCAAACTCCGTAACAGTCAGACTAGCTGCTCATAACGGTCCCTTCTGGCTTTACCACCTCTGAATCGATGGCTCAGCCAGGATGGAGCTGGCTAATGACCCCCAGGGATAGCCAGCGGTAACCAATGGAAAACAGGCCCTTTGTGGGCAAGAAAGACACAGTTGTGCTGGTGAAAGGCTTCAATAAATTTATGTACAAATAATAAAAAGCACAATAAATACAAAAGACTCTTACAATACAACCCCTCCGGACAGCCCGACCGCTAGCTAGGCAGGTAGATTGCGGGCTTGTTTTGTCTTTGGCTACAGACTCACTGTTCAGCCTGGCCAGTGCAGCCTCAGGACCCAGATTGTCCTGACAAAGCCTCTGCCACATCTCGGACACCAGCTCTCCTCGCTGACGCATGGACAGGGACGTTGGTCTGAGAGCAATTACCTTGTGGATCAGGAGAGAGAGACACACAGAGTGCCTCCCTCCCCTGCTCCCGGACAAAGCTGTGAGTACATCAGCAAACATTGCAACGTGTAACATTATCTACCCGTGGCCCTGATCCAGCTCCCACTGAAGTCAAAGGGTGGGGGGGGGAAGGGGTGCTTTGCCACTGACATCAACGGAAGGATAAATTCCCCAAATCAAGGCCCTCGGTAATGGACATTTTCCTGCGCTGGGCCCGTTAGCACCACAGGGAAAAGGCAGATCCGGTGCCTGTCCTGGAAAGCGACAGGCTGGGGAGAAGTTTAGATTACGCTCCGGAGTCGTGCGGCTTTACGCTGAGACATCTCCCAGCCGGGCGCAGCACCGAGCTGCCCCTGGCGGCGAATCCTGGCCTGAAGCCAGCTGCGCGGCAGGTGGAAGAACACCAGTCCTTTGGGGCCCTGTGTTATCTGGATCCATAACTAAGACACAGGCGTTAAAGGCACAAATGCCCCTTGTGTGACATTCACCCCAGGCCAGCACAAGGCTCAAGTGATCAGAGGCTGTGCGCTACCAAGTCTGCACAAGAGCAAATTCCATCCCCTAGTGAGCAACGCCCGCTTGTGCAAAACACAAAGAGGTGATTGGCTGTGCAAAGGAGGAGGGGGTGTTGCACGTGCTCTCACACGGCGCTCTTTAAAGGCTCAAGGCTTTTGAGAGACAAGCTGGCTCTGCCCTTAACTTCAATGCTGCTTCTTGAACAAGGAGAAACAGATATCCCAGCGCAGCCAGGAAGCTGGAGGGATGGGCACGGAGCAGGGGAAGGATTTCACAGTTTTTGATGTTTTTTGCAGCTAAGTTCTGAGCTGGACAATGGGGATTTGCTGAAAGGGGGCAGCAGCTGGGCCGGGAGGGCAAAATAAATCCAAGTGGGTAAGGAGGCCGAGGCAGGACAAGCCGTCCAGCCTGGGTAGCATCACGGAGGGGAGAGGAAACGCGCACCAGGGCCTGGGAGAGAGTTTGCCACAGCAATGCCGTGTGTCAGACACTGGGTTTCTGCCCTGGGTCGAGCCAGGGGTCCCATTTGGTTTTGCTCCTTCTCCGCCCCGGAGCCAATCACCCCTGACGCTGATGGGCGTCTGCTGCCCTGCATCAGCGCAGAGAGCTGCCTGTTCATTGGGTCTCACAGAGCCCTTTGGAGCCAAACAGCAATTCCAGGGCTGCCCAGCCGGGGCAGAGAGCGGCCCGCGGGGAACTGGAGCGGCAGTGGGGGGACGTATGGCAGCAGGCAGGGAGCGGGGGAAGGTTTCCTAGCTGGTTACTCTGCTGGTAGCGCATCCACCCCAGGGAGGAACCAGAATCCAAGCCAGACTCCCCTCCCCGCAGGCCTGCCCCAGAGACCAGTGCAGGAGGGTGCTGCGTCCCCCCTCCATCCTAACCCCGCCCGCCCCAGCGCAACTCTCTCTCCACCCCAGCCTTTGCTTTGATCTCTCTGCCCCTGCGGCCAGTCCGGTGCCTGGCCCCCCAGGTTCCCACTCTTGGAGCGGTGCCTGACTTCTCTGCTGGTGCAGGCAGTTCTAAGCCCCCCTCCCCGTCCCGCCGCTCCGGTCAGGCGGAAGCACAGGGCTGTTTTAACAATCCTCTGCCTCTTTGACATGAAAGGCTGCAGCTTACTGTCACGACTCGGGCCGCGCCGCTGACAGCGCCAGCGAGGGCATCGAGCGCAAACATCCGAGCGACCTCCGGCACCCAACAATGGCCTGTTTAGCCAGGCCGGGATTAGGCACTAAGACCCTGCCGGCCGGTACAAAGCGTGGGGCCGTGGTGAAAAGCCAGGGGGCTGGGGACACACTTTCAAGTGCTCAGCACATATAAGCTACGGGCCAGTGCACCGCGGCCTCGGTGTCAGCAGAAAGCCAGCCTTGCCCGGGTCCCAACAGGGCTCCACGCGAGACGGGGGTCGTTTGGAGGCGAGACACTGAGGCTCAGAGCAGGGGGCTGTGGAAGGGCGGGGGGGACGGGGTGTGTGGGAAATTAGGAAGTTGGTCGGAGATCCTGTGGGGACTGCAGTGGGACTGGGTGGGAGACCAGAGTGGGCTCCCAGGGGCGCAGGGGAGGGGACCTCTAGGATGATGGGAAAGCTAGAGATGACCAGGGTGAAGAACAGCAGCGTGTCCGTTACTCTCCTGCCCCGGCCCAGCTCCATCCAGGCCGCATGGCTGGTGGTAACCCCTGGAGACCCAGCTCCCTGCTAACGCGGGAGGCTCTCCGGAAAGGCTGGGGTTCCTCGTGCTGGCTGTGCCATCTCCTCGCCCGCTGGCAGGGGGGAAAGGGGCAAACACCCTGCCACTGGGGTGACAAAGGCGTGGCTCAGTGGCACCCTGTGCGCTCTGCACAAGGGCCAGGCAGCTTGCCCCCGGGGAGATGAAAGGGTTAACTACAGGTTGGTCTCTGGAGAGCTGGGGGTCCAGGAAGCCCTAGGGCCCCCTCCGTATCTCTGGGGTAAAGCCCAGCGATGGGTGGCGGGGCTGGGACAATGGGGGCCCCGAAGGCGGTGGCAGGGATCCCAAAAGGGTGGGGTGACAGACCAATCTGATTTCCACACGGCGGGGCCCAAGACACCCCAACCCCACAGCAGAAGCCGCAGCCCAAAACCCCACCCGAGTAGTGTAAACAGGGCCCTGTCCTCACTAAAGCGCATCCCAGAGGGGACCAGGCCTGGGGTCCCAGCACGTCTCCAGCTAGGGACTGGTCAGGGCCGAGGGTCCGTTACCAGGAGAGGGTGAGGCCCATGCTATGAAGGCATTCCTTGGTGGCAGTTCCATGAGTCCTCAGGGATCCTCCCAGGCCCCCGGGGTGCCAGGCCTCCCAGAGCCCTACGTAGTCCTGGGAGAGGACGGTGGCCAGCTGGGGATCCTTCGGGGTCCCTTGGGGGTAGCGACGGAGCCAGAGTCTGCTGCAGGTGCCTGTGGCTGGGTCCAGATCACACTTGGGCTTCATGGAGCACGTCGGGGCTGTGGGAGGAACGGCCTCCCTGTGCCATGCGGGGCCACCCGGCTGGCTCACTTCCGGCGCCGCATGTCCTCCATGCTGACGCGGCCCCAGACGCCCACCACGAAGGTCTCGATCTCGCACTCGTTGGCGCCCCGGGCGATGCGGAAGTAGCCGCCCTCTCCCCAGTGCTTGCCCCAGGAGTTCGCAGCCACCTGCAGGGAGGCCAGAAAAAGACGTTAAAAGACGTTAGCAGCCGAGTCTGTGTGTAGCACGTGTGTACAAGGACACAGCCAGCCAGACGCACGCATACAGCCAGCCAGACAGACGCGTGCACACACAGACAGACAGACGCACACAGCCAGCCAGCCGCACACGCACGCACGCAGCAGTGCCCTGGAAAGCACCCCTTCCCTTCCCTGATTCTGACCCAAAGTTTGGAACAACGGAAGAGGCTGCCCCGCCCATGCCAGCTGGGCCTCGCCGGTCTGTCCTGGGGAGACCCGCAGCCCAGTCACACGCTGAATCGAGCTGCTGGCTCCTGAACTCAATCCTGAGCCTTAGCGTGCCCATGTCTGGCTTCTAGTGCCCCGGGACACAACAAACCCCCCTGCCCCCGGGTGAGAACTGCAGCCAGCCTCAGGACGGTAGCTTGAGGACTGGCCCCACGCTGAGGGCACAAGGCCTGGGGGGTTGATGGCACCTCTGCAGCGTCACCGGGACTCAGGAAGCCGCGCAGCACCGGTGGGACGCTAACCCTCCCACCGCTCTCCACCCTACCCACGTAGCCCCCAGTGCAGCAGGGCTGCGATTACAGGGGTGTTTCATTGCCAGCGCAACACTCACCCAGTACTTCTGAGTCTGCCCCTGGGGCGTCCTCTCTTCTCCCCACCTGCGGCAGGATCGAAAGGAACCGATGGTTAGAGGCGGGGGTCTGGTTCTGGGTCAGGCTTGGAGCCTCCCAGCCCCAGCGGATCCAGCTCATATGAGTCCTGCCTTTTCATGTGCTCCACCCTTGAGCAAACCCAAGGGGGGGAGATGAAGACTTGGCCCAGTCCCCTGGAGCCGTCCAACCCTTGCCTTGTGTCCCAGGGCGAGCCAGAGGCGACCCCACTCAGGAGCTCCCCGCTCCCATCACGCGCTCGGTCGTGGTTCCGAACTGCGTGGAAACCTGGCGCCGCTCCACTCCGCTCCCTGGGGCTGGGCTCAGGACCTGGCCGGCTGGTTCGGTTCCGCGACTCTCCCGTGAGCAGATGGAGAGAACACCACGGAGAAGGAGCCGCCTGCTCCTCACTTGCCTGCCCGGGGCTTGCTCAGGGCATCAGGTTTTTCCTTCAGTCCCCAGCCCGGCTGTTGCCTGGGGGACTGTTTTGCTCCTGGTGTTGGAACTGGTAACCATGGTGACACTCGGTTTACTGTCACTTCACCGATTTGGGTCTCAGGCTGGAGGGGTCCCGGGGCCAGGGGTTTGTTTAGCTTTGCTGGTTTCCTGGCTCGCGGAGATGGCATGGAGCCCTGAGGTCACGGCTCCCGCCCAAGGGCCAAGCTCGCTCCTGGAGTCCGGCCAGGCAGAGTTAGCAGTGGGGAGGGGGAGTCAAGTGCTAAGGGATGTGAGAACCAGGAACAGAGGGGGCAAGTGCTGGGCAACCTTCCCCTACACAGCTCGGCCGGTGCCCCTCACTCCCAGCCCCCTGTCCGTCCAGTCCTGAGCCCCGCACAGCTCTGCCGGTGCCCCTCACTCCCAGCCCCCTGCCCCTGCTGCTCCAGTCCTGGGCCCCGCACAGCTCTGC
Organism: Chrysemys picta bellii; assembly: GCF_011386835.1. NCBI lineage: Eukaryota > Metazoa > Chordata > Testudines > Emydidae > Chrysemys > Chrysemys picta. The sequence goes on from NC_088813.1 coordinate 14,638,134, forward strand.
CGGTGCCCCTCACTCCCAGCCCCCTGCCCGTCCAGTCCTGGGCCCCACACAGCTCTGCCGGTGCCCCTCACTCCCAGCCCCCTGTCCGTCCAGTCCTGAGCCCCGCACAGCTCTGCCGGTGCCCCTCACTCCCAGCCCCCTGCCCGTCCAGTCCTGAGCCCCACACAGCTCTGCCAGTGCCGCTCACTCCCAGCCCCCTGCCCCTGCTGCTCCAGTCCTGGGCCCCACACAGCTCTGCCGGTGCCCTCACTCCCAGCCCCCTTCCCCTGCTGCTCCAGTCCTGGGCCCCGCACAGCTCTGCCGGTGCCCCTCACTCCCATCCCCCTTCCCCTGCTGCTCCAGTCCTGGGCCCCACACAGCTCTGCCAGTGCCGCTCACTCCCAGCCCCCTACCCCTGCTGCTCCAGTCCTGGGCCCCACACAGCTCGGCCGGTGCCCCTCACTCGCAGCCCCCTGCCCATCCAGTCCTGGGCCCCGCACAGCTCGGCCGGTGCCCCTCACTCCCAGCCCCCTTCCCCTGCTGCTCCAGTCCTGCAGCCAAGTGTGCCAATGCACCTCAACTCTTATCTGCAGCCCCCATTGCTGGCCCTGGCCTAGCTGATACAGGTACTAGAGACGCTGTTCATTTACACGTCATGCTGTCCACTCCAAAGAGGAAAGGTGGCTGCATTAACCCTCTCCACCTTGGGTCTCTCATGCCCCCTTGGCACTGCAGCTGGGCCAGAATATACAGATGCAGCTGCCTTTATCCCACTCAGGCAGGAGCTGAGTTCCAGGGTGCTGAAGGAGCTGCAGGAACCAGATTTGCTTTGGTTGAGGGGTCTGACTTTGGCTGTAGGGGCGCGGCTATCGGCCCACACCCTGCAACCGTTTGGCCCCGCTGCCTGGCCTACCTGCAAGAAACCAGCCAGATACGGGCAGACCCGGCTGGAAAGGGACCTGGAACATTTCCAAGAGCTCATTCCAAGCTCCCCGGTGCCTGGGGCCAAGTCACCCCGGGGCAGCAGCACGTCAGCCCAAACCTGAGCCAAGCGGCTTGCGGGCCCAGGAAGCCAGCAAGCCGGGGCAGCTACCCAGAGGTGGAAACACAGCAGGCTTGTGTCCTTCGTGTCTGCCTGGCAGCGCCCCGAGCGGGTGGCGGAGGCTGACATGCTATTCTTGGTTCTACCTGCTGAACTGGATCAAACCCTCTAGAAACAGGACATTCCACTGTCCCCAGGGCTCAGCCCAGTCTTGTTCTGCATGTCCCTGGGGCGCCTGTTGCACAGCTTAACAATCCTCCCTGGAAGGTCTGTGGCTAAGGGTTTGATGCCACAGACTCCCTGTGCGACCTTGGACACGTCCCTTAGTCTCGCAGAGCCTCGGTTCCCCACCTGTGAAATGGGGGCATAATCCTTCCTTCGTCTGCTTGGACCAGCTCCCCCTCCGGCTGCGCCTGGCACAACGGGGCTCAGATCTCACCTAGGGCAGCTCAGTGCTCCTGCAGCATAAACTTTAAATACCGCCCTCTCTTGACCCCCATGCTACCCTCCTTCATGCCAGCCCCTCACCCCTGCTCCAACCCCTCCGCCCCCACTGCTCACCCCGCCTGGTATCGGACAGTCTGAGCCGGCTGCATCCCCGCCTCCCGGCCATGCTGGGCTGCTGTCCTCTCCCCAGCCCGCTCTCCAGCCCGAACCCATCCCATTTGCCGCTGCTTTCCCCAGAAGGAGGTGCCTGACCAGGAGGCAGTAGCCCAGCAGGGCTGCAGGGGAGCTCAGCTAGCTAGCGGCAGTAGTAGGTGTCCCAGTGTGAGCCCCATCAGTAGGGGGCGCTGTAGACCACACCGCCCTCCTCCGGAGGGCACAGCCGGCCTCCAGTGTGGTTCGTCTGATCTCTGCGTCCCCGGCGGCTCGATCGGTGCAAACCTGGGGTTCAACCCACGCCTCTCTGAGCGACGCAAAGCGCCGGAGCGTGACTCACCGCAGGCTGGGCCCAAAGCACGGGACCCGCTTCCCCCTCCTTTCATCTCTCCCCACACATACGCTTCCTCTCCAGCCCAAGGAAGGGGAACTCCCTTCCTCCACCGCAGGGAAAATGTCTTCGCAGACTGAGGGAGCTTTTCCCACGAGCAGCGCCTAGAACTGACTCAGTGAAGGGCTCAGGCAGGACCAGGAGTCAGGGCGGGACGTGCTCCCAGCTGGGCCGTCTGTGCCATCCTGGGGACACGGGCGGATGGTGCCAATGGGGGGGACAGTCATTCGGGGTAATAGTGAGAACAAGGCAGGTGAAAACAGGGCTGTCAGGGCATACAGCACCCACCACACAGGTCCCGGCGTCCGTACAGCCCAGGATGCTTCCCCGGGCGCAGGACGTGCTGGAGTTACGCCATATCCCTCACCCCTCTGACCATTGCTCCAGCCCCGATCCTGCACCACGAGGGGCCAAGGGGCCTTTTGCCATTAACTGCCATAGGGGCAGGATCCCGGTCTCAGCCTCCCAGGCGGCACCAGCTTTTCACAGCTGCTTCTAAGCACAAACCCAACGCCCGGCCTGCAACCGAGCCCCGCAGCCTGGCGCGCTGCACTCAGCGCAGAAGCTCAGGGGTGGAAGAGCAGCGGGGCTGCGGATCGGGGTTGAGGGGCACCAGCAGAGCTGCACGCGGGGCCCCAGGACTGGAAGAGCAAAGGGCAGGGCAGGCTGGTACAACTATTCCAGCCTGTGCCAGGCTTTGGCAGCCTCCTGCACTCACGAGAACGAAACCCAGCCTGGGTTTTTCTTAAAGCAAAGGAAACGTATTTGTTTCTCCTCTTGGCTTGAACTGGCCCAGAGGGCACCGGGGGGGCCACCAGGGCCGGACCAGGCTGCTGGAAACGCTGGGCTGCAATTTGTCCTGCGACAACAAGCGCTGGCCCACACTGGGGCTGGTTCTTTGGCCCTGTCTCTCCTGTAGGCCTGCGGGGAGGGAGGGGCGCTGGGCAGGCTGGCTCAGGCAGGGGGTCTCTTGGGAGACTGTTCTGCCATGCAGCCCCCATCCCACAGAGTCCAGTGGCTCCCAGAGATGAGCTGCCCACCCCCGGGACACCTCCAGAGGAAAAACTCTCAACCTCCTCCCTCCAGAGGGGAGTGGCCCTGTCTGGCTGCCATCCTTCCTCCGGCCTCTGCTCTCCCCACAGGGCCCCCCAATGTACTTTGGGATTCCAGGAAGGGCGCCGGCTTGGCACATGTTCAATGCCACTCACCATGGCCCCCCACTCCAAATACACAGCGCCCTGCCCCTTCAGCAAACAGCCTAGTGTCTCGGTGTGACACCTCCCCCGATACACCCAGCCAGCCAACAGCCTCCCACCAACACCCCCTCGTTCTGGCCTCAGTGCGCATGCCCGCACACCGCCCCGACAGCCCTTGCAAACGCCTGACCCGTCCTCGACACCCCACTCATTCCACGCCCCCATCTCCCTCCCCGACACCTTCTCAAACACCCACATAACCCTGCCCGACACCTCTGGCACGCGGGCGCAGACACAAAATTGCTACGGCACGAGAGGCCCTCCTTACCCTGTGATTTTCACTGAGTGGGTGCCGTGTCTCCGGTGGTGCTCCGGCTTCCCAGCCATCACCGGCGTGTGCCGATAGACTCCACTCTTGTACACGAAGAAATCCTCGTGAACCTCCATGATGGCTGCAGACAGGGAGGAAAGAGCAGTGTCACCATGGGGTGAGGGGACAGCTACACATCATCTGGGTGAGCAGGGCCCATGGTGCCCCCTTCAAGCCAGATTTCTTTCCCGGGTGATGCCCCTCTATCCTCTGCCCCTCTGGTGTTGGTAATTAGGTGACCTTGGTGGAGGGAGGTTGTGTGTACTGCACCTTTAAATTTCCTGAGCCATTTTGTGAGAGGTGGAGTTAATGCAGCATGCTTGGACAGAGACGCACACACTGTGCTCTCTTTCCCCCAAGCAGACTTGACTTTTGTTCTTTGTTGTTTGGTTTAAATGGAAAGTCAGCCAGGCTGAACATATAGGGAAGTCTAGTGCAGATGGGGTGAACACAGCTGGGTTTTCGAGCTGGATTTCTCCCTCCCCTTTGGACTACTCCTGCCGAGGGAGTGTTTACAAAATTTATTATCACGCCGATTAAAAATCAAACCAATGGGAATTTGAGATCAGCTCCCTGCAGTTAATAACTGAACACAGTCCTAGCGACGCGCAGCCCCCATTTGTGACAAGAGAGCAGGATGGGTGCCCCAGTACCAGAGACCATTAATCAGCTTAACTGCGGCTTTACCAATCACACAGCTTGTTAAACATTAACCAGCCTCGCCCTGCCTGCCAAAGGGAGCGTGTAGCGTGTGGGTATCCTGTGGTGCTGAGATGGGGAGGGGAGGCCACTAGCTAGCTGCGCGGGACACGTGAGGCCCTTGGTTTTCACTTTTTACTGATTTTTACTGAAAATGTCCCGGGTTTTACAAAAGCTCGTATTGGGTTTTTAGTGAGTTTCACCCGAATTTTGGACCACTCAAGTACAGGAAAAAAACAATGATGTTAAGAAAATCCAGTCCAGCAGAGCTGTGTTTAGGTTGTAATAAGTTAGACAAAGTGTACCCGGGAGGCTGTTAAAGTAAGACCGCGGAGTGCGTGTGAACCATTAATGTGCAATTCATGAACTAAACCACAGTACGCAGCAGCTTTTACTTTCCGTACTCTTACTTTTCTCAATTTGCTGCTGTTTCTGTCCTCCAACCCAATCTGGCTTCCAATATTAATCCCGGTATTTACCCAGAAAACTGTGAAGTTAATTTTTTGGCACTGATTTTTGATCCTTTTTTAAAATGTTTGTAATAAACACTAGTACAGTCCTGGGAAATTGTAAAGAAAAATAAAAACTGAAAACAAAGGGCCTTTGGTATATTCCATGAAACCGACTCACCACAGATTGAAATGCTGACGGACCATTTTTTGGTAAATGTTGAAATGTTGCAAAGACAAAATGACGCAAGTCTGCTGCTTTGTGTCTGTACGCTGCCTGGAATAATGGGATTTTGGCTAGCCTTTAATGAACATGATTACTAATAGGTCGCTCAGGCCCATAACCTAGGCATCATCTTGTATTTGGCCTTCTCTATTGTTATTTATTATAATTTGTATTGTGGGACAATTGTGGGGCCCTGAGTCACAGACCAGGACCGCGCTAGGAGCTGTACAAACACAGTACAAAGAGATGGTCCTTGCCCTAGATCCACACCCAGGCTGCATCTAATTCTTGCCCCCTCTTTCTCCATGATGGGATCCTGCTCCCTGAATCAGGAACGGGCCCCGTTTGCTGTCCCATTGGGAAGCACACAGTATTAAGTGTGGCCTCTGGCAGGTAACACTCAGGACACTAGCCCATGCCGAAAGGGCCAGTCTATTCTATTCCACACAGGTTCTCACACCACGCTCCCCACCACAGCACCCGAGGGCTGGATTCACAAAGCACCTATGCCCAACATTTAGACATCAAAACCCTGCTGAGCGGCTGCCTAACCCACATTTCCACTAGGAAAGTCCCCTATTTTTCAGCCATCCGGCACGCACAGCCCCCTGGCGTCACTGAGCTGCTCTGTGCCTAAGCCCTGATGGGATCCTCGAAGCCCAGCACTTGAGGCTAATGTCTCCCCTGCCAGCTCCACCCCGAGGTCCTGGAGACGGGCGCCGGATGCGGCCAGGGATAGCAACAGAGGGGCATGCCCCCTTTACCCCACTCCCGGGGGGAGGAAGGAGCAGCCCAAATGGAAGCCAACCCCCTAGCCCCCCTCCTCTGCACTAGCCAGGGACTAGTAACAGGGTCTGCGGGAGAGGGAAGGGGCTCCCTGGGGCTGGACGGGTAGCAGGGTCTGTGCCGGAGTCGGATGGGGAGGGGATTCCCTGCGGCAGGTGGTGGGTAGGTCCAGTCCAGTGGCGCATCCCTTACCTTGCACGGGCCCATTCTCCATCAGCTCCTTCATGATCTCCTTCTCCTGCAAACACAGAGCAGGGCTGGGTCACACCCGGGCCGGGAGGTGGTGGCAGCTGGGAGACCCTGGGCTTTAATCTCGGCACGGCCCTCACCCCACCCCTCCAATGTCCTCCCGATTGGAGCCTGCTGTCCCTGAGCGAGTGGGACTGGGCCAGCCCAGGTCCAGCCAGCGTTAACCCCTCGGGGGCTGGCCTCCGCCCGCAGAGGGCTCCGGGCAGGGCAGCGGCACTTACGCTGGAGGAGAGGCGGTAGGCGGGGGTCGACTGGTAGATCTCGTTGGAGTGGGTCTGGGGGTTAGGGCACTGCTGGGTGGCTTGTCTCTTCCCTCTGCCCGTGGAGCGACTTTGCATCATGCAGGGCCGGCCTGCGGGGGCGCTGTCCTTCTCCCGGCTGGTGAAGGGGTAGCAGCTGTCAGTCACCACCCTGGGAGGCAAGAGTGGGGGGTAAGAGAGGGCTGCACAGCGGCAGGTGGGACAAAGCGCCAGCCCCCGGCACAGGGACGATGGGCCGGGGAGGGCTGGGACACCCAGTGCAGCTCCAGGATGGCTTGACCAATGCTGGCTCCGTCTCAGATTGGCGGCGACCGTGCCAGGGGATGGATCATTCTCTGGGCAATGCCAGCCTGTTCCTGGGCACAGTGCAAATAGTCCTGCCCTCTCTCCCCCCCCCCGGTTTTGCCAATGCCCCTCGATCCCAACCCATCGCTCTTCTGCTGTTCCAGCCCTGGGCTTCCCTCTCCACCTGCAGCTTTGCCAGTGCCCCACAACCCCCCTGCTATATTCCTACCCCCCGCCATACACACAGCCCCCCACTCTCTGAGCCCTGAACTCCCAGACACAGCTCGGCTGATTCATTCCACCTCTGCCCTGCAGCCCCCTCCCCCGCTGCTCCACTCCGGGGCTCCCTCCCCTGCCCAAAGCTCTGCTGACGCCCTTCCACCCTTTGTACCACACTCACCCTCTCCTGCGCAGATACCACCAGGCCCGGTCGATCCGGCCCCCGCTGCAGCCCTGCTGATTCCGAGTGTCGCACGAGATCAGGTTCTGGGGGGACAGGGCGGGCGTCATGTGCCCCATGGAATGGATGGAGATCCTGTCCGATGCCACCGCTTGGAGGAAACTCACACGGTTAGGAGGTTCCTAACGTAGCAGATACAACTCTTCTCCCTTCCCCCAGCCAATCAGCCTCAGCCCCAGGGGCCCAAGCCCCAGGGGCCCGAGCCGGGACAGGGAGCAGCTGGCACTTGGCACGACGGACGGGCCCATTCTATGCACCACGCCAATGGGCAGAGCCATGGCAGCAAGGGGAGGGAGTGGCAGGGGTCTTCCAGTGAGCGGGTACGGAGGGCTCCTTCTCTCTGCACCGGCCACCTCCTGCCGGGGCACGCTGCCCGGCACTGCTGCCCGACGGGCGCCTTACCTGCCGTGGAGAAAGCCCAGGAGCCGGCACAATTGCCCTGGTCCAGGGGCTCGAGGACCAACCCGGGCCACTTGTCAGCTGCGTTGAAATGGCTGGGGAGCCGCTCGTTGGTGTCCATGCTCATCTGCAGAGGCAGAGACAGGGAGCCTCAGCGGGCCACAGGGGCTCAGTGCCAGAGCACCAGGGACACCACGGCCGAGGGCGGCTGGAGTTCCAGGCTGCATTCAAGAGAGGAGCCCTTCTAGAGACAATACCCCAGGGCCAGCTGAGAGCCTGGCCTCTTCCCCTTTCCCCAGGAGCCTTTGCTTCCCCTCCGCTCCCCGCCAAAAGCCTCCTGCAGGATCCAAACCTCCCCCAAGCAAGCAATCAACCCCGACCCACTTGGTGGGTGTTAAACTGGATATGGGCTTGTGGTAAAGGCACTGGGCTAGGGCTTGGGAGCTCTGGGCCAGTTCCTGGCTTTGCCACTGACTCTGCGCCAGTCACTTAAGCTCAGAGGTATGTAGGTGCCTAACTCCCATTGGCTTGCGTAAGTTTTCAAAGTGCCTAAGTCCCTTCTTCAAAAGGGACAGGCATGTAAGAGCCTCTTTGGAAGTCAATGGGCTTTGGGCTCCTAATTGACTTGGGTTCTTTGGAAATTTTCACCCTCTGCAGCTCTGTTCCCCAACTGCAAACCGGGGATACGAATCCTTCCTCTGTCTTGTCTAGTGACACTGCCAGCGCCTTGGGCAGGGCTGTCTTCCCCTGGGTGTGCGCACCAGGGGGCCCTGAGCTCAGGTGCCGGCTTCTTGGGCTACTGGAACCACAACAGGCTTTCTTTAAACCTGGCTGAATTGCAACCCTCCAATTGCAGAACAAATGGCTGCCTTTCGTTTTGGAGTGAATTCAGGGAGTCCTTCCTGGGCAACGCTGCCCAGCCCCCGGCCGGCCGCCAGCCATGCACCGGGGCGGATGCAATTCAAATGCGGAGCATTTATGTGTGATCAGGAAACGTCTCTAAAAATACACATGGTCAGGGAGTGAAGGACACTGCAGCCTCGGACCGTGGTCCGCCCTTGCCCCCGAGCTCAGAGGGGAAGGCGCGTTGATGTTTGCGCTATGTTCTCTCCTGAGCGATCGCGCGCCAATGATAGTGGCACTCCAAGAAAAACAAAGCCAGGCCATAACAACAGGGACCCTTCTTTCCATCCTCCGCACCTTGATGATTTCAAAGTTCCCAGCAGGAGGAGGGATAAATATGAACTGCTGGGACTGGGGTCAGCACAAGACTATTTCAGGGCTCTGGTCTGGCCTTCCTTCCTTGGGGGAAAGAGGCCGCCAGCCGGCAAGGTGTGGAGGTGAAGGAGAATGGTGTAAACGCCTCGACCGTACAGACTTGCCCCGTCCCTGCAATGCAGCGAGAGAGTTCCCAGCCAGGATCGCACCCAAGGTCTCTGACCCCAAAGTACAGGCCTCTAAAGCACTAGCTCTGTTCAGCGAGAGCAGGGTAGGGTGCGGATCGACCGCCTAGCACACTTGGCCAGGGTGCTACCCTCAGCCTGGCCTGGCATGGGGTTGCTGCACTGCTGCCTGCCGTCACCACCAGGAGGCGCTGTTGGGGCTGCTGCCCCGAGGTCGTTAATGGAATCTGAGCATGCTACCGCCTGACCGCCCCGATCTTTGCCACCCCCACGTCATGGCAACATGTGTCGGGCAGGAACAGCCCCCACCCGATCGGACGCAGCCCCCGCGCCTGGCTCAGATGAGTACAGGGAATCCCCAAAAACGGGAAAGCAAAATGAAAACTGGCCTTTTCCCCCATTCACACCTCTTCCTGCCCTGGCTTAGACCACCCCCGAGTCCCGGGTCAAGCAGAAGCGCCAAGAGACAAAAAAAGAAAAGCAGCAGGCGAACAATAGCGCAAGCTGGACTAACGACCTGTCCCATCCGCTGACAGCCTGGGTTTCCTGCCCGGCCGAGCCAGCTGACTTCCCCCCCGGCCCCCACTGGAAAAACAGCGTCTTGCTCTCCAAGAACGTGCTTGGAACAGAATGAGTCTGAGCAGTGCCCCGTCGCTTTTCCACACGCACCGGCAGGGGCCACCTTCCACGGGAAACTGGACGGGAGCGGAGCCCGGGCGACGTCAGGGTCGTGCCCTGGCAGCCCCTGCCCGCGTGTTTGTTCTGGCAGGAGCCTGGAGGGACAGACCGCGTCCGGGGTAATGCACCGTGCAGCAGGCTGGCTTTGCAGACTCAGCAGCGGCACAGCAGGGGCCCGGGGGGCCGGCGCGGGCCTCGCTTTCCGATGGGAAACAAACAGGGGAAGGAAAGGAAAAGAATCCAGGGATCGCAAGGCTGAAGCTACTGAGCTGGGGTTTCCAGAGGAACAGGTCCAATGAGACCCCCACGGAACCTCCACTACAGGCCTGGGAGTATCGGCCCACTTCAGTCTTCCAAAAAATCCGACGTGGCTTTGTACCCCTGGACTGCAGCCTGCAGCCTCCTCCAGAGAACACGCCCCTTTCCCCTGCCCGCAGCCTGAGCCGGCTGTCAAAGGAGGCCGCCGTAACTGGGCAGTGACTGGCCCATAGCCGGCGGCTGCCCTGCCTCCTGGGGTTCCGGACAGAAGCACACGACCCCAGTCCCTGATCCCACGTGTGTGCTAGCATCACTGCCTGCAGGCGAGCAGCACGCTTCTGGGCACGTCCGCACGCCGGTGAGCATTGTGGGCAGGCAGGCCCTGATAGTGCTCCCCGCCACGTGGATCCTCACGGGCGTGAGCCCCAGCTCAGGAACTTGCCCGGGAAGGCTGTGCGGTGAAAGGCTGCCGGTGTGTGAAATCGAATCGGGACAGCCCGGAGCTTCCGCAGCTCGGCAATAATCAACGGCAGAGAGCAGCAGCCCTGAGCCAAAGCATGGAGCCATTTCCAGCACAAGGGGGAAGGCCCTGCCAGGATAGGAAGGAAGGTCAGTGCTGGACTGGGCCAATTCCCAGCTCAGGCACAGACACCCAGTATGACCTTGGTCTGGTCACTTAATCTGCCCCGGGCCTCAGTGCTCATCTGTAGAATGGGGATAATGCCCCCCACAGGGATCAAATCCCAGCTGCAGGCTGGGACGGGAGAGTTAGTCTCAAGTGGGCAGGAACTAAACCCAATCCCCACGCTATTCAAGGCCTGGGCCAGGCAAGACAGACTCACCTGCAGCTCGTTCATGTGCATGACCGTGGGGGGTGGTTTGATGGTCCCCAGCCGGTAGTGGATCCCTTCGTCCAGCGTCATCCCCCAGAAATGGCTGTAGTTGGCGGCTCTCCAGCTGGCGAGGGACAGGCGCAGGTCCGATTAGAGAGCAAAGCACCCCCGACACGCTCACGACCCCAGGCGTGGACGGCTCAGCCTGAAGCTGTAGGGTGTTGACCAGCTCCACCCCCTGGAAGTGCTAGTTGGGGGCATGCGGGTGTTTAACACAGAGATGGGCCTGGGCTGCAGGGCCCATGTCTGGCCACCTCAGGGCTTGAGAAGGGTCAGCGCCGGATTCCTCCCCGCCAAGGTCAGTGTGGCCCGTTCCAGAGACGGTCACATTGAGCCCAGGGCTTTGGTTTGGTCCCTGACACGGAGAGGGGACTTAGCCACACCGTCCTAGGCCCTTATCTGGGCCCCGTTACTGTGGCATCAGCATTTTAATACATTCACTCTCTCACTCCCGGGGAGGCAGGGGAGGGCGGTGCTAGTATCCCCAATGTACAGATGGGGAATGGAGCCACAGACAGGCTAAGGGACTTGCCCAAGGTCACCCTAGTGGTCTACAGCAGTGGTTGGTACGGAACCCAGGTGTCCGGCCAGTGCCTTAACCGCAAATCCAGCCGTGCTCTCTAGGTGCTAAGGGGCGTCTAACAGCATTTTAAGGGAAGGGTTTGGCTACCAGACGCTCACACGTCTCAGGAGAGGTTCCATCCCCCACCCTGGCCCTGATGTGCCAAGGCAATGGGGCACAGGGGCTGTACCCTAGAGCGGGACGACATTTTGCTAACCAGAAAGGGCCCTTTTTTCTAAACTGAAAATTTTCATTCAAAATTGGTCGGTGGGTGGAATTTTTCTTTTTTCGCAAACCCCCCCCCCCAACGTGCTGCCTTTTTGGGGGGCCACTGGTACTGAAAACGTTCTCAGAACGGTTGTCAGGACTTTTCATTTACTAAAAGCAGACTTGGAGGCACAGGGCAGAATGTTAACCCTCGCTTGCCCAGCGTTTCTCCCTCTGTAATGAACTCTTCCTCCAACCTTCAGGCTTTCGAAGGCCATGGCAAACCGTTCTCCCCGCCCACCCGGCAAAGGGCTCTTACCCATAATTCCCTCTGTTGATGGCATCAATCATCTCGCCATCGATGAGGCAGGCATGCTGCTCACAGTCCCACTTCCCGTTCCCGCTGCAGGTGCTGGGAAGAGAAGGAGATAAGGGAAGGGTCAGCCAGGGAAGCAGGTCCAGCTGGGGAACTGTGGGACAAGGCCTTGCCAACGGCGCGGGACGGAGCCGCTACGTGTCTGCCTGCGCTAGAGATCCGTCGTGTGAGGCCAGGACCAGTCGTTCCCTCTCACTCGCTCCCCGGCTGCACCCAAAGTCACCTCAGCCACACATTGCCCATAGCACAAGTTGGGAGAGCTACCCCAGGTGGCAGCCGATAGTGGATCTCGAGGGAAGCTGCATCCATTGTTGCTCCAGAGTTGTGATTCAGCTATCGGCCTCAGCTCCTGTGCCTTCCCACAACCCACCCCCAGCAGCCCATCTGCCTACGCTCTGCTCCCTTTGCAAGCCAGCACTCAGGGCCGGCTGCAGGCACCAGCATTCCAAGCAGGTGCTCGGGGCGGCAATCTGCAAGGGGCGGCACTCCGTGTGTTTTTGCCGCCCCGAGTAGCGCGCCGAATTGCCACCGTGGACGGCGGGGGCAGTCCGTGTGCCGTTAGGGCAGCACGGGCGTTTCCGCGGCGGCGGCAATTCGGCGACAGCTTCTATGTTCAGCTGCCCGCGGCAGCAATTCGGCGGCTTCCGTCTTCCGGCTGAAGACAGAAGCTGCCACCGAATTGCGGCTACCGCGGAAACACGCGTGCTGCCCTAACGGCACATGGACAGCCCCCGCCGTCCACGGCGGCAATTCGGCGCGCTGCTTGGGGCGGCAAAAACAGTAGAGCTCGCCCTGCCAGCACTTAAAGGGTTGGATGCTGCCTTCAGAGAAGCAACTAAACTCACTTCTCTGCACCTTTGGAGACACGTGGGTCTACAAAACTGAGCCAGAAAGTCTTTGGCATGAGACTGTGACCCGTTCCCCTGCTGGTCCCTGCTGGAGCTTGGAAGGGCAAAGGAGCATGGGATGAAAACTAATGAGGCTGAAAGTTAGCCAGGCTTTTGCAAACATCAACAAACTCTGGAGCTGGGGGAAGGTTCAGAGCAGCTATTGCTGCCTTTCCATTAGTTCAGCAGCCCGTGTTAAAACCAGGGAACACGAGAGAGTCTGTACTAAACCTTCGGGGAAACCTAGCCAGCCCACGTCTGCGTTACGGGTTCGGCAGCGACATAACGCTGTATCCCCACGGCGCAGACGGCAGCGACAGAAGGGGTTTCTCCATCCCGCCTTCCCCATCAAAGGCACCATTCTTCCGCCACCCTGGCTGCATCTACGGAGCGCCAGGGTGTGGGTTTTTCACACCCCTCCCTGACAGAGTCACCCTGATATCACGTCTCTGTGGAGACCAGGCCTGGGATGCATTGGAAGAGCTGGGGAGGAAAGGAAGAGCAGGCCCTGCTCAGAGACTTTCAGGCCCGAAGGAACCATCCTGATCATCTCTGACCTCCTGCACGGCACAGGCTGCAGAACCGAGTCGCCCACCGGCTCCTGCAGCAGGCCCAGCGCCTCTGGCTGAGTCACTGAAATCCTCAGATTTGACTGCAAGACTCCAAGTTACAGAGCAGCCACCGCTGGCTCTAGTTCAGTCCAGCAAGTGTCCTGTGCCCCACGCGGCAGGGGATCCGCGGGGCTGTGTGTGTGTGTGGGGGGGGGGGCCTGCAGCGCTGGATCAGGGTGCAGCAGCAGAGCTGTGGAGAGCTGGGGGGTGGGGAGCATGAAGCAGGCCCCTGAGCTCCCTCACTCTCATAGGCACCGAATGAAACCCATCCCCTCCCCCCCCCCCCCCCACCATTCCAGCACCTCCAGTCCCCTGGCGCCCACGGGGAGCTCACACAAGCCTTCTCCAGCATTAACCAAGCTCCAAGCAATGCTCGGTATTTTCTCCAAGAGCCCCGCTGGTTTTTGCTCCTTTTCCAGCCCAGAGAGGCTGCGCTTCCTTTTAAGGCGAAGGAGCTGCCGTCAGGACTCTCCGAGGATAGACAGAGCTGAGCCGGCAGACCCGGGCCCAGCCTTAACACTTCCCTCCCCGGGACGCTGAGTGGGAGATCTCGCCTGCCTTCCGCTCAGCAGGGGACGACTGCCCCTCTGGGGGGCATTGGATGTCCGGTGCCCCTGCAACCCTGCTTCCAGGCAACCCACTGGGTGCACGGGGCTGCCTGGCTAGTCTGGGCGGGCGCCGCTGGGAAGATGGAGGCAGGTGTTCCACTGGGGTGTGGATAGCGACACCCTCGCCGCCACCCCACAGAGGAAAGAGGGTGGGAACGCAGCCAGGGTGGGGGAGAGGAGATATCCCCCCTGCCCCCCCACAGCCAGCTTCCCAGGACCAATGAAGAGCTGTGTGCCTCTCATCCTGTTCCCCGGCTCAATGGAGCTCTCAGCAACCAGGTGGAGGGAGGGGACAGTTTATAACCGGCTAGAAACCATCAGCGGTTTGAAGAGTAACCGGCCATCCCTCCCCAGGGATCACAGGAGACGCCCCTCCCTGCCCCGAGGCCCCAGGCAGCGGAGCTGTGAGGGCTGAGAAGCATTTCTGCTCCTGGAAGGGCTGCCGGGAGGGTGGCAGCCTCTGTGCCGGGCGCCAGGGGCACAGGGCTGAATGTGACTGCCCACGCCCCGGGCCGCTCCTCTCCCCTGGTCCTGGGGTCCATGAATTCGCCCCACCCCAACTCATCAGCAACTGGCTTCTCCGCTGCACTCGCTAGCACTGAAAGACTCCGGGGTTCCATTCCTGGCTCTGACAAGCTGCCCTCCCGGAGCCTCAGTTTCCCGTCTGACATGGAGATAAGACTCTGGGGAGGAGGGGATCACTTCACTGATGACCCTTTCATTAAGCGATTTCAGATCCTTGCACGGATGGGACTATAGAAAAGCAAGACAGTCACATCCAATTAACCCTTCCCACCCCACTCCCGCCGAACGCCCCAGCCACGTCCCGACAGTCCACGTGGGTCTAGGTGGGCCCACAGCCCAGCCGGGAGGGAAGCACATCACTGTTCAGGGGGGAAAGGGCTGACCCGAAACAGGAACAACCATGATAGCCTCCCCTGGGGCCGGGGGTCGCAGGCTCCTCTCTCAGGCCCAACATTCCTGTGTGTGTTATAACCCCGGGGGATCTTCCCTCCCCTCTGCCTGGCGATCGCGCCGCTGCCTTGCGCCCATGAGGCAATGGAAAAAGCTAGAGTTCAAATTCCACGGCCTCCCAGATGCTTTCCAAGCCCTCCGCTCCCCCTCCTTGCTGTTTGGTCTCCGCACACACGGTGGTGCCCGGGTTGCTAGAGCATCTTGTTATTAACCCCTGGGGAGAGGATCTCGCCCCGCTGCAATCCACAGGGCGGAGCCCAGCCCGGGGAACTGCCCCGGGTGCAGACACTGCATCGCTCTCAAGAACTAAATCAAGGAGCAGAGCAGGCCCTGTTAAAAATGGGGGGGAGGAGGGGTTGTCTGTAAGGTGCCCAGTAGTCCCGTGGCAGGAAGTAAACAGAGGTTTCACAGACGTTCACACCACCTCTGCCTCCTAGACTCTAGGCCGCTCTGGGGGCTGGAGCGGCCCCTGGGGTAAGTTAGAGCAGCCCCTTACGGCAACCATACCAGGTCACCAGTGGCCCTTCCTACCTGCCCTAGCATGATGCTGTGCTGGAGGCTGGGAGGGGGAGCAGCAGGGCACTCCTTATGGCTGGAGAGAGACCTAATGGCCTCTAACTCTGGGCCAGAGCAGGGCTGGGTCTGCCTGGGGGGTCTAGTAGGACAGGGGAGAGATAACTGAGTGGGAGTAGCTATGGGTCACACAAGATGCAGATGCATCTGGAGTAAGAGCGGAAAGGGGAATTGCTTATTAAGTCCGACGTGGGGTCAGGACTGGGAATATTTTGGCAGGAGGAGCGTTCAGCCCCCAAAGGCCCAGCCCTGCTGGAAGACACTTCCCCTTCTGCAGGAAAGGCGGCTGGTTAATCTTGGGAACCTTGAGCCCTTACTGAAGCCCCCGCCCCGGGCAGGGTCTGACCCCTGCGGCCCCAGGAGCTTGGGAACTGGTCAGGGAAGAGTTTGCTTCAACACTGAGTGCATCCCACCCCCGCTTTCCTGCTGATAAAACACCAGCGAGAGTTGGCTCCTGAGACAGCCAGGCTGGGGAGCGGGGGGATTTCCAGAGATGCTCTGCTGTGATTGTCCTACACTCTGTATCCTCCCAACTCAATGCTGGGCTGCATGGGCTCGCGGGTGAGCTTCCTACCAGCAGATACACGGTGCTGCACTAACATCCGTATAAATCAGTGGAGTCACTCCGGATTCACACCAGTGTAACGGAGACAAGCATCCGGCCCATTATGAGCATGCAGGGATATCCCTGATCTACAGTAAGGCTCAGTTGGTATATTTAGCTCTGATGCTTTTATGCCTTCGTTTTCTGTATCCTGCACCTTTAAATCTATAGGGCTCCTGCTCTCTGTAGAGGTGGGCAGCCATTTTGTGCTCAGTTCAGTACAGACTGTTAGGCGACCCAGGCGCTCGCACACTGCGCTCTCGCATAGAGACGTCTTTTGTTCTCCGTTGTTCTCCTCATCTAAAATAAATGCCATTCGCACCTAAATCATCTGTTTGCTCTTTGCACCTGGAGAGGCATAACAGCCCAGTCTGTCTTTCCCATCTCGATTTCTAGGATTCCAGAGATACTTTGGAAAGGGCTGTAAAGACTGGAATCAGCTCTCAGCATGCCGCTGAGAAAGGAGGTTCATTCGTGATACAACCATAGCCAGTTTTCATAAAGGGAGGCCAACCATTGCCTGTGCTGGGGCTGCAGCCTGGGGGGTTTGACTAGATCACCTCTTGAGGTCCCTTCCAGACCTACATTTCTAAGCCACAGCGGGGTTATCAGGGCAGAATTTGGTCTCGGTGCCACCTCTGCAGGAAACAGTGATGAACCCGAAACTGACCCAACCTGGGATTTCATCACCAATTTAACACTGGGCAAGTCGAAGGATTCGCTGTGGGTCATTAAACATGCTGGCCCAGTTTCCAGAAACCCCACGGCTGCGTTATGGCTCTGCCGTGGAAATTCTGGGCAGCCCGTGCCAGGGAAAAGCTGGCAGTTCCCAAGGAGACTGGCACCCAAATCTCAGCGCCAGCCAAACCCCCGTGGATTGGCATCAGAGAACGCTGGAGTCTGTGACAGATCATGCCTCTGGCCCTACTCTCCTGCCAGTGCAGATGGCCCCTACAACACATTTTCTGATGCTCTGTGCAGTCTCATTTTACAAGCGATGGGTCTCCCGCTGAGCACACTGGGAGCCTTGTGAGATCTCTCTGTCTGGGGACGAGGCGGAAATCTTGGGGACGGGGTTCCGCTAAGGAAAAATACATTTTGAATGGTTTAAAGAGACACCTGAGTCATCGGACTTAGCTGATGGCAAACAGCTCATTAGCAGCTCGGGAAATAATTAGCAACGACCCGTGCTCAGAAGCCAATGCACTCACCAGAGGTTGCAGTTTTCTCTGTAGGTGGCTCCGGTTGGGTACTTGTGTCCACCACGATCACAACCTGGACAGGAGAGAGGTGAAGAACAGACCACGGTGAGGAACTGTTCTACAGGGGTACACGTGAGACTAGTTAGATCACTGCTACCACAAAGCAACTCCCCATACCGTCCGAGGGAATCTTTCCATTGACTTCAAAGGAGCAGCACCAGGACCATAAGCCATACCACCAGCCCACGCAGAATAAGGAGCCGTGGTCACAGCGAGACTAAGTGAGTCGCCCAGGGTCACACAGGGAGTCTGTGGCAGAGCAGGGAACGGATCCCAAGTGAGCGCCCGAACCCCTGGCCCACCCTTCCAAACTAATCCCCCTGCCCATTTAGAATGGTTTGGGGTCTGCCTTGGAAATATTCTGCACCCCTCTGTATCACAGCCAATCTCAGACAGGTTTTCCAGGCCTACCTGAGCTGTACCAGAGGGCACCGCTCTTGTGTCTCAGGACATGAAAGGGTTTAATTCTGACTCATGGGAGGAGGAGCCGGGTACTTCCAACTATTCCGGGGGCCAGTAGGTTGTGCAGTTATGCAGCTGCTGCTGGAACTGAACCGCCCTGCCGGCCTTTAACCCACTCCTCCCCTTGCTGGTTCCCAGCCAGGAGGTGTGCCAAGGCAGCTGGACAAAGTGCAATTGGAGACAGGGGGGTGGGGGTGACTTATCA
Organism: Chrysemys picta bellii; assembly: GCF_011386835.1. Lineage (NCBI taxonomy): Eukaryota > Metazoa > Chordata > Testudines > Emydidae > Chrysemys > Chrysemys picta. The sequence goes on from NC_088813.1 coordinate 14,656,089, forward strand.
CCCTCTGATTTATTGCTTCGTGGTGCAGGGGAGGCTGTTTGTGCGGTTTTGGGTTCGGTGCCAGACAAGCGAAGCGTGTCCCAGGTGTGATTCATGCCCTGCACCCTCTGATGTAAACACGCCCAGGCTTTCCTCTTTGCACCCCACAGCTCAGTCACTGGGCGGGGGGGGGGGGAGGGCGCAGGCTTTGCTCTCAGCTGCACGGATGTAAATCCAGAATAGTTCCGGATTCCCACCGGTGTAACAGATCAGAACCTGCCTCCTGGCTTAGGGGCCGGCTCCCCACACTCCCAGCATGGAACCCTCATGTCCCAGCATGGCCGCCGCAGAGCCCCCTCTCGGGCCAACCCCTCCGCGACTCCGAAAAGGGTGCACACCGGCCCCCTGATTGGGATGGAGTAAAGAGCGCCCGGTGGTTTGTGCCACAACCGTGGGACCCTGCGGTGGGGAGGGCAGGAGTCATTCCCAGAGAGCGGCGTTCACAGGGTGAGATCATGCGACAGACTCGCCCACGCCCCTGTGGATTGGAAACATTTCCGATAAAGGCCCCAGTTACAAACGCTTTATTCATCTTTGTACGCCGTTCCTCAATGGCTTCTTAGAAAGAGTTTTGTGACACGCATCAGAGGGAGGGACACACAGCCCAGCAGATGCAGTCTCCCCAGCAAGGTACGTCAGGGTTAACATGACAGTGAAACATACATGGCTCTGAGGACCATGATCTTGACTGATCAGGTTCTGATCTCAGTGACAGCAGCATCAATGCAAGGCCCTGAGCACCGGACAATGAAAGGTCCCATTTTCAAGCGTAGGGATGTTACGCATGGAACTGGCCAAATTCCAGCCCAGCTCCTTATCCTGGAATTCCCCTGACAGGGTCAAAGCAGACACCATCGTCTTGTTCACTCCCCCATCCCAGCTGGCCGGGCAGCGTTGCTAGGCGATAGCTGCCACATTTCAACCCCGGGCAAAGGGACTCATTTATCTACCTAGGGTCAGATTCTGTGTCCAGTTGCACCAGGCGATGTTCTGGAGTGAGTCCGCTGAAGGCAAAAGCGTTATCTGGATTTACTCTGGTGTAACGGCACACAGAATACAGCCCACAGGCTGTCCTGCGCTGCAGGGCCTTCAGACGAAGGGTGCTAAGGAACGGTCAATAACTAATGTGGGCCAGATTCTCCATTGGTGGAAGTCACCAGGGCGCCAGTGCATTTACATTGATTTACACCAGCTGAGGCTCTATGTTCCTAGAAATGGAACTGGAATGTACTGGGCCAAATTCTGCTCTCAGTTACCCCCCAGGGCAAAGTCAGACAGGGCATTAGGAAGCCAAACCTCCATTGTCTCCAGTGGCATTTACATCTCTTACGCCAGGACTGGGTTTGCCCAGGAGCAGGATCCGAGGTCTCCCTGCCCGGCCCATGAGTTTTCCAGCGCCTGGCACCTCTGGGGTTACGACTCTTCGTTCAAGAGGCGGGCAGAGCTCTAGGAAAGGCTGCTGGCAGCCCCCCCCCCTCCCCGCAGCCCGGGGCCAGAGAAAAGCCGCTATGACGCGTGTGAAGTGCACACATTCCCAGCCGCTGTTGGGCTGAGTTCTTGCAGCTGCCAAGGAAATGATCACATCTTAAGTAGGATCTGCGATAAGGGAGAGACCGATGACTGGCAACGTCCTCTGGGAAGGCTCCAAAGGCAGCCCGGTGCCGAGCAGACCGGCAGGGGGCGCAGGGAGACGCCTCCCCATGTCTGGGGGTTTGACCCTGGGGTGGTCCCCTTATGGATGGGGACAGGGGGATGGCTGCTGGACAGCAGCTAAGTGGGCAGGAGAGGGAACAGAGGCCCTGTTGAGTGGAATTGCTGTTGACTCCACAGGAGAATAGAGGGGTGGGGGTCATTGAGAGCCAGGAAACACTGAGATTGCAGGTTCAAATCCTGCAGCAGGTGGGACCACACGTTATCCCCGTTCGATAGATGTCTGGGTGGCGAGGGTGGGTCCCAGCCTAGTTTGACCTACACAAACTCCACCAGAACGATTGGTCTGTCATTGGCAGCCTCAGAAGCCAAGCGCTGAACAGGACCTGGGGACTGAGCTATGGGGGTCGCTCTGGGGCAGGCAGACAGATGGGAGCTGTGTGGATGTGAGGGATGGTGCTTGCATTGCTGCTGACCCCATGGGGATACCCAGAGGCCCTGGGCCATGCCAGAGCGAGCTGCTGGAGGGGGTCTGCCCTACCTACCTTTGTGCACAGGCACGGGGGGTGGGATGCCCAGGCAGTACTCCCAGAAATCAGGGCAGCAGTCGGAGATGGTGCGGTTGCAGAAGAGGTCGCAGTAGCAGATGGTATCCAGGTAGGGCACGGTGCAGGCGTCGTCCCTGCCGGCACAGCAGGCATCGCTCCTCTCACAGTACGAGCCGCCGGCGTCACGGATCCCCCGCTCGTGCAAGCCCGGTGCCAGCTCTCTGCGGGTCCGGGCCCCGTGGGCAGAGAGATCCTCTGCTGCCAACAGCCAGAGGGTCGGGAGAGTCCACAGCAGCCTCATCTCTGGGCCGACGTCCCCGGAGCTGCAGGGGCCAGGCAGGGAGAGAGAAGGACGGGACGTGAGGAAGGCAGGATCCGGAGTGGACACAGGCACCTCCTGGCCCACAGCCTCGTTCCTAGGGCTGGGCTAAGAGCTCAGAGGGGGACATGAACCCTGAGGGACACTAGCGTCGCCATGATCTCACCTCGGGCCCCAGGCCACTGGCAGGTGCGTGGCAGCAGGGCTTCCGAACACAGGCAAGTGGGACTTGCCATGGGGGCTAGTGAATTGGTGGCTGCCAGGAGACTCTGGAACGGAGCTTTCCCAGCTTTGCCCAGAACCAGCCCGAGGACACCCAGGCCACACTGCCACCCGCACCAGTGCTTGCTTCAGGTCATCAGCATGGCATGGGCCACAGTGCCGCCATGAGACATCCTCCTTTAGGGCAGCCACTCAGGTGGCCAGCAGAGGCTCTCCAGATAAGCCCCACTGCAGCCTCATAAAATGCGACATGTGGCTAGCACCAGTGGATGCACAAGTACGGGGGACAAGGAGCTAAGGCAGCGAGCGACCTACCCTCCAGGGGAGCTGTCAGCTAGTTCCACTCTCCAGGAACGATCCCCCATAATCCCTCGCCAGACTTGCATGCACGGCCCTGCAGGAGACACCATGCATCCTCTGCGCCCCTGTGCAGGACAGCGTGAAACACCGGCCAGCCGGTCGCCCAGCTAGCAAAAGGGACTCTGCTCTGGAAACTCACGAGCAAGGGCATCGCCCAGAGGGAGAGGGGGAAATTTAACGAATGGCTCTGTCCTAAGTGCTGTGGGCAGAGGACAGATTCCCTTCCCTTTTGTGTTTCTTGCCATGGAAGCCACCCCAGAAGGTGGTTGATTCATCAGAGCTACTGATGCAGAGCTTGGGAGCTATCACTCAGAGCCGCAAAGGTATTTGGGCACCATCTGGGAGTTAAGTACCCAAACACCTTTCAGGGTCTGGCCCTAAGAGACCAGAGGGAGATGCAAGTCGGGGGTGTTCCCTTCCCAAGCAGATTGACAGCTGTCAGTCACATAGCATCACACCTGGCTGGGAAAAGGCGGGAGCTGGGGTGCTGGTTGTTTGCAAGGTGTGGGAAGAAATGATCTGTTTGTTGCTTCCCAAATCTTTAGCAGGATAAAGGTACAAAATACCTGGGTTCCCTGCACATCAGATAACCAAGGTGAGGGCTCCCAGCGGGTTAGATAGGATCAAGGCTGCAGGTTATGTAGGACCAAAGCCCAGGCTAGCAGGGAGCTTGATAAAATTGGGCCCCAAGCTCCCAGCAGCTCAGACAGCAGAAGCCAGCTGTAAGCTCTGTGCACGCTTAATATAAGACCAGGCTTTGGCTGCTAGTGTTGCCATCTCTCCTGATTCTGTTGCAAGCCTCGGGATCTTTGCTATTTTACCTTAAAGCCCCAGCTCCCGGAGTCAGGTGATTCCCCGAGAACCTCAGCTTCCATTTAAAAAACTAAGTAAGTTTCTAGCCCTGCTGGTTGCAGAGAGAAACTGGAAAACGGGACCCCAGAGTGCTCCCCCACCAGGAGAAGCAGCTGATCTTTATTCTTCCTTAAATCCCATGATTGCGCAGGGCCTGGCTTATGAGGAGGTGATACCAGCTTTGCCTTCACCATCAGGTCAGCCGCGGTGCAATGCTGCTCCCAGACTAGCCCGGGCAGCAAGAAGCTGCCAGGAACGTATCGGAGCATGTTCCTGTTTAATCCCCTCAGACTGGAGAAAGAAAGCAAGAACAGGCCAGTGCAGCCAGCACGGCCTTCGTCTCCAGCGCCGGGCAGCCAAGGGCAGCCTTTGAAAGGGGGTGGGAGCAGCATGGCGGGCCACAGCCTATGAGGCACTCCATGGCTGGGCCATGCCACGTGTCTGGACCGCACACGCTGCCTCAGCATTGCTGTTACCAGGGCATAGCGTGGGGCGGGGAGGGGCCCCGTCTGATCGCAGCTTGGTGAGCTCCATGCAGCAGCTCAAATGCACTCGGGGGTTTCAGTTCTAAAGGGAGGGGGCTGCCGGACATGCGGCTGTGCATGTCCTCCCCTGACCCCACCCCCATCATGCACTGGCCTGCGGTACATGGACCAAGGCTTTCTCGCACGCTCCTCTGCAGCGACACAGGCTCAGAGCAGAATCAGGCCCTACATGCCAACGCCAGGGGGAGTCTGGTCCGCTGTGTGGCATTCATGTGGAGCCGGAGGGGCCCAATCCTGCATCTGGAATCCCCCCTCCCCGGGAATCATCCAGCACTCCTGCTCTGGTAGCCTGCTTGCACTGGGGCGTTTTACACCAATGTAACCTCGGGGCCCGATCCTCCCACGCACAGCACCTAGTGCAGGCACGTTCACCAGTGCAGAGTGGGTGGGAATCAACACCCCCGTGAGGGGCAGCATCTCACGCTCACTCCGCACTGCTGTAAGTGACAGCACAAGGGACTGGGCGATGGGGACACAGGTCTCCAGCTGCTGCACTGGGGTAAAGGCTGAGACGTGCCCAGCGCAAGCCTCTTTTCACGCGGCAGTACCCCATCTACACTAGGGCTTTGCATGGGCCTCGCTGCACCATTGCAGCCCCTGCCCGCAGTGACCCAGGTATAACTGCATGAACCCAGGCGTCGACACAAGAATTGGCACTGGTTTAGTTACATGGGTGCGAGCCCCTGGGGGGGATGTCTGAATCTGGTGTAAGAGCAGCTTATTCCTGTCCATCTCTGGGACTTAGCTGGCCCCCATCACTCTCGTCTCTGAGCTCCTCACAATCTTTAATGGATTTAGCCCAACTCCCTGTGAGGCAGGGCAGTGGGGAAACTGAGGCACAAAGCGACTAAGTGATTCGCCCAAGGACACCTACGGGGTCTGTGGCAGAGCAGGGACTTGAACCCAGGTCTCTTACAGCCTAGCCTCTTGCCCTAACCACTGGACCTTCCGACCTCTTAACCCTGTGGCTCAGCTCAAAAAGCCTGGTTGTAACCGAAATCACTGTCCACATGCTCATGCACCAGGTCAGTTAAACCAGTTTAAAATCGCCCCTTTTGTTAAACCAGTGCAGCGAGCCCTGGAGACAAGCCCTGAGCCTACCGACATCTCTGCAATCGCGGGCTAGGCTACGCCAAAAACAGAGTCCGTTATTTCAGTGGGAGTCTGTGCCTGAAACATGCTGGGTTCGCATTCAGAGTGTCCCGTTTTGCTGTAGCTTGAGTCTTTTTTTTTTTAAACTTAAACCATTAAAAACTAAATAACTCAGGATCAATCGGATTTAGGCTCCGAAGTCACTTGGGCACTTTTGAAACTGTTACCCTTCAACTCACTCAAATGGTGATGCTTTTAATCTGAAACCAGAGCGTCCAGCCTCCGTTTGCACCAGCGTCGCCAAAGCGGGGGATTAAACCGATTTTGTTCTTTCGGTGGCCGCTTGAGGGTGGATCCGGCCCGAGAGCGGGATCCACCCGCCCACCAAGAGTGAAAATAACTGGAAGTGTGTGTGACTTTTTGCCCTGCAATGCAACACCTCAGGGATGTTTCCTGCAGCTCTTCCCCTCACGCCAATCCCTGCCCAGAGGTTTTATTCGCCTTCCTCTCAGTATTGTTCGGGGACATGTCAGAACGGAGCTTTCCTCTCTCCGTCTCTTTGATCTGCAAGGGCCAGTGTAGTATCCCAGACTGCAGGCCTGAGCTCACTGCAGGGCAGAATTGAGGGGCACTGGCTGAGCTGTGGGTAAGGTGACCAGATATCCCGATTTTATAGGGACAGTCCCGCTTTTGGGGTCTTTTTCTTATATAGGCTCCTATTACCCCCCACCCACTGTCCCAGTTTTTCACACTTGCTGTCTGGTCACCCTAGCTGTGGGTGGGGAGGCCTGAGCTGGGGCAGCAGAGGGTTGTGGGAATAGCAGAGCATTGCAGGACAGGACTGAGGGGAAATTAGTCCAGTACCTGCTCACACTGTTCCTGGCTCCAGCCTGCGTTCAATCCTTCCCTCCCTTTCATAGTCACTTGGGTGATAGCAGCCTTGCCTGTAACTCCCTGGCCAGTCCTCCTGATAGGGGGCTTGAAAGTGCATCTGAATGTACAGTGCTGGGATCTAGGACTTAGACAATGTGATGAGTTTCCAGAGCTCAGCAGCTAACTTAGGCAGGAAAGGGGAGGGGGACGAAGGTCAAAAGGCAGGGAAGGAATTTCAATCTGTTTTTGCCAGCGCCTGTGCTTACTGCAAGGTAAGCAAGATGCCTTCATTTTGTTAGCTTAACCCTCTGACCTAGGTCTGGGACAAGCAACACAGGGTATAAATCCCAGAGCTGCAAAGCTAAAGTGGCTCAGGAAAATGCTTGGAATCTGGCGGCCGGTGGTAATTAAACTTCCGCATACAGTAGCATTGCTGGGCGACTGTACAACACCCAGAGGTGGCTGCATTTCACTGCTGGGCGAGCGTTCCCCGGGCAGCATTGCTGGGTGACTGTAAAACAGCAGTTAGGTCCCACCCCAGAGGACGCTGCATTTCAGTGTTGGGTGAAGTCATCCCTGCAAATGCAGGGTCAAATCTGGATCCTATTCCCCTTCTTGCAACCCTGCTGAAGTCAAGTAGGGGGGCGTAACGTGAGGGCAGATCTTGCCCCCGGTCTGTAAAGCGTGGTGTGTATCCCCTGGTGGGAAAGGAAGCCGGCAAAAAGGGGAAATCAGCTCCCCCCGGAAAGGCTGTTTTGCAGCCCCAGCCCAAACACACCCTGCCTTCAGATCTTAGCAGCTGGCTGTTCGGGGCTGTGTTCTTTCCTCCCGGCTACACCTCTGTTACACACACCAGGGATAAGGAATCTAGGAGCTGTCCCAGTCCCTCCCAGTAACCCCCCCCCCCAAACCTTCCCACTCCACACAACCCCCATCGATAGTGCATCTACCCAGGAAGGTATGAAATATTTGCAAAGCCTTCCAACATTCACCCCAGCTCAGCCAGCCCTTCTGGGCTGGGACCGGCTGGCAGCTGATCCTCCTGGACTGCAACCAGCTCTGAACCTAAAGCTGAATCCAGGTCTTCAAGAAACAAAATCATGTCTCTCCCGTTCCCCTAAAGCAGTGAGAAATCCATGAAGCGGATTCCTTCCCCTTCCTCCTCCCCGGCTGCTCCCTGCAGAAATCAGTCGCCCACAGCTCCAGCAAAACCCACAGGGAGGAGGCAAAGCCCACTAGAGCCCAGCTCCCTGCCAGGAAAGAAGAGGATTTTACCTGAAACTTGCCTGTCCCAGCACAGCCGCAGTCTGGGCTCGCCAGCAAAAGCCCTGTCGTCCCCCTGCAGGACAGACTCCTAACGCAGGCAGAGCAGCGGAGCCACTCCTCTGGGCCTGGCTCTCTCGCACACACTGGTGCAAAGGGGCCCGGGCACTCCTTATGTAGCACCCGCCTTCCCACCTCCACTCATCCGCTGTCAGCCAGCCTCTCCTGGCTCCAGGGGGAAAGGCTGCAGCGTTCACATGCACAGCCCAGAGCAGAGCTCCACATTCCCAGACAAAGGATGGGGTTTCGGGGAGCTTCGGCTTGGCTTAGGGGACGGTAGCTGGGCAGGGAGATTTATGTCCCAATCCCAGCACTCTTTCTTCCCCTCGCCAGCACGGACACAGAGCAAACACCAGGCCAGATCAGAACCACGCTCCATCTAGCCCAGCCCCAGCCGCATGAGAACCAACCCCATACGGTGTACCCGCTCTGTACCAGGCACATTCCCCGAAAGCTACACTGCCCTACCTTATCGCAATCCCCTGGCACCCGAAATAACGCCCCAGGGTGCCACTGTCCTGCAGCTTGTTCCTAGAGAATACGTAGGGTTGGCAGAATTTCAATGGCTAATGTAGGTGTTTATTTTTAAGCATTTTTTCCTCTTTTTATTGATTTAAATTCCCACAGTCATGGGAAATCATGGAGGGGCTCAGACAATTGGTGAACGGCTCCGAATGAGAAAGCTTTAGAAAACCGCTCAGACACAAAGGGTCAGCATCACACCTCAAAATACACCCAGCAAATACCCCTAAAGCGACAAATCCGCCCTGGTTTTACTGTTCAGTCGCTGGTCCTTTTGTAACAAGCCTAGGTCAGACGTCTACATGGCGGGATTGGGACTCTAAATTCTCCAGCAGCATTTCTCTGACTGTGCCAGTCTGTCGATTTTGATATTATTTGTCAGTTTGGGTGTGGGCAGTGAAATCAACGTTTATCGACATTTACCAGGAAAAATCGAATCCTGCCAAGTCTAAGGATCCTGCAGTGGTCCCAGGGCACATGGGCGCTCCGGGCGCTACCAGGGAACAGCTGCAGATACGCTGCTGTAACCCCCAGAGCGTAGACACTTCCTATATTGACGGAAGGGATTTTTCAGTCAATGTAAATAATCCACACCCCTCCTGAGCCGTGGTAGCAAGTATACACGAGGGGTTCACATGTTTTACACCCCGAGCGATGCAGATAGGTCGATCAAGATTGTAAAGTGTAGACCGGGGCCTGGTTAAGGAAGAAGCCCCTTGTGAGAAGGAGCAAGTCGCCTTCTACCAGTGTAAATCCATTGACTGCACTGGGGTTACTGCTCATTTATACCAGTGTATGTGAGCCAGCCCAGGAGGGCTGGATGGTAGTTCATGTCCAGACTGCTTGGGGCAGAGCAGAGGGAGCAGCCTCCATCTGCCCAGCTACATCCCAGTCTCCCAAATGTACCAACAACCGAACGGGGTGTCCCCACTTGTTTAGGGCCCCTGCAAAGATGGGGGTAGCCCAGTCCCCAAGCGGGGACACAGCCAAGTTTAGTTGCTAGAGCAGGGGACTGGAAGTCCAGATGCCTAGGTTCTACGTCTCTGCCACTGACTCACTGCGTCACCTTGGGAAAGTCCCTTCCTTGCTCTGTGGCTCAGTTTCCCCCCCCTTTGTGAAACAGGGATATCGCATTTATTGACCCACCTTGGTAAAACACTCGAGACCCCCCAGATGAAACAGACAGGCAAGCAGGCCAGCTGGCCCCGAAGAGATGTCAGGGCATGCGAGCGACAAAGCGACTTGCCTTAACGAGACACCACTCATGATTACAGCGAGGCGCGCCTATAGCTCTTGTCAGGCTGAGGGGCGTGAGCTGAGCGTGGGCGCTCAGGTCAGAGGGGATGGGGAAGGGAGGGCTCATACGTTTTAACTTCTTCCAGCTGCTCATTGTAAATTACATGGACTGATTTTCAGAGTAGCTCAGATCCTACTGAGGCTCCACGTGAGGGGACAGATTTTCAAGAACACTCAGGACATTGGGCACTAAGAACCTTTGAAAATCTGGCTCCTAGCGTCCCTTAGGCTCAGGTATCAGCAGGTAACTTCCTCCCTTATATGTGCCTTCGGCATCTTTCACTAGACCACCCTTACGGACTGTTAATCCATGCCACCGGCTAAGCAGCAGGCGATCACCAAGTAGGGTGACCAGATGTCCCGATTTTATAGGGACAGTCCCGATTTTTGGGTCTGTCATAACTATAAAGGGAAGGGTAACAGCCCTTCTGTGTACAATACTATAAAATCCCTCCCGGCCAGAGACTCCAAAATCCTTTTACCTGTAAAGGGTTAAGAAGCTCAGGTAACCTGGCTGACACCTTACGCAAAGGACCAATAAGGGGACAAGATACTTTCAAATCTTGGTGGGGGGAAGGCTTTTGTTTGTGCTCTTTGTTTTTGGGGAGAGTTCGCTCTTGGGACTGAGAGGGACCAGACATCAATCCATGCTCTCCAAATCTTTCTGAACAAGTCTCTCATATTTCAAACTTGTAAGAAAATAGCCAGGCAAGGCGTGTTAGTTTTATCTTTGTTTTCTCAACTTGTAAATGTACCTTTTACTAGGGTGTTTACCTCTGTTTGCTGTAACTTTGAACCCAAGGCTGGGGGGGGGGGTCCTCTGGGCTCTTTAAGTTTGATTACCCTGTAAAGTTATTTTCCATCCTGATTTTACAGAGATGATTTTTACCTTTTTCTTTAATTAAAAGCCTTCTTTTTAAGAACCTGATTGATTTTTCCTTGTTTTTAGATCCAAGGGGGTTGGATCTTGATCCACCAGGAGTTGGTGGGAGAAAGGAGGGGGGACGGTTAATTTCTCCTTGTTTTAAGATCCAAGGGGTTTGGATCTGTATTCACCAGGGAATTGGTGAAGAGTCTCTCAAGGCTACCCAGGGAAGGGAATTAACACATTGGGAGTGGTGGCAGCGGACCAGATCTAAGCTGGTAGTTAAGCTTAGAAGTTTTCATGCAGGCCCCCACATCTATACCCTAAAGTTCAGAGTGGGGAAGGAGCCTTGACAGGGTCTTTTTCTTATACAGGATCCTATTACCCCCCACCCCTGTCCTGATTTTTCACACTTGCTGTTTGGTCACCCTATCAACAAGGCAGCTGTGAATGGGATTGGTGTGGATAACACTGGTCCCCATTCGCACCCAGCCTTTTAGCCTGTGTCCAGGGTGTTGTGGAAAATTAACCACGCGTTGTGTTTGGATCAGAACCGCCTGAGGTTCCTTTATTACAAGCATGCAGGGAGAGGCAGCGAGCCCAGCTGCTCTGTTTAACAAAGGAATACAGAAGCTTATATAACTAAAAACCACATCTAGTTCAACACGCTTCCCCATTAATATTTTTCCCCAATACAGAAAAACACCACCTTATTAGGAATATAGAAGCACAAGCTTTTCCTGTATGATTAACAGGTTGCACTTGTGCGGTTAACACAGAAGCTTATATTTCTCAAGATTTGCTGTTGCAATTGTGTCAAAGTTGTAATTTTCCTCACTCTCTCCTCCTGCCTTTTGACCACATACACCGTTATTTTGACCAGAGTTTTAGGCCTACTCAAATTTTTCTCTTACAAGGGATAAAAGGTGTGATGGCAGCAGGTGTTAACTAACATGCTAGAACAGGCCAGTGTAGACAAGGCTTTCTCATGGTTAAGTTATAGTTTCGGGGCAGCCTAGGGTTTTCCTCAACTAGCTAATGTGTTGAAACTACGACCTAGGATCTTGGGACACAGGAGACATGGGTTCCAGTCCCAGCTCTGCCACCAGCCTGCAGGTGACCTTGGGCAAGTCACTTCCCCCCCTCTGTGCCTCAGTTACCCCATCTGTAAAATGGGGATAATGATATTGACCACCTTGATCAAGGGCTTAGAGATCTATGGAGGAAAAGCACTATATGACAGTTAGGTGTTGTTATCACCACGTGTTAAAGTCACTCCTGCATCCCCACTGGCTTGCTCCCTTGTAACACATTGCCCTGAGGGGTATGGAGCAGGGGACTGCTCGATCCAATAACAGACCACCCCCCAATTCCTCTCGACCCCAGCTCGCCCACCTGCCTGCTGCAGCCACTTTGCCACCCTCCCCCTACCTGGCTGCTTGCGGTGCCAGTCTTGGGTTGCAAAGTTCAGGGGAGTGCGTGCGTAATGAGAGGGCGCTGCTTGTTTGAATCAGATTCCGTCGTAAGAGAATTAACTGCAGCGAGAGGGAACTTGACCTTAGAAATAAACGCCGTCCTTGAGGCAGGGATGGAATGCGGCTGGCTCTGAAAGTGAGGGACTGAAAGAACTAGTTGGAACTAGGCACAGTGCGGGCAGGACCCATGCTGGCTTCCAGAAGATAATGCTGCCAATGCACCAATCCTGACCTGCACCCCACTGCTATTCCAACCCTGGACTCCTCACACGCAGCTCAGCCGATGTACCCCAACCCTGACCTGCAGCAGCCCCGGCTAGTTCAGTCCCAGCATATCATGGGCATACCCTGCCCCTTGTGCTAGGAAAGGAACTCATATCTGCTGGTGCGGGGCCAATATCGGGAAGCTCATCCCAGTGGCAAGGTGGCCCGGCCCCTTTGCAACCCCGCCTCTAGATGCCAAAGGCTCGTGCATTAAATCCCCCGGTTTAGCAACCCCTTGGCATGGGTGGAACGTCACAGAAGGGAGGTGTGCTGCTATCTCAGCCTTCCGTGGCCACGGCTGCTGGGTTTCACTTTCGGCGATAACTGCTGAAGGCAAGGAAGCCAGCGGGTTTGGTCTGGCTGAGTCTGGCCTGGAGGTGAGGCAAGCTACAGAGCTGTGCAGATTAGTTCTATTTGTGTCCTTATGTAACCCTTCTGCCAGGTGCAGCCAGCAGCAGCAGGGGCCGGGTTTAGTATCTACGGGTTCCTTTTCAACAATACAACACAAAACCAACTGGAGCCCCCACCCAGTGACCTGGGACAATTCCACACCACCCGTGGGCACCTCTAAGAGGCAATACTTCCCCTCTCGCAAGCACAGAGTCTGAGTGTAGCAAAACCTTTTAGTAAAAGGAGGGAAGTAACTCAGCACTACTTTGGGAAAACACCACAACTAGGGTTCATAAACACAAACCATGAGCAAAAGACCCACCCCCACATAAGTTGAGCAGTGTCCTTTTCCCCTCAGGGTCCAGCAACCCAAAAGTCCCTTTAACATGCCCATCCCTTCTCTGTACCCCACTCACAGTTGCTGTCCTTGGCCAGGGCAGCCCCAGAGTTCAGAGGCTCATCTGCAGAGTTCACCTCCCAACCTGCATGGAAGGTGTGTGGGGGAGGGCAAGGAGGCACCTTACACACTGCACTGCTTGGGCACTTGCTTTTCACCCCCAATGGCCCATTGCTACTCCTCTGCAAGGCTCTGCTCTGGCCCTCTCCACCAGCCCCCCTGCTAGCCACTCACCACAATGCCTTCAAGACCTCCCCCACTTATTGGGCTTTGGAACCCATGTCCCCTGCCTAGTGAGTGCCATTCAGTTGAGGGTGAGTCCCTCCGTCAGGATAGGCCAGGTACAGTTCTGCTGCCCTCGGTTCACACAACAAAGATAACAACCCTTTATTACTCCTGCCCCAATAACAAGGAGACTGGGGATCCAACACCAGCCACACGTGATCATTTGAGCAAGCAATCCCATCATGCTGAGCACCTAGGCAGGGTGGGCGTGTCCATGCAAACGAGATCAGCTTCTGAACTCTTTTTCCACAGCTCACTACTAGATGTCAGGGGAGAGCTCACCCAGACTCTGCTTACACTTACATCACACCCGTCATCACCACGGTAACTGAACCCCTAATGAAACCTTAGTAGAACCCTATTGGACCGCTGTTGTCAGCCTATGAACTTCGCAGCCACAGGGGACTCTGGAGTATGGACTCATACAAGTAACCTGGCATATGCCTCCCTAGACACATCTCTCCCACAGGGCACCATCATGCCATCACCCACGATGCATTGCTGTTTGCGCTCCGTGCTGCGTTTGCATTTTGGACATTCAGACCTGGAGCTATTTGGGATTTGGAATCCCTGTCAGTTTCGGGAGGTGGGGGGTATCTCTACAAAATCCCAGGGGGCTCCCCCACTTCCCAGTGGTGATGTAATAGCAAAGGCAGTATGGAGTTCACTGAGCTGCACCCAGCAGGTACTGGGGCTGCAGGGTAAAGTCAGAGTAGAACAGAAGACTGTTCCCCTCACAAAACCTGCTGGGGTCTCTTGATGGCGCACCCTGACAGGAAAGCTAACCCGCCCTTGACAATGAAAAAAGCCGGACGCAAGAGCCCCCAGGTCATGCATCGGGACAGCCTCGCTGCCAGGTCACAACCCTGAGCGACACACACCGGATCTCGTGTGCACCGCGATTGCAACTTCGTTTTGCTGGGCGTGTAGCAGCTGCATCGCCGCAGGGCGCTTTAGGGAATAAAATGCAACAAGAGAGGGGCTGGGGGTGGGCATCAGCTTCTGAAACCAGCGATGCTGAGAGATTATGCTGGGATGAGTGGAGGTGACACACGGGCGGAAGTGACACATGCACTACTGAGGAGCGAGACTCCCTTATTCCCAAATAAATGCCGCGTCTAAAAGGGGCGGGGACATGGGATTCAGCCCCCTCCTCCACCTGCTAAGGGGGTGCTGAGCTACCCCCCTCGCCATGACAGCACTCGCTGGAGGCCTCCTGCAGAGGGCTGGTCTCCGATGAGCTCCGAAAGGAGATGGGGGGTTGAGGGTGTGGCTGGAGGGGTGCAGGGAGCCCACACCGGCCTGGGCGACAATCAGCTGTGCTGGGTTTCTTGGTACAGAGACCAGATCCCCCTGCAGCCCTGTCTCTCATCCGCTCAGGACCCCACCTGCCTGCCCTGCAATTGGGCTGACCCCCTCCCGCCCCCTGCGAGCCATCACACAACCGCCAAGTCACTGGAGCGGCTGCCCCGGCCTGCATCACGAGAGGCGTTGCTGTGGAATAAAGAAGGTGACGTGAAACGGAGACCACAGAGGCCCTCTGTAAAGATCAGGGGTGACCCGAGGGGCCCTGAGACGGCAAAAGAAGCAAAAGGACGAGGCTGAATCATCCCGTGCCAACGTCTCCTCCGCCCAGTGAGTTTGCAAAATGCAGAATGGGCCACGCTGAGTCACACCGGCATGCGGGGGGCACAATTCCCCGTCAGCTGGCGTGTGGGTCAGCCAAGGCCCGTAGGCTGGGTGAGAACAAGCTGCACTCAGTACCCCAGTGTGTCACTTCCGGGGGACACTGTCAGCCCTCCAGCGCAAGGCCAGCCGGGTCAGACGCCCAGTGGCGCCAGTGAGGTGGGTGGACGGGGTCTGGATTTGGAGCTGGTGACGGACTGGCCGGGTAGCGTGGGGTCTGGGGGAGCTGAGCAGCAGGGTGACTACGGCCATTTCCAGACATTGCTCTCTGCTGCGACTGGGAGGAGCCTGGGATAAGAGGGAGAATGAATGAATGAATGAATGAATAAATGAATGAATGGCAGACAAGCCTACAGGATGCCTCAGACCAAAATAATAACAATAATAATATTACCAGCTTCTCCATTTTCTGACCCTCCTGCCCTGCTGAGCCCTGTAACGAACACACAGCTGTCCACACGTCATGTCTGCTGCGTGCGACAGCAGCGCGCGATGGCTTGGCCTCAGAGCCACGACCCTACAGGCCCCTCCCAAGCATGGGAGCTGAAGGAGACAGAGACATGGGAGCCTTGGAGCGCCAAGATCCCCTCACACCCGCAGCCAGGGAACAGCTGGAATGAGCAGCATCCACAGGGGAAGAGGAAACAGGGTGTGCGTGGGGGTCGGGGCAGGCAGGAGTGAGCGTTGCACCCAGCTGAGAGGGTCACCCGGCTGATGGGAGGAACAAATCCAGAGCCTCACTGGGGGTCCCAACCTGTGACTAAAGCACTGGGCTGGGACTCAGGACATCTGGGTTCAACCTTGTCTCTGCCACTGACTCTCTGCGTAACCTTGGCCAACTCGCTGTTGGCCAGATTTTCAAAAGCAGCTCCCACTCTTCCCTGGCCACCTCATTTAGATGCCAACTTGGCAACGGTTGGGCGTGGAGCCCTTTAGAAACTCTGGCCCTTAAATGTCTCCGTTTCCCCTTGTGTGTAAAAGGGGGATAATAACCCTTCCCTGCCTCATGGGGATACGGGGGAAGGGGCCAGAGGGGGAATGCTTGGGAGGTGCTCACGTACTACAGTGGTGGGGGCCCTTGGTGGGCTAAGCAGCTGACAGACAGGCTGCTGGGCTTGTGGGGCATGCATAGGCCAGTTCGGACCTGAGAGGCCCACTCCCGTGCCCTGAGCTAAAGACAGCTGGCTCCTCGGAGGAGCTGCTGTTAGACAACGTGTAATTAACCTGCACAGTGCACTGCTACGGGAGGCTATAAAGGCAAAGGCTCCAGAAAGGACCAGGGCTTTCTCTGACTAACGGAGGTGTTGACAACAGGGGGCGCGACTACCCCTGAAATGGATTTTTTACTTGCGCCCAGTGGAGCAGATTATTGTTATACCAGTGAAAAAGGTTCATAGGAATTATCTTCAGTACACAGCCGTTTATTGAGAAGGAATTACACAAGCAGTAAAGGGTTATATTAAGCACATAACTTCTACGTTAGACATTAGGAGCTATACATTAAGAGCTATAAATATTTTTTTTTAC
The DNA here is from genome assembly GCF_011386835.1 of Chrysemys picta bellii. NCBI lineage: Eukaryota > Metazoa > Chordata > Testudines > Emydidae > Chrysemys > Chrysemys picta. The sequence continues at coordinate 14,672,619 of NC_088813.1, forward strand.
AAACATACACAAACAGGGCCCTGCGCTAGCCTCACGCAGTTTCTGCTTGGCAAACACAGAAGGTGGTGACCAGTTTTATAGACGGCTTCTTCTCTCCTTGTTTTTTTTAGCCCTCTGGTCTGTTTTGGATTCCCCCAAAGTAAGGCCTTGGTCGCCTTGTGACCCCTCTCGTTTACAATCCTCCTTGAGCCCACGGAGCAGAGTTTGGGTTATTTGTAGCAGTGTTGCTTGTTTAAGCGTTAATTAAGGAATTCCAACCACAGTAATTTACTTTGCTTGATTTTTATACTTTTTTTAAAGGAGTTACATGTCTTAAAAGCATGCCCAGTGGGCGTGTGGTTACTAATTTTTACTTGATTAGTGTTTTAGAAGGGGCTGGGGTGATGTGGGGGTGTGGTATCGAATGAAGATCATCTTACGTTTACTCACTTAATTATTCACTCTATCTCTCTGCATGACATCCTTGCTGTAGGGTCACTATAACCAGGTCGACCTGTGCTCCATGCTGGAACTGTATACACGTGATATTTACTTTTGCATGGGCCCCTATTTGCTGACCAATAGGTCCAATATCAATCGTACACACAGACTTTGCCGGTTCTTTATCGAATTTGCTTCTGCTTAAGGAGAACCTGCTCCTAGGATCCTCTGCAGCCCTTCAGCCATGTTTAAGGTATGTCAGGTTATGCTCACACCCTTCATTCAGTATGGCGACACTAATATGGCACTATCCCAACAGGAGGTACCTGCAATGACGCCAGCGCTGGGAAAACGTACGTGAAAGACCACACCATGGGCATGCTTCAGGGCAGAAGCAGATCGCCCGATGCGGGCAGGAGGAAACGGCCTGCTCCTGGGACAGTATTGCACAATGAGGTGCCTCGCGGGAATGTCCGCCCTTTCTCTGCAGTATCCAGCTGCGGTTGCATCCCAGGTACCAGGTTAGATGGGCCTGTAGTCTGTTCATGCCTTCCTGAGCTGGCGCCTCGGTGCGCTTTTGGGTTGTGCGTATAAAGGCGTCTCCACCCTGGGAGGAAGTTGCATGCTTCGTGTCAGGAGCACAAGGTCAACAGCTCTGTGGCGTTCGCTTGCTCGGTCCTTGACACTGCTTTTATGTGACAGCACACAGGCCCAGATCCGCAAAGATATTTAGACGCTTAATTCCCGCTGATTTCAGGATCTGGGCCTTAGCTCTTATAAAGGCATGTCTCAGCCACAGATCTCAAAGTGCTTTACAAAGAAGAGGACAGTGGCATGAGGGAAACTGAGGTACAGAGCAGCGACGTGACTGCTCTGAGGTCGCACGGTCAGTCAGTCACACAGCCAGGAGCAGGCCACTGGAATTGCCACCTGGATCAGACCAGTGGGTCCACCTAGCCCTGATGAGAATCTCCTGGAGTTAGGGGATATCGTGCCCTCCAGGGAAGTTTCCTCCTGACCTTCTGAATTAGAGATTAGCTCATGCCCTGAAGCATGAAGGTTTAGATCCCTTCCCAAACTCCTGGTTTGTTTTTTTTAACCCTCACTCTTGTGACTCTCATTAGCCACATAACTGGCCAGTCCCGCTGGGGAATCCTGCTAAACACTTGGCCCCAAATAAGTCCTGATTCGCAGCCCTGGGCTCATCCCACTCCCAGATTTAGGCACAGAGCTGCCGGCCTGAGACAGCCACCCAGGCAGAATGCCCCCTGCAGGAGCTGGTCCGGGTTGAGTCCCTGCGTTTGAGAGGGGACCTGCTCAGCCACGGGCCAGACGGGGCCCAGTGGGGTGCAGCACAACAGTCCAGGGCTGACCTTGGCCCACCGTGCTTTCCTGCACCACAGCAGCTCCTTGAAATGACTTCCTGTGCCGAGCGCTTCCCGGTCCCTCCCTGCTGCACCGGCGGCCGAGGACACAGCTCAGGGAAGGGACAGGGTGATACCAATGGGATGTGCCGCAGGAAGGCATGGCAGGCTAGGCCGAGACCTGCAGACTCCACTGCGCATACTTTCTCCATGACAAGGAAGGGATGGGAATCCATGGTGAGTCATGTCTTTCCAAGCGCCCCTGGGGAGCCAGAGCAGTCCCTGACTCCAAAGAAACCCCTGGCTTTGCTTTATTTTAACCCCTTCACTGCTGCTGGGCTGACCCCCATGGCGGTTCCCTGTCTGACATCGGTTGGGGGGAGGAAGGCGCGTGTGGGAGACCATCCAGCACACAGGGGGTTAAACAGTTTTAAGAAGGAATTTTCCTTGGTCGGCCAAGTCGGATTTATAGTCCCCAGACCCAGGACGTTCCCAAAGCCTGTTACCAGAATAGCTTTAGGGTCAGCGCCTTCCCCCAATGACCGAGGCGTCCCTTCCAGAATTCCCCATTTCCCCCTGAGAGCCGCAATCTGGAGCTCCCTGTCCGGTTCTCAACAGGAGCGATTTGATCCAACTCCTGCTCAGCGCGAACCCACGCGCACACATCCCATAGCAATAACAGCCTGGCCTTCATAAAGCCACGGCCATCCACTGGCTCATTGGATCGGCTCATTTCACCCACCACCAAAAGGCAGCCGCCTCTGGTAACACAGCGCCGCCACACTGGGGTATTGCAGCAATACCGACTCCGAGGGCAGAGTGCCCCCCGCTGAATCACCCATACCACTGCCTCCGTCTGTGGGTTTCGCAGCCAGTCCAGCTCCCAGCTCAAGCAGCCCCCGCTGCGGAAAGCGTTACCCGGCGTTTATAGCAAACGCCCGCTGGGACGCGATTCGGCCCCTGTGCGTGCTGGGGGTGGACAGGTTAACGACGCCCGCAGAAGAGGCCGGGTGATGGGGTTTCTGCTGAAGAAAGTTGAGGCATCGCCGAAGTATTTTGGCTCTTTCCCCCCAGCCTCTTCCTGTGCTTGTGCCCAGTGCAGAGATCAGATACCACCGTCCCTGGAGGGGTGTGAGTGGGGGTGACAGCTGGGCAGGGCGCAGTGCTCTGGGCAGGGGCAGGGTGAGTAACGCTTCCTGGCGTTTTCCGGACTGTCAGCCAGATCCGTGCTGCTGGGGATCCCTGGGTGCCCCGGAGCCTCGGCCTCAGATCTAGACCCCCCCTCACCTACTTCCCCACACAGCCTATCAGCGGGGTGCAGCTCTGATACTCGGTGCCTGGTCCCAACCTCTCACTCCCCCGGCCAGCACAGAGGAGGGAATCTCAGCAGCGACCTCTCCTGGCTGACACAGACACACTGAATGGCCTCAGTGGAAGATCTAGTCTCCCTGTCCCAAGAGTCGGCAAAGAGGGGAACAGTTGGAGGGAAACTGAGGCGAGGGAGCCTCAGCCAAAGGAGAAGGACCCCAGGAGACCGACGCACCCCCTGGAGGGAAGCTGGCTGATCCAGGGTGACTCCAGGCTAACAAAGGGCCTTTACGAGTCGCTTCTATCCTGCCAGATTTTCTGGGGAGGCCCTGAGAGTGCGACGGGGAGTACATGATGGGCACGTGGCGGGTACGAGAGAGCGCGTGAGCGAGGGACGGAGGGGTGGGCCGAAAGACAGCGATGATCTTCTAGCCTGGCCTCCTAGGTGAGGCCAGAGAACACAGGACAGCGCTTCCTGCACCAAGCCCTTCGATGGTGGGTGGATGGCGGAGTACAGCTGGGGACAGACAGACAAACGTACATGGGGAGAGAGAGAGCGTGTGTGTGTGGGGGTGCTATGCATGCTGGTAGGTGGAGATCTCCTCTCTGCCCCCCATGCGCCCTGTCCCAGACACACCATCTATATCCCAGCCAAACACTGCCGTCCTGTCTCTCTCCCCCCGCAAGCAGACTCACCGCGCGCAGGTGAGCAAAGGACACTCCCTGCCATGCGCCAGGTGCTGCCTGTGGTGCAATGCGGCAGCCTTTTCTCCCCACCCACGGGCGAGATAGGGATCGTAATCTCTGCACGCACCGAGCACCTGGGCGGGCGGGCGGTGCGGGGACTCGCTGCTTTGGGGAGGGGCTCTCGGAAATGGCTTGAGACAGTGGCCTGCAAAGCTCTCATGGGGAGGAGGGCAGGGGGAAAGGCTTTGTCCTCTTCCAAAATCACCCGGACTTGCCTCTCCAATGCGCCGTCTCCTGTGCACTGCTTGCCATCGGACGGACCCCACTCTGCTTCCACCTCATCCTTTTGCAGCCTTGTGCGGGGTCGGCTCCCCTGGCGTGGTCCAGAAGCCCCAGGATGGGAGCTGAGCCAGACCATCTCGGATTCCCAGCACTCCACAAGCTCCAGACCCCAGGCCAGCCACTGTGTGTGAGGGCAGCATGGCCACTCGCTCTGGTGGGGAAGCAACTCGCCACCTACCTTGGGAGGGGTCTAAAAAATGCCCAGCGGGGCGCCGGCCGGGTCCTCAGCCTGGGTGTGTCGTTTGGGCCTGGGGCATGTCAGATACGGTCCCCTTCAAGCAAGGCACGGAGAGGAGACAGGGCCACATGGAGGGAGGCGCTTTATTGATCACACCTGCACAGCACGGCTCTGACCAGCCCTGGCTAAACTCCCATCCCAGCATGCCCTGCGCTTCCTATCAAATCTGGGGTGGAGCGTCTCAGGCAGCCCCCCCCCGGCTGGCTGCTCCAAAGTTCTGGTCCCGGATCTAGAGGGAATATTACAGGTCGTGCCCCTAGGAGTTTATCCCTTAGGGACAATTTACCTGCCCAGTCTCTCCCCACCTCCCCCCAGAGGGCGGCCACATGCAGGTGAGCTCCACGACAAGGTGACTCGGCTCGCGGGAGCATCTAGCACCCCAGCTCTCTGGCCATATTCAGCAGGTTGGGTGCAACACCACACCGCGTCCTCCTGGGGGCGCTGTGGGGGAAAGAGCCTGAACTGCCCTGCTCCTGTAGTTGAATTCAGCCTCTTGACTCCGTTATTTTTCAGACTGGGCCGCTTACAATGAGCAGAAAAGCGACCGATCGGCAGGGTTTAGTACTTGATTGCCCCTGGCTCCACCTTCAAAGCTCTGGCTCCGCAGCGGGCTTGGCTCCAGCCAAGTGGGCCGGAGGGGTGCGTCTCTCGCTCTGGCCCCTGTGGTCCTGGCTGGGGTGCGGCAGGAGGGCGTCCCCAAAGGCCCAGGCACCTAGTGCTCATGCCCAGCTGTTCCAGCAGCACTGGGGGCATCCCGCAGATTTGCTGAGCGCTGCCGGAAAACAACCCCGGCCTCTTCCCGGAGCCCCAGCAAAAGTTCACGGCCCCAGCGGGCTCGTCAAAGGCGGCTCTTGTCCCTGCCAGGCAGATCCGTGGACTGTGGGGGATGGAGGCGGAATAGTTTAGCAAGTGCAGGAAAGAACATTGTTGGAATGTGAAGGACTTGGCATGTGGCAGACTCGTTCCTAAACAAGCGGGGAACATATTAGCTGGCTAGACACACGGCCAAGGACAGGGCGGGCAGGGTATTGACCTGGACTGGTTCCCCTTTGCGAGCCAAGCAGGGGCTTTGGATGAACCAAAGGAAAAGGATGTCTACCCCCAGAGCGTCCGCCTGCCCTTGGGTTTGACAGGCGGTGGTGCAAGCTAGGAGGAGGCTGGGAGAGGGAGCGGGGCGGGGTAAGAAATTTGCAGTACCTCTGGCCCAGATGCTCAAAGGTATTTCAGTGCCTAACTCCCATGGGGGTGAGGGGGGGGATCTGGGCCTCTGTGCAGCTGTCCAAGCAAAGCGCCTGGTTGGCAGGACCTGGTGGCTCGGCCCTCTACGACAGTCCTGGGGGTGTGCACCTGGGACGGGGGCTGTGAGGGAGGCCTGTGCGGTGCGAGAAGCAGGTGTCTCTCCCACGCAACCGATGGGGCAAACAATTCATGCAGGCCCTGATCAGGCGTGCGGAGCCTTCTGCCCTGCGTTAAGCTCTGGGCTGGTTGTCCAGACCTGCGGGTGGAGCCCCCACCCCCCATCACACCCATCCCTGCATGCGTCCGGCTCCATTCCTGTGCAGCATTGTTTGGTGGGGGGATTCCACCTCCACCTGCCTGAATGAGCCTAGTAACGGGAGCCCCTTGGGAAGGCAGGAGGGAGGGGATGAGCTGGGAGCCTGAGCACACCTGGAAAGGAGCTTCCAAGCCTCCATGCTAAGAACAACGGCCCCTACCCCGGCTGATTGATCCTGGCTGGTCCGGGGCCCTGTGGTGGGGCCATGCTGCAGGTCGCCAGTCTGGACATGCAGCAGAGCCACTCAGCTTGTCTGCCCACCCCTTTGCCCCGGGCGCTATCCCCCTCGCCAGCAGCCGGCTCTGGGAGTGCTGGGCACCATGCAGGAGGGAGGGAGAGACACAAGCGGGAGGTACGTCCTGTTTGTAAAGCTGTACCAGGATCGCACCATTTTGCTGCATGGTGCCAATGGTCTGTGCACTGCACCATGCACGCTGCGTCACACACAGTTACACTGTGTCACATGGCGTTGCTCAGTGCGGTGTTGCTGGGTGTTACATTGCGTAGCATTGAGTCACGCAGTGAGGTGTTGCTGGGTGTTATATTGTGAAGCATTGAGTTGCACAGTGGGGTGTTGCTGGGTATTACATTGCGTAGCATTGTGTTGCTCAGTGAGGTGTTGCATTGTGTAGCATTGCGTTGCTCAGTGCAGTGTTGCTGGGTGTTGCATTGCGTAGCATTGAGTCGCACAGTGGGGTGTTGCATTGCGTAGCATTGTGTTGCTCAGTGAGGTGTTGCATTGTGTAGCATTGCGTTGCTCAGTGCAGTGTTGCTGGGTGTTGCATTGAGTCGCACAGTGGGGTGTTGCATTGCGTAATATTGCATTGCTCGGTGCGGTGTTGCTGAGTCATGCATGGCCCAACAGGGAGCTGCGGGATTCCACCTCACTGTGGTGTGCACTGCTCAGTCGCATGGCGGAGCGTTGCACACGGGACGTTGTGCAGGGCCCTGATGCTGGGTCCGTCGTGCGGTGTTGTGCTCAGGGGGAAGCAGGTTGTGCAGTTTCCTGCTGCTTCCCTGACCCCAGCTCCCAAGGATCCTCCACTCCCTCTCTGAACACGAGCCAGCGATTCGGCCCCAGCCTGCACCAGGCCCACACTCTCCTCAGCCTGCCCTGCTCGTGGGCTCGCTCTCCCAGTGGGCACGGACCCCAAGCGTTCGCTGGCTGCTCCCCAAAGACCTGATGAGCCAATCGAACTCGCCAGCAGCCCGAGGAAAGGCAGCCCCCGGGGGCTGAACACGCTGTGCGTGACACAGGCCAGCCTAGTACTTGCGACAGACCCTCTCTGGCGGGATGCGTGTCCGTGACCCCCGCTGAGCAGCGCTAGGCAAGCCGGGGCATTGCTCCCAGGGGCTCTCCTTACCTGCCAGGGCAAGCCAGAGAGGAGGTGGCGCGCGGGCAAGCCGCGTACTTGAGACACAGTGCGCTCCTGCTGGGACCAGACGGCGCCCTCGGGCAGCTGGGGAATGCCAAGTGCCCAGTGACTGTAGCAGGAGAGGCTGGGAAGCTGCTGATAGCAGGAGGCGGCGGGGATGGGGTGGGGAGAATTGGTCCAGGTGCCTTTGCACCTGGCCTCCTGGGGAGGGGGGGGGGTTCACATTCTTGAGATTCCTCGGCCCAGCACAGCTCCCTTGTGGCTAGTAGCTCAGACGCCTGCAAGCCCCGGGGGATGGGTTTGGAGCCCTCCGTGCGCTGCACCAGGGGGCCGTGCTTCTGGGCTTCTGGCAGGGCAGGGGCTTGTCAAACAAGCCCGAGCAGCTCCGAGTTACGCCACCAGCTCCTCAGCCGGGCGCTGCCCCCCTACCACAGAGCCAACGGCGACGGTGTCCCAATCCCAGCAATGGTGAGTGTCCCCCCTGCGGGCGTCGCTGGCTTCATGTCTCCTCTCCCCTGCCAGTGCTAGAAATACCCTGACGGCGCGCCCGGCCGACCCCTCAACTCTGCCACCGGCTGCGTCGCCCCTAGGGAGAGAGGGTGGCCTACCAGAGCAAGACTCCTGGGTTCCATAACCAGCTCTAGGGCAGAGGAGGGTAATAGTTAGGGGTTAGAGCAGGGGCTGCTGGGCTCTATTCTACCGCTTTCTCGTGTGACTTTGGGTGAGTGACGCTCTGTGCCTCAGTTTCCCCATCTGTAGCTCAGGGGACTGATGCCCCACAGGGGAGGGGCTTGGGTGGTTAAACCAGCGTCGGCAAAGGGCTTTCAGCACCCCAGGCGGAAGGGGCTATCATCTAATAAATACAATGCCTACCGTGGTGACGGGGGCTGGGAGTAGCTCAAGACCGGGGGCCTGATTCTCCGCTGGCTCAGGCTACCTGTGACTTCCCTTGAGCTGATGACCGATACCCTGCGGGGGCGGGGTGGAACTGGCCTGGGACCCCGAAATGTTGCCCTCCAGGGTGGCTCCACTAGCATCATTCTGTCCAAAAGCAGTACACGGCCGCAGTGACTCTAGCGTGGGTCTGGGGTGCCACCTACTGGGGCAATGAAGAAGCGACTGAGGCGAGTCCACCCCAGGTCCCTTACGGTCCGGGGCCGCCTGTGGAGGGATCGAAGAGGAAGAAGGAGGCAGGCAAGCAGCCGTCTACGTAAAACTTTAATGAAACAAATAAGTTAATAAGTTAGTAAAGTGAGGTAACTATCTTCGTCTCGGAAACAAGGGTCGCTGGGAATCACCTGGAGGGGTTTCCTACTTCTTCTCCTTTGGCCGAAGCCTTGGCCCCCCCAACCCCGACCGCATCCCCATCCTGTACAGACACGAGACATGTCTGCCCCGGAGAGGGGGCCGGCGGCTGCCCTGCCCCGCCGCAGCGTGATGGGTGCCATGCTCGGGGCAGGGGCCCGGGGCGGAGGGTCTCGGTGCACAAGTCAAGACAATGCTGGAGCATGCAAGCAGGTTGGGATGAGACCAGCTCCGGGCAGGGGTCTCCGCGGGGGCGGGCGGCATGCACTACCTAGGCATGGAATGCAAGCAGGACGCAGCTGAACGGGGAGGCTGCCCCCCATGCCCTAGCTCCGGTGCACGGCCCTACAGCAGGAGCCTCTCCCACCCCGCCGCCGGTTGATCCGGGGAGTTGGCTGGGAGCTGGAAGGCGGGGGACAAGTTATATTGTACTCACATCCCCCTCATCCCTTTAGAGACCTGCTGGGGCGGGTGAAGGGAGAGGGAGGTCCTTTTGACCTGACCTGCACCCCCACCATCTCAAGAAGGTCAGGGAGCCCCCAAGGGTGGTGAAAGGAGGCATTGGTGGGGCCAGGGGAATGGAATGGCACAGCAGCACGCATGCGTGGGAGGGCACGTTCCAGAGCCAGGCTCTCTGCTCCGCACTTGCAGGCTGGACAATTGCCCAGCCATTCCCAAGAGCCATCCCTTGTACTAGCCTCCTTGCGGGACAGAGCTGGCCCTCGGCAGCCTCCCCGCCCCGCCCCACATCCCTCTCCAGTGGGGGTGGGGGGGTAGGATGCCAACCCTTCATGTCGAAGTTCAAGAGCTGCTCTTGGCCACCCCGGAAGGCTGGTGCCGGATGCAACTTAACTGCAGGACGGGGCAGCGCTGCCCGGCTCTGCAGGGGTTTGCCTCGGACCGAGGGGCAGGGGGACAGAGCGCGCACGGTGACCCTGGAAGACATTTAACTGCATAGAAGGGGTAACGCGCAGGCACAAGAAACACATCCCACCTCTCCTTCCAGGCAGAGATCCTGCGTTAGGGGAGATCTATCCCCCACCCACCCTCTCGGGAGCACCAGCAGATGTGGGGAAACGGTGGTGTTCAGCTTGGGAAGAGGGCTCCAGGGTCAAAGCCAAATCCGTTCCAAGATGGATTTGACGCCGCTGAAATCTCAGGGCTTTGGCTACCTTGGGCCAAAAATATCCCTCTTATGCCAGTGACCGTTCCTGTTGGATTTCAGTCACAGCCCCACCAGGAAACAGGCCGGGGAAGGGGTTCTGAGTCCAGGTCTGACCCAGACAGCTCCAACGGATACTGAATAGTCCTGACCGCAGAGGATGTGCAAGGGAAATCAGGGCTCTTTTGGGAGCCAGAGTGGGGGCTAAGGCCCCCATCCTGCAGTGAACTCCCTTATGGCGCCCACGGGGGATCGGGGCCCAGGGTTTGAAATGAATGGGCTATCAATGGGGGGGGGGGAGGATGAATGGGTAAAGCACCAAAGTGCTGAGACGCACTCGAGCTGGGTGACTAAGGGCAGCAGGTACCCAAGTGAAGCCCCGTGCCCAGCTCTGACGGGTGAGGCTGTAGAAGGGGGCAGGGGAGAGAAGCCATCCAGTTGGGGAACCACCTCTGGGAAAACGAGGTCTGGAGATATCTGGTACCCTAAGCTACCAGTGCCTCCCATGCCACTAGGAGATGTACGGAAGCCACAGCGGGCAAGCTGGGCCGCCTCAACTGGGCAGACTAGACATGGTGGGGGGAGGAAGAGCTAACGCTAAGCTACAACATCCTTACCCTCCTCCTGGCTGTGCCCACCCCCACGTATGCACCCCCCACCCCCACCCCCCAACAGCCACGTGCAACGGACCAGATCCAGGCCTGCTGTTAACTCCACGGACTCGTGCAACAGGGCTGCATTTGGTCCAATGGGCCAGTTACCCCCTTTCAAGTCAAGGGCTTGATCCAAAGTCTGTCCGAGTCTGTCCGCCAGGCTCCAAAGGAGCAGCGTTTGCCCCGTGAAACCCCACTGACTCGAGCAGCCCCGGATCCGGTCCCAGGGGCGTGGGGTAAACAGCTATTGCCTAGGCAGATGGGCCACTCATCCGCCCCGCCCGTCGGGATCGAAGGTTGCATATTGAAACGCTGCCGTGCAGACGGTTCCGCTGTGCCTACTGAATCACAGTCACGGCTGCCGGAATCGGAGCCCCCTGCTCGCTGGGAGACAGGAAACACCCCCCGGGCATTCCCCAACTCTTTCCTAGGTCCGCAAGAAACCACATTCAGTCGAGTCACAGTGCCCCTTGTCTAGCACTGGACAGTAAAGGGTTATCTAGCCTTGCATAGCTGTTAGTAAGAATCCTGCTCTGCCTCCCTGGAGGGGCAATGGCGTAGAGCCGCAGGGTGAAGAGATCAGAACCGCCAACCTTGGAGTTCAGAAGCTCTCCGTCATTCCATACCCTGTGTCAACGCTCATTCCGAGGACGGTTCCCGGAGAGGCGCCCAGAAGAAAGACCGAGTGACAAGGCGCGCTGGCCCGTTGCGTCCCTGGCCAACTCGCCCTCCCGCTGCCCTGGGGCAGCGCCACCCCAACCAGGGATGTGCCTGGAGAGGGGGATTTCCTCCGCAGAGAAGACTGCCTGCAGAGGACAAAGTCTAGAGAGGTTGATCCTATAAATAAAAGAGCTTCTTAGATACCAGGCATTTCTCTCGTCGGTTTTGTAGGTTTAACGCTTTAAGAAACTCTCACCGCTGCATCCCCCCGGGGGCCCGGCCCCAGCTGGCTCCCAGGTGCTGAATACTAGTTGCTTAATAGTTCCTGCTTGTGCACGGTCAGAAGGAAGACTTGTTCAAGTAAAATCAAGGTGAGGCTCATAGTGCATCAGGACGAGTTAGACGAGGCCACGTGGTCCCCAGCCCAGAACCTGGCTGGGTTCACGGGTCGGTCTTCTTGCCTGCTAGCTATCAGTGTGTCTGTCTACAAGAACGTTCACCACCAGGCTTACGACCGGTCCCCCCAGCTCTCCCCCGGGACCGCCCCACCTGTGCTGGGAACCCCTCTCAGTCCATGTTGGTGCTGGCCGACCTGGAGATGTTTAAGGTCTGCGCGGACACTGAGATGTCCTCGTGCTCTACGGGGCTGTGGTAGTCGGAGGTGATGTCCGGGTCAAAGCTGGGGATCTGCATGCCGGCCAGGGCAAAGGAGTTCGTGGAGCCTTTCCGCAGGCACTGGGAATAGAGGCCCAGTAACAAGTCCAGCTTGTGCTCTATGGATTGCACCTGGAGGGGACAGGGAAGAAGAGGAGGATTGAGCCAAGCCTGGTGTAATCGGAATGGGGATTCAGCATGTGGGGAAGCAGGGGCTCCCCAGATTAAGGGGGGAGCAGGTTGCATGGTGAGGCAGAAGAGGGGGCTGGAGGGCACAGTAGCTTTTCACTTCTAGCCAGTTTGGGTCCAAATCCCGGTCAAGTCACATGTGAAAGCATTTTACTAACATGATGAACTGAACCTGTGTAGGTAGAGATGGGGCCCATTTCATAGCTGGGTAAACAGAGAGATTAAGTGACTCTCCCAGGATCACCTGGTGAGTCTGTGACACAGGAAGAGGACCTGAGGGTTTTGCTCCATGTGAGCAACTTCTATGAAGAAGCTCCCTGTCCGCCCCAGGAGTCCCAACTCCCAGTCCTCTCATCTGTCCATTGGACCCCCCACTCCCCTTCCGGAGCTGGGCATAGAACCCAGGAGTCCAGGCTCCCAGCCCCCCTGCTCTAACCACTAGAGAACACTCCCCTCCTAGAGCTGGAGATAGCACCCAGGAATCCTGGCTCCCAGCCCCTCTGCTCTTACCACTAGATGGCTAAAGAAAAAGAAAGTAACGTGACCTATGGTCTAGCTTCTCTTTCAACCACAACAACCCCAGGATGTGGATGGCCAGACAGGCAGCCAGCTGGTTTCTCTCCAGCTGACACACACACATACAGGCATAGCAAGCGTAGGGGCCGGGCCGCGTGTTCGGGTGCGTGCACGGTGCTGCACGTGCCCCCGACTTCAGCCTTACTTGTTTCTCCACTTTGACCACTCGGCCCATCATGCTGAGCTCGTCCACCAGGTCGGCCTCCAGTGACTTTTCTCCCTTCTCCCGGGTCTTCTTATCGACAGTGATGGCTCCTCTTCCCACGATCTGGTCCACGCTGTGGGCGAGAAGAAAGGATGGAGAGGCGGAATGGGGGGGAGCAGAAGCTCAAGGCCTTATTGCCAGCAAGAATCAGGCCCGGAGACGTAAGGCCCAGCAATCAATGGGAGTTCCGCCTGTACGTACCTTGGAGGGTCTGGGCCGCCTGGCCTCCTAGTCACTGTCACTACAGGTTGGGGGGAACCCACCTTTTCAGCCCGAGGGCCAAACAAATCATTTCAAGCAAAATCAATAGGGAAGCCTATGTGGGCTCCCTGGAGTCTCTGCAGGTCTACCTTTTCAGGGTCAAAATTCTGCTTGACGCAGAGGGGTTGGTTTTGATTTTATCCTTTTTTGGGGGGGGGGGGTTGGGGTTTTAGGGGTTGAAGGGGTATCAGTGTAGGGGTTTGTTGGTCAGAGTAGGGGCTCAGGGTGGAAGGAGAGGGCAGTATTGGGTTTTGGGGTGTCAGTGTTTAGGGATACAAGGGGGTCAATGTCAGGGTTTAGGGGTGTCCGTGTTGGGTTTAGGGCAGAAGGGGTCACTGTCAGGGTTTAGGGGTGTTCGTGTTGGGTTTAGGGGTGAAAGGGGATCAATGTCAGGGTTTAGGGGGGTCAATGTCTGGGTTTAGGGGTGTTTGTGCTGGGTTTAGGGGTACAAGGGGGTCACTGTCAGGGTTTAGGGGGACAATGTCTGGGTTTAGGGGTGTCTGTGCTGGGTTTAGGGGTGCAAGGGGGTCACTGTCAGGGTTTAGAGGGTCAGTGTCTGGGTTTAGGGATACAAGGGGGTCAGTGTCTGGGTTTAGGGGTGTCTGCGTCGGGGTTTAGGGATACAAGGGATGCGAATGTGACCCTTCTCCAGCTGTCGCTGGCTCCCCAGATGGGCCATCTCCTCAGGGAAAGCACAAGCCTTCTCGGCCTTCAGTGAGGTTCGGACATGGGCCCTTCGCCTCTCAAAGCGCCAGCCTCTGCTGGTTATGCTAAAGGGCGAAGGCCCAGATTTTTAATGGTGCTTTGGCACTGCCTAAGTGATTTAGGCATCCACGTCTCACTTTCAACATGATTTAGGTACCAAGGAGCCTCAATCCCATGAGCTGTCAATGGGCTCTTGGCTCCTAACGGCCTACCCCACAATGCACATACCTTTCAACGGCTGGGCCTAAGGGCTCAATCCAAAGCTCACTGACAGTGGGTGGCCTTTTCCCACTGATTTCGAAGGGCTTTGGGCCAGCCCAGGCTGGGAGCAGAGTCAAAGTCAAACCTCTTCTCTGGCCCTGCCCTGCCCTGCATGGGGGGGGGGGTCACAGAGTCACTCTCCCAGCGTGCGTGACGTCAGCTACTGAATTATGCGGCACCGTGTCCCGCCTGGCTAGGGGCTGCGGAAGCAGCTATGGGACGGGTCCCTGTGGGCTGGGAGTCGCTGTCCCCTGCAGTGGCCCTGGGCAGCAGGAGCAGCTGGGCTGGGCCCTTCACGCGCCAGCTCACCGTGACTGGAGGCTCTTGATGCGGCCCAGCATGTCGAGGTGGCCGGCTGAGTACTGCTCGATGACGTCCTTGACATCGTAGGGCCGCAGGGTCTCCTTGAACTTCCTCTTCGCAACTAGGAACTTCAGGATCCTGCCAGGGCACAAGCGGTTGCCTCAGAGAGGGGCGGTGTGGGGACGGGTCTGAGCAACAGACGTGACACGGGTCACGGCCCAGCTATCTCAGAGGCCCTAGGACCCACCGGGACGGCTGAAGTCCAACAAGTCCCCAGCGCTCTCTTTAAGCCCTGGTCCCCAGGGATGGGACAGACTCTCACCTGTGGAACTCCCCACCACTGGAAGTCTGGATGACCCCCCAGGCCTTACCACCTTCAGTGTAAGGGCGACCTCTTGGCACAAGGGCTTTCCCCTTGGAGACCGTGACTACAGACTGGTCTGTCATCTGTTCCAGCTGCCTCAGGGTGCAAGTTACACTCCTTGAAGTGACACGATTGCACCCCTGACACCCAGAGGTTCGGTGTGCAGCCAGCCGTGTCTGTCCCAGCCGCACCATTTCCAGAGCCTGGGAACCAACAGGCACACTGCAGGTGTTGGGGGAGGAGTGGGGACGATCTCTCTGGCCTTTGCAAGATGCCGAGAGCAGTTACTGGATCTCCGCTCCCCTCTTGCCAGGGGAAATAACCTGCCTGCCTGTTTTCCATGACAGTGAAACCTGCTCTGGGAAGGAAGCAGAGGGGAAGAGAATAACCCAGCCTCTATCTAACAGGCTCCCCGCACCCTGACTCTTTAGTCCTTGTCAAACGACTAGCAGCAATGCTGCTAACGCAGCGGAGGGAGAGATGCCGGGGGAGAGGGCTCATTAGCAGGGCCGTGATGGAGGATTTCATAACTCCGCAGACGGGGGTGGGGAGGAACATCTCTTGTGCAAACAGGCATCGTGAGCCAGCGCAAGCCACTTGGGAACCTTGAGCTTGTGTTCTTCCAGCTTGTGTTAAGTGGTTTCAATTAGCTGGCGATGTTAGACATGCATACGCTGCAGGACCAAAGGCCAGCGCTGCGGGAAGGGATGGTGGCACGGACCGGCCAGGGCTAGGACATGTCCCAGCATGGAGGAGCGCCTGCTGCTAACTCAGGAAAAGGGAAAAGGCCAGGGTTAGATTTCTCCAAAGCTGCCCCCCGTTCAGTGCCAGCAAACTGCAGGCACAAGAATCCGGTCTGTGGGTGCAAAGGACTATTGGGATGGTCAGGTCAAAGCAGCTGATCTTGAAAAATGCACACAGAATTGCACCCGCAACTGTTTGCATCCATGATAGAACCCAGGACTCATGACTCCTGCCTCCTCCCCGCTCTAACCCTAGACCTCACTTGCCTTCCAGAGCTGGCAATAGAATCCAGGTGTCCAACCCTCTGCTCCGATCATTAATGATCTGGATGATGGGATGGATTGCACCCTCAGCAAGTTCGCAGATGACACTAAGCTGGGGGGAGAAGTAGACACACTGGAGGGTAGAGACAGGGTCCAGAGTGACCTAGACAAATTGGAGGATTGGGCCAAAAGAAATCTGATGAGGTTCAACAAGGACAAGTGCAGAGTCCTGCACTTAGGATGGAAGAATCTCATGCACTGCTACAGACTAGGAACCGAGTGGCTAGGCAGCAGTTCTGCAGAAAAGGACCTAGGGGTTACAGTGGATGAGAAGCTGGATATGAGTCAACAGTGTGCCCTTGTTGCCAAGAAGGCTAACAGCATTTTGGGCTGTATAAGTAGGAGCATTGCCAGCAGACTGAGGGACGCGATTATTCCCCTCTATTCGGCATTGGTGAGGCCTCATCTGGAGTACTGTGTCCAATTTTGGTCCCCCCACTACAGAAGGGATGTGGACAAATTGGAGAGAGTCCAGCGGAGGGCAACGAAAATGATTACGGGGCTGGGGCACATGACTTACGAGGAGAGGCTGAGGGAACTGGGGTTATTTAGCCTGCAGAAGAGAAGAGTGAGGGGGGATTTGATAGCAGCCTGCAACTACCTGAAGCGGGGTTCCAGAGAGGATGGAGCTCGGCTGTTCTCAGTGGTGGCAGATGACAGAACAAGGAGCAATGGTCTCAAGTTGCAGGGGGGAGGTCTAGGTTGGACATTAGGAAAGACTATTTCACTAGGAGGGTGGTGAAGCACTGGAATGGCTTACTGGTGGTGGAATCTCCATCCTTAGAGGTTTTTAAGGTCAGGCTTGACAAAGCCCTGGCTGGGATGATTTAGTTGGTGTTGGTCCTGCTTTGAGCAGGGGGTTGGACTAGATGACCTCCTGAGGTCCCTTCCAACCCTGATCTTCTATGATTCTATGATGTGTTCTGTTCTCACAGCATCTACTTCACTCCTCTTAATGCCCCACTTCACCTCCCCGTTAGAGAGCCAACATGTTGTATGGGGGATATTTCAACCTATCTTCCCCCACCCCTTCTCCCAGTCTCCCCCACCATGCTCTCCGCAGACAGGAGCATTGCTACAGCCTTGGTACCCCAATCCAGCCAGAAGAGGTGACTAGAGATAGCGAGGTCCCTGTTCCAGTGGCACTGCCGTTAGCAATGGCTTTATTCAGGACAGTCTCTTCAGATGGGTGGCGAGCGGCCAGGGAGGCCTGGCTTGTGTCTGCAGTATGGCACGTGCAGACCACAAAAAGAATTAACCCAGACACATGAAAGCAGGAAAGCTCCTGTGACCAAACCAGCGTCTCCACCCACCCTGCTCCCTGTCCGCCTGCCCCTTCCAGTCCCGGTGCTGGATAGCTCAGTTCCCCAGGCTCAGATGGCTACGCTGAAGCCAAAACGCACCTATTCAGCAGAGCCATTCATTTGTGTCGGGGACCCTTACCGCGGAACAAAACCGTTGGCAAATCACTGAGACAGAAAGAGGGGGCGAGACTGGCCAGTCCTCAGCGTGCACAGAAGCTGCCGCTCTGGCACGCAGGTGCAGGGAGTTCCGAAGATGGCAAAGCCCACCTGGGCAAGAACCTCAGCCCTCCCGTCCCTGCCAGAACCTTGACCCTCTGAGGCTCGGAAGGAGCAACGGTCGGGCTGGCACGGAGACGAGGGGAAATGCCATTTGCTGTCGGCACACATTGGACGCCACCCTGGCTCAAAATTCCCAGGGTCTGGCTCAAAAGGGGCCTGGGCTGGAGCACAAAGAGTTGGACGCTGCAGAGGGCTGGTGCATGGACTGTGGAACGGGCCACTCTATTGTTTGAGGGTTTCAGGGCAAATTGTTAGCACAGCCTCAGAGGCTGGGCACAGAGCTTGCCTGCTCTCCTCCCCCATCACCCTCCCCTCTTGCTGGCTACCCCGACCAGCCCGAGACCTAGTTTCCCCACCGCAGCAGCCAAAACCCTAATGAAGAACCTCCGAGAGCCCACCCAGGGGCAGCTGCCTGGGAGAGGCCCCAACCCAAACCTCCCGCAGGATGGAGGTGGCCAACGATTGCCAGGCCAGCTCCCTGCCATGGGCTGAGAACGGGTACCGGTGGGCGGGTGGGTGCAGGGATGGCTGGTGAGCTGGACTCACCTGACAGCCCGAATGAGCGTTTTCACAGCTGGCATGATGTCCTCGAAGGTCAGGTCGCACTGATAGCCCTTCTCCTCGGTGCTCTCCTCCACCAGGCCGTCAACTGAGGACAGAAAACAGGGACTTCCCATAAAGGGCTGGGGACGTGCTTCCCCCTTCCCAATTCAGGTGTGTTACATGGGGTGCAAATCTCCCTTTGAGCGATCCTCACCCTAGTCCTCTTTCCGCACATGCTTGGGTCTGGGTTTGAGGTCTCCTTCGGTTCACCATGAATAACATGGGCTCTACACAGTTCAGCTGCGGGTCCTGTGGCATTTGCCACCAGGCTCCTCTCTAGCTCCTCCCAACTGATGACCTCCCAGCATTTCAGCATCTTCACAGGCTCCCCATCCCCCTCTTGGGCAGGCCCGTCCCCAATCCACAGAGGGGGAAACTGAGGCACAGAGCGGCGGGTGACATTCCTGAAGTTGTGCAGTGGGTCAGTGGCCGAGAAGTCTGGCATAGAATCATAGAATATCAGGGTTGGAAGGGACCTCAAGAGGTCATCTAGTCCAACCCCCTGCTCAAAGCAGGACCAATTCCCAACTAAATCATCCCAGCCAGGCATCCTGGCTCCCACT
Source organism: Chrysemys picta bellii (assembly GCF_011386835.1). NCBI lineage: Eukaryota > Metazoa > Chordata > Testudines > Emydidae > Chrysemys > Chrysemys picta. Next base: position 14,691,023 of record NC_088813.1, read on the forward strand.
CCTGTGCTCTAGCTACACAACTGCCCATGGAGGGGGGGAGAGTCCATTCTGCAGGGCAACTCACATTCGAAAGACTTGGGTGCAAAATAGAAATGGAGGGGGGAGAGAATGGGACTTACCCTCCACCGGTGGCCGAGGTTTGAGCCTCAGCGATGCCCGGAACCTGGTGCGGTCGTTGAAGCTCCAGCTCTTCTGCACCTTGGTGGGGCTGGAGGCCTCCTGCACGTTCTCGGTGCTGGGGGAGCGGCGCATGGGCGGGGCCAGGTGCTGCTTTCCCCGGCTGCCCTGCCTCTGCGAGTTGTTGAGGCGGATGCGGTCCTTGATGCCCATTTTGTTGCTGCGGGGCGGGGGGGAAGGACAGCCGGCATTAGCCCGGGGAGGGGGAGCTGCCGCGGAGGCCGGGAACCTGGAGGGGCACGTGCGGCTTCTTCCTACTGGACTGGGCCAGACCCTGAGCCCCTTGCTCTGGCCCTCTCCAGTGACGCCACATGGAAGAGCTCAGGCTGTGCGCTAGTGTTGGGGCTCGCCTGGAGCCGGCCCCGGCCACAACGGCACCACGAGCGCCTGGCACAAGTGACAAGTATCAGCGGGGTAGCCGTGTTAGTCTGAATCTGTAAAAAGCAACAGAGGGTCCTGTGGCACCTTTAAGACTATCAGAAGCATTGGGAGCATGAGCTTTCGTGGGTAAGAACCTCACTTCTTCAGATGCGACTTGCATCTGCGACTTGCATCTGAAGAAGTGAGGTTCTTACCCACGAAAGCTTATGCTCCCAGTACTTCTGTTAGTCTTAAAGGTGCCACAGGACCCTCTGTTGCTTGGCACAAGTGAGAATCCCTGGATTGGGCGGGGAAGTCGGATCCTTGGTGCAAACTTCGCAGCTCGGGTGCTGACTCCAGTAGCTGGTGCAATGAGCAGGGTGTGTGTGTGTGTGTGTGTGTGTGTGTGTGTGTGTGTGTGTGTGTGTGTGTGTGTGTGTGTGTGTGTGTGTGTGTTTATAGGAGCGTGATTCAGGAAAGCACTTTACCAAGCGCTTAAGTCCCATTGACTTTAATGGGCTAGAAGCCCCGTGCTTCAGTGCTGCTCTGGATAAGGGGCCTGTGTGAATGCGGATGCTTTATGGTGCCTGTATGCCCTGAACTGAAGGAATGATTGACCCTGATTATCCAATAGGGGAAGGGCGCCTGGGTATTTCAGTTGAAACATTTTTCTGACAGCAAAGAGAGCGCCAGTGGGGCGGGGACAGCGGATGGGGTGGAGGGTGGAGAGAGACACAGACAGAGCACATGGTAGCTGGGACAGAAACCACCTGGTATGAAATGAAGCTAGACGAGAGACAGCAGGGAGGGGAGGAGACAGACAAACCCCGAGCCGAGCCCCGAGGGCGCAGGGAAGATACTTGTGTCTTGGCTGCAAGCAGCTTGGGGAAGCAGTGGCATTGGGCTAACTCCAAGCGATCAGTAGTGACTCCCGCCCCGCCAATGCCCTGAAGCACGTCCAATGGAGTAAGTCACCTTCTCCATTGCCTCGCTCAACCAGGGCCTTGCAGCCTACAATATCCAGCTGATTCTCTTGGCTCCACCTTCCCACCTCTCACCCTGGACTAAGAGGCCGGGTCAAGCTCTCAGCAGAGGACTAGATAAAACGACGCCATGTGCCGATGGCTAAACTCTGCCCAGCCTGCGGAGGGGGAAAGAGACCCATTGGCAATTCTTTATTTAGGTGGGTCAGGCCCTGAATTCCCTCCACTGGAACTATCTTCCAAATTCTCAACTCTTTTGTAGTTGTTTTTTCAATCCGCCCCTCCGTGGAAGGTCTGTAATAAAAACAGACCTCCTTTATGTAGGACCTACACCAAAACAATGTTCTGTGCTCACCCCTTGTGGCTGGAGAGCCGCAGCAGTTAGCTCACCCTCACAATCCCAAAGGCCACGGACAAATGAGGAAATACAACAAGAGAGACTTATGCTTGTTGCCACGGAGATGGACAATTAATAAGGGCCAAAATGAGGGTTATAAAAGAGACACAAATCAATAAGGAAACACGGTCCAGAGAGGGTGTTGGCAGACAATGGAGGGCGAAGACAAGGAGTCTGATTCGTGTCTCTGACACGGGGTTAGATCAGCTGCTGAAGTCAGCCGAGTTCCCCCCCAGCGCACACAAGAAGAGAATCAGGGCCTAACTCTTTCTGGTTTTATTATTCGTCATCATTTGTACTGCGGTAGCCCTTAGGAGCCCAGGGCCCAACAGTGCCAGGCACTGTCTATGTCGAATGGCGGCCTTTATAATTCATTATGTGGACGATGTCTGGAATTGTCATCGTTCTGGTGGGTTTCCAGACCACAGTGGCATCCGCATAAAATCCAGCAGGGCCAGAAGGGTGGGTGGGGTAGTAAAGACAGCAGTGGAGGCAAGTATGGAGGGGAAGTCAACCAGGCCTCAGTTCAGCAAGGTACTTCAGCACGTGCTTACGTGCTTTGCTGAATCAGGGCCCGAGGATGGAGCGAGAGGAAAGCAGAGGGGCGGAGCCCACAAAGGCCATGTGAGCAGAATCTCAGAAAGGCTCATGTCTGGGGTTTGCTTATAAGACAAAAACGTCATCAGAATTGGGGAGGGGTAAGAACTTGAAGGTGCTAAGGGACAACGGGCGTTTGCAACACAGCTGGACCCTAAGCCCTGGACACAACCTTAGTACTTACTGCACAGGCTGAAAACAAAGGGAAGGATGAGAATGGCGACAGATGCACGTGACGTGGAACGGGACAGGCATGCCTGGCCACTGGAAACATGGCGAGGAGGTGTTTGGATGTGTCGGTTTGGAGGAGCGGGCCTGGCCCAGCCATAGAGGGCTCAAATCAAACAGATCTTCCCATGAGCAGCAGCAGGTTCTGACTCCAAGCAGCTGGCTCCCCGGCGCACAGAACATCCGTCACAGGGAGCAGTGTGCAGCAGCACGCCTGGATCCCAAGCCCATCTGGACCGCAGTGGGCTTGGGATCTGGCTCACAATGCAGAGCTTTAACCGAAGCTTGCATCCCTCTCCCACAAGCCGGTAGAGAAAGCTGCGTGGACGACCGACCGATACCCCGCAGGCATCATCTGCAGCTTCTGGAAGCCTGGTGGGCTCTAGAACGTGTGGCATTTTGTTAGGTTCCGAACCTAGAACCTTTTAGAACTTTGAGAGGCTCCGGTTCTGCGCTGGGATCGGGGAGCGGAGAGAGAGGTGGAGACACAAAGTTCTAGAAGTTCTCGCTGGGTCGTAAACCTCCAAAAGCTCTGCCCCGTTCTAGACCGTCTCTTGAATCCCTTTCCCCACCCACCCAAACCTGTCCGAGTTCTGCCATCGCGTCGCGGGCAGATCCCCAGCATGCCAGCAAGCACGACCGCCACATACCATGCAAAAATGGAGGCAGAGCCCTACAGCCCATGATCAATACTGAACAGGAGGGGCGGGGCCTGGTGGTTTGTCATCAGCGATCGGTTCGGTCTCTCGATCGGCCCTTTCGCTGTGGAGAGAACAACATGACCATTTCCGCTTCGGTCTCTTTCGAATGGAAAGGCAGGGGGAGGGACACTAAGTTTGAGCCAGAGATGGGAGACAACCCCCAAACATCCCCCAACCCCAGAACATGTCAGAGCGTGGCCCATTGCAGGATTCTGCAGCTCACAGAAAAACATTTTCAGGTTTTCATCTGGACCGGGGTCAGGGTGGAGGGTCCTGATCATTCTTGGGGAAAATAGATCACTTTGCACACACACACAAAAATAAAGTTTGCAACATTCACTGCCACTGTGCCCTCCCTTAGCACTTTTCATCCGGAGATCTCAAAGCACTCTACTGTTAATTTAACCTCATCTCTCCCCCTGGAGGTAGGGAAGATTTATTACAGCTGGAGAAACTGAGGCACAGAGCCATTAAACAGCCTGGTCAAGGTTATAGAACAAATCAGGGCTGGGAATAGAACCCAGGCGTCCGGACCCGCTCTTTACTCCACTAACCTTCTGAAAGGAGGGACAGTTGAGCCCTGGTGGTTGGAGCATCTGCTCCACCAAGTGCCCAGCAAACGGGAGTTAAGATAGAATACCAAGGTTGGGTCTCCAAGCCCTCTGCCCAAAGGCCCCAGAACTTCAGTTCTCCCCGACTCCTCAAGACCAGCTTGATCCCCAGATAGGAGTCTGGATCAAACACGGGACAGAGCACCCTTGGCCCGGCCCAGCGCAGCGGAGATTAACCACCCCTGTTCAGATTCATCATGGATTTGGCCACGGCTCGATGGGCAATTCACTAACCTTCCCAATGGCAGCATTTGGCCCCGGGGCGCGGGGTTCCCACTAGTGATGGCATGACCTCTGTCTGAGGCCAGACAACCCCCGAACAGGACGCCCCCCTCAGTGGCCAGGAGTGGGCCTATGGCCAGGCAGGCAAATTCATTGCACATACGCAGTTCAGTAGCTACTCCGCTAGCACGGAATAAGCCCGGCCAAAGAGACGCTGGTGGCCCAGGGCTTGGCAACCTCTCCCCCGGCTTCTCCACCGTCCTGGCAATAAGCTAACGTCGCCGTTATCCTCGGACGTGAGCTGACTCACCCTACGTTACACAGGGTGTAACAGGGAAAGGGGCTGGTTTTTGGCCCAGCGTCAGCTGGGGGGCTCAGCTCATACAGTAACTGGATAGGACAGCGCACACTCTTCTGGTCATTGGCTCCCAGCCGGGTGGGGAAGGGCAGAAACTGGGGTTAATACGGCTGCTCTGGGGAGCCTAAAACCTCACGAGCAGAGTTGGCTCCAAAGCAGAATTTCCATCCCTGGGAAATTCTGAGATTTGGAAATGTGCTTTCATCTCAACGCGGGATGAGAAGCTGAAATCTCGGAATTTTTCGCCCAAGAAAACGTTCCAAAATGTTTCATTTCCACCAGGCGAAAATGTTTCGTTGCCACTTCATTGTTTTGACTTTTCTCGCCGATCATGAATTATTAACATAAAAGCGCATACATCTAAATGAAAGGTCTGGAGACTTTCCTGCTGAAAGGTCAACGGAATCAATAACGTTCCCACAGAATGGGTCCGTTCCGCTGACCCAGCGTTTTCCAATGAAAACCGATTCCACTGGAAAATTTCCCACTGGCTGTGCTTCTGAGGGTCCATTTGCTAATCCACGAGGGGGTGTGATGGGAGCTGAAATTCAAGGAGCTGTAGTAGAGGGGCAGATTGCAGAGAGCGGGGGCTCCGGGTTCTCATTTCCTCCCCAAGCAGTTCAATGAAGCAATCTAGAATAGCTAAGAGTCATTCCAGAAACGGTTTGTATTCAGGCACTCACAGAACCGCCGCGGGGTAGATTTTCAGCACAGCATTTCATGGGGTTATAGGCAGAGATGGAGAACACACCCAGACAGGTTTGGAATTTGCAGAACTTCATCAGGTTTTGATCTTTTGCAGAACAAAACCCCAAGGTGGTTGGGGTGCAGATTTGGTTTTTATCCAGACGCCCAAGGTGTATTATGGGGGTTGGATAAACACTTGCACAGCGCTTCCAACACATTCAGCTTATCCACTGTCATGATGCCAGTAAGCAGCATCCCCATTTTACAGATGGGGAAACTGAGGCACAAAGCAGTGACGTGACTAGTCTAAGGCCACAGAAGGGGCCAGCATCAGAGCCTACTCTGTACTCTGATCACTAGAGCAGAAGCCTCTTCCATTATAATGCTGCAAGCTTTGATCCATCTCTACCCATACACTTAATTCCCCCATACAGCTGCACTGGAGATGCACCAGTCTACATACAGGAGAGCAGGCATATCTCCATTACCTCAGCCCTCGTTGCAAGGCACAGAGGGACCATCATGCACATCCCCGACAATCTGTTGCATTCCACACGGGCTCTGCCCCCAAAGCAAAAAGAGCCCCCAACACCTGGCCCCCAAACAAGTCATGGGAAGCGTATCCAAGCACGCGATACCTCTGTTTCCAGCCGGCGGGAATCCGAAAGAAATTCCGCTTACTACTAAAGATCTGGCTAGAGGGTGGAGAATAAAAGATACAGAAGAAAAGAAAGAGAAAGTTAGTGAGACAAAAAGGGGTGTGGTGCGGGGGGGTGGCCTCGGAGCCCGGCTCTGCTGAGGCCTGGAGCAGTGGCATTGGGTGTGGACATCGCCACCTTCCGGCTGGGAAAAGGAGAGCAGCGTCCAGCGAGGAACATCCCCCGGCAGTAAAGCCAGCAATGCGCGGTGTGGCAGGAAGACTACAAAAGTAAAGCTGGACCCTGAGAATCTTGTTCCACGCGGGCTCACGTGGCTAAGAAGAGCGTTGGGAGGCTGCTCTGTCGACGAGAGAGGGCTGTGTACATGGAAGGAGCTAGTTAACAGAGACGGTGCCAGCAGGTGGCACTCAGGACTACATGGCATCGTCTGATCCTACAGAGCCCAGGCAAACGGATTCTCCCCTCTGAGCTCTTCACCGTGGTATCAGTGGTGGGCTCTGAGCCCTCGAGGGCCCTGCCCATACCCTTGTCATGGTTTGATGCATCTCCCCTAAAGAGCCCCATTTATCGAAACAAAACGCTGCTGGTCAATTTGACTGGCGGGCAGAGCCCTGGGCCAGAGTTAAACACCATCCGAGGAGAGAGGGCCAAACAGCAGGCACCACCAGCTCGGGCACACCTCTCCTCACCCCCATGAGAGGACACGCAGAGACCTCTGGCCTTCCGAGGCAGGCGTGGCAAACCACCCGAACTGCAGCCAAGTGACCCACGGAGGCCGTGACCCCGAGGTGTTTGGGGCGGGAGTGACCCCACCGGTGATTGCGCCGAGGAGAGACAAAGGGCTTTCCCTTCTGACCTTACCCTGAAGGGGGCATCATGGCAGTTCCCTAGATTTTATTTCAAGCCAAGATCTTACTGATGGCGTCGCGCGACCAGGGCCCCCTAAGGTGCGCTGGGAAGGTCCTGTGGTACAGTTTGGAACCGGCTAAACTGCACCTGTTGCGTGTAAAAGGCAAGGAGCACAAAGCACTGTAGTTTGTGTAGGTCCTACATAAACACCACCACATTTCCCCCTCAGGAAGGAGGGGTGTGTGTGTCAAATTTCTTAGCAATGGAGCTCTCTGTAAAAACAGGTCGTTAGATGGATATTAAATAAAAACAAAAACATTTTGAATCTGAGCAACTCCCCTCCGCCCCCGACCTCCACCAGGCTACTGTAGCAATCTTAGGACAGATCAATATTTTGATCACAAGCTACTTGGCAGCATCTCTTTCAACACCACACAGGTTATTTTCCGCTCGTACCCCCCCAAATGGGTTCCCTGGCCCCGAGTACATTTCCTGGAGCAGCGGGTGAAGAATTTCAAAACACCTGGAGGGAACCTACCATATGGTGACTCTTTGGGTGGGGGAAAAAAATACAGACACTGTGGCTTTAAGAGGAAGGTTACCTGAGACGTAAACACCTTGGGGGCGGTGCGTCTTCCTCTTTCCAGCTTCTGGGAATGAATGGGGATGCAAGAGGAATGGCAGGGAGGTGGAGATGGGGAGGAGAGAAAAAGAAGATGATAATGTCATGAGAGGTGATGTTAGCACAGGAGACGAAAGGACCAGGTGGGGGGGATATATGGACCCTTCCAACAGCCTCTCACCTTAGGCCCAGTCCAATCAGGTGGCTGAATGCTATGTTGGACTGGCCCATCGAGATTGCAATACCTGCAGACTTCCAGACACCCTCTAACATGCCCCAGCCCGAGGCCCCACCGCTGGGCCAAGCACTGGGAACGCTGGTGTTATAGTGATGGGGCGATTCTCATCTCAGCGCCCGTGGGGTGGGCAGCAATTGACTCAGTGCCCCCTGGCCCCCTTTGATTCGGCAGCCCAGAGCACCCAGGCTTGTGGGACCGCAGTGCCATGCTCAGTTCCTGTGCATTGCCTCCAGGGAAGCAGGCCAGGAGTGGGGGAGGGCTGGATGGCTTCTTCTCTGGATGAGAACATGGACAAGGAGAGAGATTCATCCTGCATTTCGCCCTAGGGCCCAGGGAGCTGGCTCCATGAGAACAGGAACGGACTCGCAGCGTCTCCAGAGACTCGCAAACGAACCTTCTGGGAGGTTTGACCAAAGTTCCGTTTTTCAACGTTGAGTAATTGTTCATATTTGCCGCGTGTTCCCCGCCTGGTGAAGAGGGAGGGAGCGTCACCAGGTGCTGGAGAGGTTCTAACACAGGTATCTCCAGCCTGAACAGAAGCAGGGTGCAATGATCATCCCAGCACTCAGCCCTTTGCACCCCAAGATCTCGATGCTCTTCACAGATGTTGGGGGTCAGTGTCATTCCCCCTGTTTTCCAGATGGGGAAACTGAGGCTAAAGGCAATCCAGGAGCAGAATTCTTATTGTCCGACCCCCAGCCATGGGCTCTAACTACACCGGGCTGCCTCCCGGAAGCTTTCCGCGAAGGAAAAGCCAGTTCTTGTTAGGCGTCCGTCTAACTTTGCAGACCGCTCTGAATTCCAGGCGGCTAAGCCAGTTTGAACCACTGCTTTGGGGTTTGCCTGGGGCTATTTAGTTCTTTTTGTGTTCTTCCAAACACAGCCTTACTCTGGGACCGCAGGTTTCCTGGATGCTACCTTCAGACACTGCATCCGCTGCAAGTGAGCACATGGGCCAGAAGGCAAGGGCAAGCCCCGGCACGCAGACCTCATCCTGAGACCCCACTGTCTCCTCTACTGCAGCTCCTGGTCACAAAGTCCCAGGGTCATTACGTCACCGTTAGGGACTGATTCTGCATTCACCGCACACCCATGTCAGAAACGCAGGATTGGGCCCATTCGGTGTCACCACAAGGCAATTTCTGTCTTTGCAGGACACTTACCAGAAGGATCCTTCAGTGTTTTCCCCAATTCGGAACTGGAGGGCCGGTTACGAGGCGGTTGTGCTCGGATCCCTGCTAGGCACAGTTGACTGCTGCAGAAGCATGACACAACTACGGAGTAGCTGAAGGCGAAGCAGGGCCTTGTAATTATGGCTCATGGAAGAAACCGGAACAGAGTTAGCTGAGCCCATGAGCTCAGAAAGGTGAGAGGTCTGCGGGAGCTAAGCGGTTGGGATAGTCTCCTGGCATCATGCATCAGCTCTAATGAAAACTAGAGCAGTCCGGTGCTCCGAGAGCCAAGCCAGCTTCTCTTCATTTAACCGGTTCGCCCCCGTTCCTCGGAGTCCCACGAATCCCTCTGGGACATCATGATGCACTGGGGCAGAAATGGACGAGCACTTCGCACCATCCAGCCGACACATCCGCCAAGGGGCCGAACCCAAGAACCGGCTGGGATTTCACAGGCTGTTTGACACATACCTGGGTGCTTCACAAGCATCGTAGACTAGCTGTGTATTGACCAAAATAGTGCTCTGCTCTCAGAGGCCAGAGCCTCCTGCTCCATTCTCTCCCATCAAGCTGAGAAACCGCTGGCCAGCATCTTCCACGTTGCATCTCCCGGAACCTCCCGTTGCCCAGGAGAAAGTTCCAATATGGGCATTCTGGGGTGGGTTTCTTCCAGCTTCTTAACCCCCGGAGTGGAAGACAAGTCTCCAGGAAAATCTTCCATTCACCAGCTTTTACATTCATTTTCATCCTAGCTGGGGCTCTGTAGTGCTGGTATTTACTAGAGACGACCAGGGGACATTCTGGAAGCTCAGAGTGCCACCTAGCTGGGCCCCACAGCAAACGCACAAGTCTCCGTGATTAGCCTGATTCCACTTCATGACGCTAATGGAGTTAATAGACCTTCCAGCTCTCCGGTTCTCCACATCCCCGTCACGGTGGGGGCACCCCTTCTGTGGACTCTGGATTTATGCTCATCAAATGCCCCACTCCTAATGGTGCTTTCTAGAGAAAGGCACCTGCCCCCTTTAACCAAAGCCTGCCTCAGACGAGCAAAGGAAGAAGGCCTGGCAAAGAACACCCCCCCGCCTCCCCGCAGGTCAGCTGGAGTCGGGGAAGAAAACTAGGAGAGGAATTAGGACCCGGTAGGAGTAAAGCCCATGGGAGTGTGTATTACCCTGTGGGGACACGAGAGAACAGCAGGGGAATCACATGCTCGGGATCCGTGCGACCCTAACCCTCGTACCCAGCGTGTGGGGATGAAACACCCTCGCAGGCGACCTGCTCCCCCAAGACCAAACTAGCTCAGGACACTTGGGAGAAGCGATTTCCTTGTTCTCGGGGAACAGCACCTCCAGTCACACCGGGAGGGGCTCCCCAGAGCACTCAGCCCCGCCTTCCCAATTTCAATGGGAACAGAGTTAGGCTAATGCCGAGTGCTTCTGAAAACCCCTGCCGGCCTGTCCTCCAGCCTGCGTGCATAGCCTACCAACTCAGTGCTCTGAGCCCAGCAGGTCCCCTCCTCCTCCGTCCCGCGGAGCCACTGGTCATCATAGCTAGCTGCCTCTCACTCCGCAGAGCCAGCGTTAGCGCCTTCCTGCTGCGATTACCACAGCGCTTCGGGCCCTACCTCCGTATCCACGCGACTCCTAACCCAAGGAGAAGCCATGTCGCCAGAGGGGGCGAGCCTCCTTCCTTCCTTCCTAGCACCCCTCAAGAGACCACTCCTGCTCACGAATTAACCTCCACAGAGCATCCCTATGTACACACCATTACACAGTGTCTTAAGAATAATACATAAGCAACCAATTCATCCCAGACTGTAATTCCACTGGGGGGTCATGGAGACATCACAAACCACGAATACCTAGCACTTTTAATACCTAGCACTAATATCACCTAGCACTTTTAATCAGATCTCAGAGCGCTTCATAATCTTTCAATGTATTTATCCTCACGGCCCCCTGTGAGAGAGTCCTTCCCACTTAGCCCCATTTTCCAGATGGGAAACTGAGGCACAGAGAGACTATGTGACTTGCCCAAGATCACAAAGGAAGCCTGAGACATAGCAGGGACTTGAACCAGGTCTCCCAAGCCTTCCTCTAGTGCCCTAACCTCTGCACCACCCTTCCTCTCTGCTGGGAGTTTCAAATGCAGGGTTCCATTCTGCAGCACACTGGAGCTGACCTGCCTCGGCATCTGTCACTAGGAGCCTCTTTGAAGAGAGGCTGAAGAGACGTTTGGAAAGGAGACAAGCAAGAGGAGATACGTGAGCGGTAAAGAAAGTACAGAACAGCACAGTGCACAGGGCAGTCTAATTTACCCTTTCCCATAATGCCAAGGCAAAGAGGCACTCAGTGACACGGAAAGGCAATGTGTTTAAAAAAACAACAACAACACAGATGAAGGGAAATTCTTTTTTTTAAAACCCAGTATTTGGTTAACCTGGGGAACTCACTGCCACAAGACAAGCTTGAGGCAAATTCCTCAGTGAAATTCAAAACAGAATTAGGCATTTCTATGAATCAGATCACTAGCTAGGATTAAAGTGAGAGAGACCCGTCCGTTTCTCCTACTTCAGGGTTTTGCCATCTCGGGTGGTAGCTCATGAAGAAATTTACCAGCGAGATATCATCGCACAATTAGGGGCATGCTACAAAATTAGATGCACGTTGGGGCATTTGCTTTTTCACCTGCAGCATCGGCGTTGGCCATGGATAAGGGAGCAGAAGGGCCAGCTGTCTCTTACGCTGTGTTGACACATACAATTCCTGGAGTTAGCTAGGATACATCACATGTAATACACATTTATTCAGGGTGTGCACCTAGGCATATGCTCAGGTCACCAGTTTAAAATGTCCCGAGTGATGTTACTGCACAAGAGGTAGGTTTGACCGTTATGAGCGATTCTGAGCATATGACGCTGCACGGACTCTCAGAGTCCGTCTGCAGGGCAGTGTGAGGTGTGGCTGCAGCTGGAGCAGACAGACCTATGTTAGTTTTAATTGCAAGATGCACGGGCGTGGGCTTCAGCAGCACGAGTACCCATAGGTGCCGACTCCGTGGGTGCGGCGGGGTTGGAGCACCCATGGGGAAAATTTAGCAAGTGCTCCGCACCCAGTGGCAGCCAAGCTCCCCCCTCCTCGCCTCCTTCTCCCACCCCCCCTGAGCATGCCGTGTGCCCGCTCCTCCCCCGCCCTCCCAGCCCTTCCTGCCCCCCAACAGCTGTTTGGCGGCGCTTAGGACTTTCCGGGAGGGAGGGGGAGGAGCGAGGACGTGGGCGCGCTCAGGGGAGGAGGTGGAGATGAGGCGGGGACTTGGGGGAAGGGGATGGAATGGGGGCGGGAAGGGGGTGGGGACTTTCGGGAAGGGGTGGAATGGGGGTAGGGTGAGGGTAGTGCAGGGGTGGGAAGAGGCGGGGCAGGGGCAGAGCCAGGGGCGGGGGGGCATCGAGCACCCACTAGGCAGAGGGGAAGTCGGCACCTATGTAATTACTCAGGCTCCGGGTGCACTTGTACAGCCCAGGTTGCCACGTCAACATTACGATTTGTAGCTATGCCAGCCTGGGTGTGTCTATCTGAGCTGCAATCGCGGTAGTGTAGACGTACCCTAAGAGCACCGGCGCACTGGGAATCCTAGCATTGGGATCCTAGCACCTCGGGCATTGGCTTGGGATGCTGGATTCCCCCTGGGTGCTGGAGAGCCCCTGGGAACACAGAGCACAGCCAGGTGGATTAGGGGTGATCTGTGCACGAGGGTGTGTCACACCCCTGCGCGAGTTGTCTGTGGGGACTGAACCTGCCACCTTTGAGTCTGACAAGCAGAATCTCTAGTGCTTGTACTAAACGACTAGATCCATCAGCAGACACATAAACCTCTATACATGGTCCAGCCACTACAGGGAGACCAGGAGCCAGCCAGGGGTTACACCTGCCACCAACACGGACAAAAGCCAAACCACGCTCAGAAGACAGGAGGAGAGCAGCGCCAGCGACACACACACGCACAGGGCCAACACTGTGGGGAGGGGGGGGAGAGACAAAGGACACACCAAGGAGCGGTAGCTGGGGGCACCCTACCTTTCCCCAGAGCAAAAAGCAGGGGCGATGGTTTTCTGGCCAGAGGTGAAGGAGTGATATGGCGGTGGGGCTCCGTCAGGAAACCTTTTCACCTCTGAATTCCTAACTCCTCCGTTGCGGACTCGGTGCAAATGCTCAAACATAAGGACCAGCTCTCTGGGGGTGGGTTCAAATAAAAACATGGAGAAATTAAACCTTCCAAGGCAAAAAGAAATCACAGCCACATGAATGAACAAAGCAGGGATCCAGGCAGGCGTAAAACAACTCCCCCCCCCCAACTTTAAAGACAGTTTCTTAGCAGCTTTTATCAGGCATTTGTAGGGGTCGAACTGGGCCAGCTCATGATAGTTTGGGGGGGCTGAGGGGGGCTGGTACGTTCCTGTGCTCCACAATCTCCGCTTTCTTTTTTTTTTTTTTTTAAATAATTAAGCCTCTAGCCTTATGGCAGTGAAGATATCCTTCAAAATAGGACATGAAGGAATGACGTCTGTCTGAGTCTGCAGACAGCCTAAAACAATAGCTTTGAGGGAGCTTCCCCATTTAGCTCAATGAACTGTTTACTCTGAAGCCTAGTGATAGCAGTTTAAATGTCACCTTTGTTTGGTATATCACCAGGGGCGGCTCTAGCTTTTTTGCTGCCCCAAGCACAGCAGGCAGGCTGCCTTCGGCGGCATGTCTGCTGGAGCTCCCTGGTCCCGCGGATTCGGCGTACCCGCCGCCAAATTGCCGCTGAATCCGCAGGACCGGCAGACCTCCCGCAGACATGCTGCCGAAGGCTGCCTGACTGCCGCCCTCGCAGGGACCGGCAGGGTGCCCCCCATGGCTTGCCGCCCCAGGCATGAGCTTGGAGTACTGGTGCCCGGAGCTGCCGCTGTATATCACAAGAAAGAAGAGGAATGATCCAGTCACGAAGATTTTCACAATCTACAGTGAGTGGCGTCGCGTGTTGTCGCGAGTGGGCAGAGCTGGGAAAGTACCACCATGTTTTCAGGCAGTTTGATCGCTGGGATTGTTTACAAGGAGTTTGGCTGCAGGCAGACACAGTTGGGTCTGTCCCAATTTTTCAGTGCTCTGCACAAACTCAGATGATACAAGAGAGACCGTGACATGTTGCTCACGCTGTATGTCTGAGAAGACCCTTTGCATAGAGACGTAAATCGTGCAATGAAACAAACGGGCCCGATGCGCCTCTTGTTCCCCCCGGCTGTAAATCAGAAGCAGGGGCACTGCTGGAAAGCCAGTATCGGGGAGCGGAGGGGCAGCCCAGTTTCTAATCCTCTCTCCTGCAACTGACCCGATGCAGAATTCTGGCCCTGCTTATGCCAGTGGGGGGCACATCACGCACCTTAGAGCACAACACTGAGCTTGCAGGGCAAGGTCTCCTTTTAGCACGATACGGTTGATGTTACAGTCTCTAGCCTTGAGCCAAAGCCCATTGAAATCGATGGAATGACTCCCGTTGATTTCAGAAGGGCTTTGGGTCAGGCCCCCGGGTGTCTTAATGCCAGTCACTGAATGACTGGCAGACCCGGCAGCATTTTGCATCTTCCTTCTGAATATTTTACATCTGTGTGCTGTCTCTCCTAGGTACTTGAGTGCCTCTCAATCTTCCAGGTATTTATCCTCACCACACCACCGTGCTATGGTGGAGATGGGAAATTGAGGCACGGGGAAGCTAAGGAACATGCCAAAAGCTCACACAGGAAGTCTGTGGCAGAGCAGGGACTTGAACTATCATGTCACAGGGCCATCCTATCTCTCTCAAATTGTGGAATCGCATGAGAGCACAGGTATAGTTTGACTTCTATATCTGGGGGGGCAGCTCCAGTCAGGCCAATGGGGCCTCATGTTGGGGGGCAAATTCTGTGCCTGCCTGAAGCTTGCAGTTGTGGGGGACAACACCTCCCCTGGCCCCTTTAAACTACGCCTGTGTCTGAGAGCTGCTGAACTCTGGGGAAGTTTGGATCCAACTCTGGGCGCCACCTCTGTTGTTTATTTTAAAAACAACCCCCACACTAGACAGTCTTCTGAACGGGACGGGCTCAAAAGTGACAGAGAAGCGAATGGGGATTCTAACGTAGGGCAGTCCTTCGCAGTTTGGTACCTCGGGTTAATTTCTGTGCCGTGGTGCTGCTGGGAATTGAGGGATTTGTGTTTCAGGCTGCTAAGAATTCTGTCTTTGTAAAATAAAACCACGGGTCATGGCAAAGAAACACCCACTGTAGGACAAAGCAGACAAAACCTAAATCCATGGTCAGCAGCAGAAGGGGAGGGGAGGGGGGGTCAAGCTCT
Source organism: Chrysemys picta bellii (assembly GCF_011386835.1). NCBI lineage: Eukaryota > Metazoa > Chordata > Testudines > Emydidae > Chrysemys > Chrysemys picta. The sequence continues at coordinate 14,706,252 of NC_088813.1, forward strand.
GGGGGGAGGGGCATGTTTCCTTCCCTGACTCAAGCATGCTGGTGTAAAGTGGGGCAATTTTATTATTTGCCTAATATCAGTGCGCTTGGCGCTGTACAATTGACAACACAGAGCCAGACTCTGCCCCGTGCAGACCAGCAACACAGATACGTGGTGGATGGACACAACTGGACAATCCAGAAGCAATGACGATTCCGGGTGTTGTCCCCCTATACAACGCTATTTCTTAGCATCAGAGGCCTTGGGAATTCCCCTTCCAACAATGTATTCCTAAAGGATCAGGGGGAAGAGCAAAGGAGGTGGGTTGATTTAACAGGGGAGGCAGCATCCATGGATACCCAAAGGGCCTTCGCCTCCTTCCTCCCTTACACAGACATTGTCTTTCCTACTCTGCCCTCCCACCTCCCCAGAGGCGACACATGGGGCTGGCCTGCAGCCCGTCAAGTCCAGGTCTCAGAGCGCCAAGCAATCCTCCCGGCTCCAGCTAATTTCAACAGCAGCCACCAGCGGAATCCGTCCACTTCGGTCCCATCAGCAGCAGGGCTCCAGCTTATCTGGGAAACGTTATGGGAGGGGGGAGAGAGACAGAGCGGGCAGGGCTGGAATGGATGCAGCGGCCGCGGGTCTCCGAAGGGAGCGGCCCCTGGGGGTGATGGAGGAGGATGGAGGAGGAAATCAGGAATTTTCGCAGCGGCTCCATTCCGCCCCTGCGCCCCATAGACACTAGCTCGGCAGGAGACAGAGGATGATGGGGGAGAGCAAAGTTGATTTTGCCCTTTATGGATGGGCTGGATAGAAAGTTCAGCTCCGCCTCCTTCTCCCAACCCACCTGGATGAGAAGGGGCGCCGTCCTGGGGAAGCTATTAACTGCAAAACCTTTGGCAACCCAAGCACCCCTATTCCTCCCCCGGTCCCGCCATTAAGTTAAGTTATTTCCACTGTCAAAAGGAATTCTGGTCCTCAGGGCTGTGTATATCGATTCAATGGACTGGCGGGCTGGGAAATGCCGGCACAGGAAGGGTTAACAGAAATCTCAGCCTGACTGCGTTTCAGGTCTCGGACCATCGAGCCAACATAGGGGCCTTGAGCCCGGTTCTGATCGCCCCTAACACCTGGTTTACCCCAGAGCAATGCCCGACTTCAGCGGGACGGCTCCCGTTTGACTCCAATGTAAATGGGGGAGAACAGACACTGGCTTGCAGCATTTGACATCTCAGCTCCAGGGGTGCCTCAAAGTCTGGAATCATAGACCAGGGTCCAGTCTGTGCCCCACTTTCCCGCCCTCCTCCCCAAAAAGGATGCTAGGAATTCTACCATTAGATGCCCACAGTACATGCCTGGGGTGAGCATGCGGAGTCTTGCCTCATTAAACCAAGTGGGCTGTGCATACGTGCCTGATGGCACCAGCGCTGATAAACTGCTCTCTCTGGAAGCGCATCTGAGCATCACGGTCACGTGAGCCCTTGTCAAGGTGCAAAGGTTTCGGCGTTCTCCCGCACGGAGAATGCATCTCCAGAGAGCGACCAGGGGGCACCGGCTCTGGAGTTTTGAACTGTCATGACGCTGAAAGGGTTAACTCCATCAGCTAACCCGGGACTCGTCCCTCTCCCTGCGTCAACGCCCGTGGGGCCAGGGGGGTAATTCTGCACCCTGCCTCGGTGACCCCCCCCCTTTTCTGGGGGGAACAATGGGACTCCAGCCTCTGCAGCCACACGAGGCATCTCCACCACCTCTGCTGTGCCCGACAGCCAGAGGGCTGGCAGGGAAGGTGGTGGTGAGCAACATCAGGCTACATACCCAGTTCCTGGGGCAAAGCTGCTCACATCCACGCTGCTCCTAAGCCCTGCGGGGTCGTCCAGTGGGCAGGGCCGAATCCTGCCCTCAACAGACACGGAGGCAATTGACCTTCAGAGCCCTGCATACGTCACTGCTCTCGGAGGAGGAGACTGCTAGATGGCAGGGACCACCCTTCCCCTTCCCCCCACAGCACCCAGTCTGTGGTCACCCGCGTGGCGTGGCGCCTACCTGAAGGATGGGAGAATGCTGTCATAGTAACACCAGGTGGCGGTCAGGTAGGCTCGGCTCACGTCTGTCGAATACAGGCGCCAGGCAGCCTGCACCAGAGAGAGAGGGATGGTGTGGTAGTGTCCACGGAGGAGACGCCAGGAACTGGCAGTGCAGGGAGAGGTGCTGTTGGCAGGACCGAGGGGCACTGGCAGGGTGGTGCCCAGGGATGCGAAGGGATTGGTGGGTGAGTGAACGGGGAGCCCAGGACTGGAATAATAGTGAATGCTGCAGGGTCAGGCCAGAGGTGGCTGGGCACAGCTGGGCACATGGGAGCTCGCAGTGCCCTGCTCTATGACTCGGGGTCTAGGTCGGATGCTGCAGGCAGGAGTTCTCATCCTGGCATCTCAAAACAGCTTGGCCCCCCTGAGGGCATCAAAATTCACTCCCAGTTCCACCCCCCTCCCTTGAACAGACAGCAAACAGCAGCCGCAGGCCGTGAGTCAGCACCTCCTGCTGCCACCTGGTGCCCATTGATCCACAGACCCCATTCCTGCTGGTGGTGCATCGGGTGCATTAGCACCCCGTCTTTGGACGGTGCAAATGCCTCTGCCCCAGCCGGACGCCCAGGCTGCGGGGTGGGAAACGGTCGAACTGGCTCAGATCAGACGGACCAAGCGCAGACCTGGAGGCCTTTTGGGGGTTCTGTGTCTGAGTCAATCAGAGGGGAGCACAGGAAAGAGGGGTATGTGGGGGGGGGATCCACTCCCTCCCCGGGGCACGGCGGGGACAGCTAGGAAAGCAGAGCTAGTGGGAAGCTCTCCTGGTGCTTCGCTGGGGATGAGGGGGGGACAGCACAGGGCCTAGCCCCCCCAGCAGCTCCGCCCACGCCAGACATGCTGACATGAAACTGGCGTAGCTGGAGTGGAGAACCAGGCCCCCTGTTCTTCTCACCCACCCCCCGCACCTGCCTGTTTCAAGCCGTTCTCCCCAGTCTAGCCTCTCGCTGAGGCTTCAGGTAACACTCCCAAGAAGCTGGTGCCATTAATTAAGGAGCGATCACAATGGAGGAGCCTTATCGGAGACCTCGCGGCTTCCCATCTGCACGCACGGCACATCAGCGCCTGATGAATGCCGGGCAGCGATGGCCAGAGTTATTGGGGCGGGGGGGTTGCCGCGTGTCCCGGTCCTTGCTTTGTATTGTGGGGCGACAGGCAGGTGGGGCCCTTTGTCTCGTCCCGTGCCCAGCTCCATTAATTAACGTCAGGTTTTTTCCTTCCCCGCCGCTGAGATGAAAGGAGGAGCAGGGCTGCATTCAGAGGGCCGGGGAGCTGTGAAAGCCGGGGCCAGCTGACTGGCTGGCAGCTGCAGATAGACGAGGGGCATCGGGGGCTTCCTTTTGTGCGCCTGTTCTCTGAAACTGGGGAGATAAGGAGGGATTCTAAAGTTTCACTTCTCTAGCAAGCTGATCTAGACAAGGGGACTGATTTGCCAGGGCCCCCCTCCGGCTCGGCTACAGGCACGGCGGACCCTCGCCAAGGGACATGTCAGATGTGCTGAAGCGTGCAAATGCGGACGGAGCTGCCCTGGCAGAGCTGTGTGCATGGAGAGCCCAAGGCTGGAAGAGCAGGGGGGCTGTATCTGCAGAGCCGCACCTGCCGGGGCAGAGGGGGGGAATGCAGGATTGGGATAGCTGTGGGACTGCAGACTGGACTGAGGGGTATCTGCAGAGTGGGGGTGCTGGGGCACCAGATTGGGACAGCAGGCAGTGCTGGGCTGGATGTTCAGATTGAGGGGCATTGGCAGAGTTATGTGTATATGGGGGAGAGGAAGTCTGGAACAGCAGAGGGGCCAGGCCGCTTGTGCGGATCGAGGGGCATCGGCAGAGCTGTACGGGGGGGGGGGGGACGCTGGGGGCGACCCACAGACTGAGCTCAGGGCCACCGGCAGAACTGGGTAGTGACTCCAGACCGAGGTGGAGGAGGGGTTTCCCCAGGGAGAGGCGCGGGTGTCCGACGGTACCTGGATCAGGTTCGCTGCCGGCGTCCGCCTCTTCTCAAAGTGTTTCTGGCGATGCTGCTCCTGGACTTTCAGGGCGAAGCCGGAGCCCAGAATCCCCTGCAGGAGAAAGGGGCCAGCATGCGTGAAACGGGATCCAGAACCTGCCTGGCCCGTGCGGCAGCTGGACAAACTGCCCCGACACAGTCTGAGCCCCACCGGCCTGCGGGGTCCTAAGGAAGCATCCCTCTGTCCCCCGGCATGAACACAGAGCGCTCAGAGCCCGGGGGAGGAGAAGGGCTCCAAACTCGCCAACGCCCCCCGTCTGGCTAGCAGGACGATCCACTCTTTGGGAGGGAGCAAACAGGGCCCCCCAAAGTAGGACTCTGTTGGCTCTGCCAGACCATCTCTCCTCCCACAGGGGTCTGGCAGCTCCAGAGGCCAGCTAGGAGCCGGCAGTCCCACTGGGGCAGGGTGGGGTATTGGGTGCCACCGTCCCTGCGGTGACGTGGTAGGGCATTGCTCTTCTCTTGAGGGAAGGAAGGGGGGAGGGGGGGAGAAGGAAAAAGGGGACAAAGAGAAAATAGAAAGGAAGAGAGGAAAGAAAAGAAGGAAAGTGAAAAGAAAACGAAGGAAGAGAATGACCAATGACATCTCTATGGCAGGGTCTATTCTGGAGTCTTAGACACTGGGCTGTGACCCTTTAAGCCGCACTGGGGAGGGGGGGTTTCTTCCAGCTGTCTGCCCTGTCCAGGGCAGCCCCGACTGCCAGCCTAGGGTCCCCGAGGCCTGGCTCTCCCTCCCCCTGGCAGCGCCGGGCGTTACCGGGATGCCGCAAGGGGCTACTCACAGCAGGCAGAGCGAAGAAGGAGATGCCCAGGAGCGCGAAGCCGGCCGCCAGCACCCTGCCCAGCCACGTATTGGGGGTCTTGTCCCCGTAGCCGATGGTGGTGAGCGTGATCTGCGGGGGGAGAGAACACAGAGAGGCCTTGACGGAGCTCTCCTCGCCCCCGCGCCCCCCAGCCCGCGCCGCCCCCTCAGTGGGAGGGGGGCTTTGCAGCCACACTTACTGTGCCCCACCAGAGCGAGTCAGCGTAGGTGGCGAACTCCGTGTTGGCGTCTTTCTCGGCCAGGTAGACGAGGAAGGAGGCGAAGATGAGCACCAGGAAGCCGATGTACCAGGCTGTGATCAGCTCCTGCCAAGGGCAGACGGGGAGGGGACCAAAGCCAAGATGGAGGGGGGGTGTGTGTGTGAAGGCCCAATACATGACACAACACAATGTAATGTCCCCTCTGCAGAGCGTCCCGGGCACCACCCCAGCCAGAACTGAGCACTCGCTACCGGCAAAGGGGCAGAGAGGCTCCAATGGCAGGGAGCACTGGAGGGGGGTGGGGGTACTTCCAGCTGTCTGCCCTCTGCGGGGCAGCCCCGACTGCCAGCCTGGGCTCCTAGGGACCAGGCACGTGGAGCTGATCCCACCCAGCAGCTGCAGAGGAGAAGACCCTTGCGCACGCGTTGGGCAGGCACAGAGAGGCCGCCGGCGCTAAGTGACTGGAGGGGAACGTTCTGCGTGGTTGACTGGGGCGAGGCCATGGTGGGGCTGGGTCCGTTTCGAAATGAAAGGGGAGACGTAGGCGGTTAACAGGGGAAGAGCGGAAGGACGGCTCAGTGGTGAGGGTGCCCTCCTAGGACTAGGGAGACCGCTGGGTTCAAGTCCCTGCTCTACTGTAGACGCCCCTGGGCAATCTTGGACAAGTCACTCTGTGCCTCAGTGTCCCCATCTGGACTGTGGGGATCATAGCCCTTCTGTGAGGTTAAATACATTCAAGCCCGTGAGATGCTCAGATACTAGTGATGGGGGCCATAGAAGGAGCCAGTCCAGACCTATCTGTGCAGGGGTGAAAGGGGCGCGCAGGGCGATGGGGAGTCCAGGCCTGGGTAGAGTAGGGGGCTCTCGGCCAGGATTGAGTGGCAGGGGCAAAGCTGGATGCACCAGTCCACCCTATGCCCGGCTCTGCCCTGTCTGTTTTACCACCGCCCGCCTCCCATGGCACCGACGCTGAAACCCAGCCCTGCCCCCGGGCCAGCGCCATCCTCCAGCTCACCTTGCTGTGGGCATAGACCACTGAGCCCAGTAGCTTCCAGGTGCCCCCCCTGCGGTCCATGCGCACCATCCGCAGGATCTGCAGGAAGCGCATACTGCGCAGCGCCGAGGTAGCGAAGATATTCCCCTGCGTGCCGGCGGCGATAACGGCCAGCGAGGCGATGAACACGATGAAATCTGTGACCCAGAGCACAGGGAGATGGGTGAGGGGTTAGCTGGCTAGCAGGGTGGCAGGGATAGCTCGGTGGTTTGAGCATTGGCCTGCTAAACCCAGGGCTGTGAGTTCAATCCTTGAGGGGGCCGTTTAGGAATCTGGGGCAAAAATCTGTCTGGGGATTGGTCCCCCTTTGAGCAGGGGGTTGGACTAGATACCTCCTGAGGTCCCTTCCAACCCTGATATTCTATGATCCTGGCTTTGCCCAGCATGGGATACATCCCAGCCCACCTGCCTAGGAGCTCGCATGGGTCTCATCCCCAGAGCATCACATCTCCCCGGACTGCTTCTGAGCGCTCCTGGAACAGGGTAGCGGGAGGGAGTGGGGGGAGTCTATCACTGGTTTCCCCCCCCCCACCGCATATGCCCTGAGGTTTCCATTCTCCCCAGACTGCCCCTGCACGGTCCTTTGAAAGTGGGTCAGTCTCCGAGAGCCCGGGGAAAGGCAAGTCCATCGAGAATATCCTCCTTGGCTAATCCCCTTGCCCCGGTCACTTATCATAGGAGCGTGCCAGCAGTGATGGTGGTGCTGCTACAACTCTCCAGTAGGAGGCAGTCAATGACTCGTTCTATTCTCTGGGCTGGAGGAGCTCTCTCCACCGGGTGTTTGGGGGAGGGGGACCATCCTGCTGCCCTCTTCAGAAGTTCTCCACTTTTGCATCTCCCTCCCTATCCAGATGTGACCCTGTGTCCCCGATCAAAGCCACCGACCCTTCCCTGCCTGCCCTGGGCTAGCCATCGCCCCCAAACGGTGACCAGCGCCACCCCAAAGGGGCACGGATGGGGCAGGAACGGGAACTCCCCTGCCTCAAGCCCACTTCAAATTGAAATCTTAGCCGCAGTCGGGTCCTAGAACCACTGCTCTTCTCTAGAACTCGGCCCGACCCAAAACCGCTGCCAGCTCCCGAAACACTGGGATAAGCCCCAGGAGCCCCAGAGAAAAGGCTCCACCCCACTCTCAGCTGGCCCTGTCAGTACTCACATCAGGTCCTTCCCCAAACGCGGCCTGGGTTCCAGCCGCTCTGAGGTCTCCCCGCACCCCATCACTGAGCAGGACACTCATACACAGCGTTTAACTAGGCTTGGGGAAAATGTGGACTTGAACTTGGACTTCCCAGAAGTTCTGGATCCAGGTGCCCTTGATGGGGACAACATTTGGATTCTGCTCCTTCTTGCTCTCCTCACCCCACCGCACCCCGATTTGAGGAGGTGGGGGTTGAATTTTGGGGCACTTTACTCTTACGGCAGGATTTTCCAAGGAGTCTAAGGCTCCCAAATTCAGCAGAGACCTGGGCACCTCCGTCCTTTAGAGTCCTTCCATAACTCCGGGAACAACCTATTCTGATCCCATCTCCTTTCAGCTTTGCTCCTGAGGGTGCCATGGGGCTGTCTGGCCTGGTAACCGTGAGCGCTTGCGAGGAGTTGGACGAGGGGGCTCTCCTGTGTGTCAAGGCTCTCCTGATGTGCCCATCCATTGCCTCCAAGTGGCCCCAAAGAGACCTAGGATGCCCTTCCCATCTCTAGTTCCTATGATAACCAGGGACAAGTGGGAGCCCTAGAGATGGGTGCAGAGAGCAATTCCCTGCGGTGCACCCCTGGGTGCCCCATGGGGAGGATCACAGGGTGCATCGGGCGGCTTTCCTTGCCCACACGTACCTATTATGCAGAAGGGTTTCCTGGCAAAGCGGAACCGCCCCTGCCAGCCCCGGTAACGGCAGCAACAGCCAGCTGCCCAGATGCGGATGATGTACTCCATGCCGAACACCACAATCATGACGAACTCCTGCCGGGGGCGGAGGGGGGGGGGGCGCAGAGAGAGAGAGAGAGAGACTGGGTTGGTTAATCTGGGAGGGCCCGGAGTGCGGCTGCCTGTAAAAGCCTCTAGAACTGTGTATGAACCTTCATTTAAGTCACGCCTGAGGGGGTTAGCTGGCTCCTCGCTCCCTTTGCAGAGAGGCATCCTCCAGGTGACCTGCCCGGCTAGACAAACCTGCCCAGACCTTGCAGCCAGAAACAGGGGCCTGCAGAGGGCAGAGAGACCCGGGGACCTGCCTCCTAAATATAAAATCCCTTCCCATAAATAATCGATCCCTCTCGGTGCTAGGCCCCGCCCGGCCGGCCCCACTGGTTCCATGTCTGCAGCAAAGGCTCTCTCAGGAGGAGGAGGACGTGGGTGTTTGCTGCAAGGCTCGGTGCTGGATTCAAGTCTCCCCCGCTCGGGCGGTTCTCAGGCACCCTCAGCACAAGCGTGGACTGAAATCAGCCGTAGAGCGCCGGGGCAAGTTGGCACGTATGGGCCTCAGTTCACATCCACTCCTGCTGGCCTCTCGGAGAAAGAGTGTGACTGGAACATGAAAGAATTCCCTAAGCCACTGTGGCTCTAGCCCTGGTGTGAGAAGAGGGGGAAACTGGGAGCACACGACTAACTAGGAGATAAGAATAGAGAGGTTTATAAAGTCCCCTCCTTACCAGGGCCCAACCTCAAACCCATGCCAATCAATGCAGAGATTCCCATGGACTTCACTGGGTTTTGGCTCAGGTCCTTAGGAAACCAGAGCTTCAATGCTGAGCAGCAAAGCAAACCTCTCCGCGCCTCCTTGTTCACCGGGAAAGTCAAGGAGACAAGCCAGGAGCCCTCAACTGTGGAGCCTTTCGGAGCCGCCCTGCTCCTCCTGCATGTGCCCAGCTTAAATATATATGGGTAATTTTCCTCCGCTGTCAGCATTGTACTGCTTTGCCTTCTACCTTTTGTACACACCAGCCCCTATTTTGCTTACTAGCGAGAAAGTCACAAGGACCTTCCTAATTTAGTCTCCATCACAGTCGGGAGAAATCCAGCGTCAGCTGTTTCTGACAGTTTGGGGGAAAGTTGCTTTTTTTAGGTTTCTTTCCCCCTCCCTTTCCAGTTGTTTTTTTGCATGTCCATACACTTGGCTATAGGCTTCCCAGACACATTCCACTAGAGCGTCTCCATTTCAAAATCCTCCAGGAGATTGTGCAGCTACGCTGTGCTGCTTTCGCCTCACTCCTGCAAACATCGCGCCGCCATGAGAGCCCTGGAGGAGGCTGCAGAGTGGGTTCTCTTGGGTTCGAGGCCCAGTCGTGCCACAGATCTTGGGCACACCACGTCACTTGGAATTCACACGTGCAAGTTACACCAGGAACGAAAGCCAGGTTAAAACCCATCAGGTAAGAACGTCCACGTGCAAAGTTGCACAGATTTAAAATCACTCCTGGAGCTAAACTGGTGCAATTGCTGCAGGTAGGAGAGACCGTAGTTCCCCTCCTGTATGCTGATGCTGGCCTCAGTTCACATCCACTCCTAATGGGACATGAAAGAATTCCCTAGGGCATCATGGTATAGCCCTGGTGTGAAAACTGGGAGCACACAGCTAGTTAGGAGATGGGGCTAGAGAGGTTTATAAAGTCCCCTCCTTACCAGGATGAACAGACATTGGTTGGCTAGTTTCTGATGCTCTGGGATGGTGGAGAACACGGACAGCACCAAGCAACTGAAGACTAGGAGGAATCTGAAATAACAAATGATTAGAACGGATTAGCAGGCATTGGTTCATCAACCTGGCGCTAGAGCAGGTGCAGTGAGCCCATCTGGATGGGGGAGACGGAATCCATTCCAGCCCCGGTGCCCACCATAGCTGCCAACTTCCCCGGATCAGCTGGAACGCAGCCATGGCCAGACCTTACCCTGCTCTGCATTGGGGCGACTGGATACTGCTGAGGGGATTCTGGCATTTCAGGCAGATGCAAACAGCCGAGCCACCCAACCTAATCACCAGTCCCACATGGGCACCAGCTATCCCAAATGCCCAGCTGGTACCAAGCATGCCAGAACCAGCTGCATCGTCCAGCCAGACTTTGGTAACACCTGCAAGACCAGGTCATCCCGAATTAGACCCAGGACAGCTGAGGCTGAATGAAATTACTAGCATGTAGCAGCCCCCACGTAAGACGGGCAGGGTCTTCGCCTGCCCACAGCACGGCTTCTGGAGCGGAGCACGGGCAAAACCAGCGGGGTGTAATCCGACATCTCGATTCCGGTTCAGAACCAACACATTGTTTCTTCCTGCCAGGTGCCCTGCTCAGGACCCCAGGGATCAAGAGACCCAACCCCTCACAGCTGACCCCTGGCCTGGCTTGCTCCAGTTCCAGCACATGGCAGCATCATTCTACCTTCTCACCCACAGTAAGGCGCCCGCCAAAGGCACGGGCCACCAGGGCTGGAATAAGGACCTCAAGGGCAAGCTACCAAAGCTGTCCATGTGAACAGCAGCTCTCCCACTCAGGGGGAAGGTGCCGAGGGAAAACAGCAAGGGACAGGTGCTGTAGGTGATTTGGGGGCTGGGGGGTGAATACTGGCTCAGAAGGGTTAAAGGCTTCACTTCTTTCGTACGACAGGGGGAGGGGAAGAAGGAGGGAATTTTGACACCAAACGCTAATCTGAGCCGCAAGGTTTTACCATCCTTAGATAAGATACTGTGACTGGAAGCTGTTTGGGGCTGGGACTCTTTCGCTCTGTGTTTGTGCAGCACCGAACATGGTCCATGACGGGAGCTGCTAGACACGACGATAATGCAAAAATGAAATCATCATCGGACGAGGCAGGTATCTCAGGCGGGTGAGCTGCATGTCTGCACTTAATTCAAGCTACCATGGAGAACGGGCCCCCCTCAGGCTCCCGCTTTGCTTTGATGGGCTTGTTAGCTCTTCGGCGATCCCACCAAGCTGCCTGCCGAACAGTGTCCCCAGCAAAACTTCTAAAAACCGGATTGACCTGCAGGGGCCACACGCGGCCCCGAGATGGCAGCAGAGAGCAGGGGAGCTGGTGGCCCAAGGCTGCTTCTGAAAGCTACAGCGGACGGATGAAGGGACCCAGGCCGGGGGCTTGGGGGGCTGCTGAGCAGTGGAACCAGAGCGCAAGTCAAGGGAGCATTAAGAGATTCAGTTTGGCCTCTTCCGAGGAACCTGGGCGGGGCGTGGGGCACCGAGACATGCGCCAGATGTTCTGTTCTTCGGGAACTCAACTGTGGCTTCTTTTCCAATGTGAAACGTGCCCTGGGCAAAACCCAGGAGGGCAAGGACCTAATGAAGACAGAAGTGGGAAAGGTCCATTCGCTCCCTTAGTCCTTCCTCAGGGCTAGCCCAGAATCATTCCCTGCAACACATTCTCCAGGCTAAAGGGTCTCAAGGGATGGCGGGGGGGGATTTTCCATCATTGCCTTTGGGACATTGCGCCCGGCAGATCTCACCGCCGGGAAGTTTGTAAACTGGATTCAGCCTGGATTTCCCCCTTCGGAACGTGTCAAACCCGCCGCCCCGGCTAGCCCTCCCTGGTCAGCTCTTCCACCCCCTACAAATTGTAGCAGGCAGTCCGATGCACGTATTACAGTCCGATGCACGTATTACAATACACCTATTACCATGGAGCCCGGGGGGCTGTGTTTGGGGGGAAACAAATCTGGTTTCCAAGCAATGATGCGGGGCCAAGTTCAGAGCAGATGTAAACTCACCAAAGGGAGAAGCACCTCGGTGTGGCCGATGAGCACTAGCAAAACCAGGGCCTGAAAGGCAGCGTAAGCCTGTGAAATGGATCAACTGGGGTTTGCCATTGCACGGCCCCAGCATTTCTGCTTTCCCTTTCCTGGCTGTGGGGACCAGAGCTCCAAATATCCTGAGCTGTAGGCAAGGAGAAGCTCAGCCCTTAACACTGGGGCCTGGGGGCCTTTTCATCCGAAACGTGGAGTCCTAGCCAGGTGGCACCCTTCAGCTGCCCCCTAGATCTCTATTTGCCTCCCGAGGACTCCTTCGCCCATGGGGCTACTGTGACACACACTGTCCCATGAGCGAGGGAGAGAACTTTAGCCGGGGGTGGGGGCGGAAGGGAGCTGGGGTACCCTCCCTTTCACTGTTTTAAAGCGTAGCATCTTTCCACTGGAATAACGCTTTGCATTTTCTAGAGCACTAATTGGTGGGGGAAGGGGTGCTTTATGAACATTAATTAAGCTCCACAAACTACCCTGCACTGCAGATAAACAATATCCTGGTTTTACAGAAGGGCCAAGGCATGGGCGGGGAGAGGACTTCCCCAGGATCACACAATAGATCCGCAGCACAGCACACAACCGAACTGAGCAGTCCTGACTCCCAGCTCCCTGCGCTAACCCCTAGACAACACTCCCTCCCCAGAGCTGAGGAAAACACAGGAGTCTCACCTCCCAGTCCCTTTCTCTTACCCCAAACCTGGGAAAAGAACCCAGGAGTCCGGAGTTCCTTGCCGTACCCACTAGACACCACTAGCTGTAAACAAAAAGTTCTCCAAAGTAGTTTATATTTAAAACAAAGCCAAATCCCACATTTTTTAACTCCCTGCAGCCACATTTGCCCTGCAGTCACTCACCCTGGATCTCAGGGGTCTCAGGAAGCCGGCCCCTGCAGTCCCACACTCTCTCAGCAGCCTACCACAAAACAGCCCAGGGAATCCCCAAGTCATTACCCCGAATGGCGGCCGAGGAAAGCGCTGAGCGCCAACAAAGAATGAAACCAGCCAATAATATTCCGGCTTCGGAAAACTGCCGGAGTTGGGCCAGTACGTTAAATATTTAATCACAAGAAAGACATTCCGACGTCCCCTGAGGAGGGCCCTAAGAATCCACCTGCACTGTGGCAATATGCGTCTCACGCCATTCCTGGGCGAACGAGAGCACGTGCTGGGGTCAGGAGGGCAAACCGAGCCCGTAGCAGAGAGGAAGAGAGGGTGTGAGGGGGGCGGCCCTATGGGCAGAGGGGAGTTAATCTTACCACAACCCTGGGATTCTCCCTTATCGTACAGTCTGGGACAAAAACAAATGCCTGCGTATGTGTGTAAGACAGTGCCCTGCACAGCAATACTGGGCTGTACTGTACAACCCCCATTTCCTGGGGCGGGGGGGGTCAGGGCAGGGGGAAGCAGAGAGGGCAGTCTGGGGCACGCCCAGGCTTGCAGGAGTGCGTGGATAGAATCCCTGGCCATGTTTGGGGGCAGTGCTACTTTGCCTTTCTATCGCTCTGTCACTGGAGGATTTCAAAGTGCCATCTGACCCCAGGTGAGTTTCACAGACCCAGGCACAGGGAGATCGAGCCACTTCCCCAGAGTCACAAGGGCCAAGTCAGCTACGGAGCTGGCCATGGAACCCAGGAGTCCTGACGAGCAGGCCTGGCCTCCAACCACTTCCTTCGTCTCCTCCCGCGCAGGAGGATGGGGGCGTTTCGGGTGAGGACAGAATTCCCCACGGGAGAGTCGGCGCAGACAGGCTGAACTACTCCACCCACCTTGAGCCTCTGCCCCCGCCTTGGCCTCGCACAGATGGTTCAGGCTCCGTCCTGCAGATCTGGGCCATGTAGGCAGCATTCGTGCGCACCGGAGCCATTCGACTGTTGGCTCGTTAGGGGTAAACGCTGGCAGTGCTTGCAAAGAAACCAACCAACCAACCAACCAACCAACCATGGTTTCAAACATGCAGAGAAAAGGTGCAAGTTAGGGGACTTGTGCCCCATACGAATCAGGACTGTGCTAGGAAAAATTGGGAAGGGCGACCAGAGGTCTCCACCGAGCATCTAGGAGTCAAGATGCCTGTGATGGGTATGAAGGAGAGGCAGAGACAGAAAGCACCTTTCTGCATTCACCTGCCTGGTCCCTGCAGGTGGAATTTCCCAACGCGTTTAACTCCTGTTGGCTTCGGTGAGAGCGGAGCGGAGGGCTCATGGGAATCTCCTCCTAAAGTGTTTGGGTTTGGTTGGGTTTCCTTTCCCTTTATGGAAAAGTCCGTGTTAGGCATGACACCACAGGGCTGTCTCTAGAAAGTAGCTGATTGCCTGAAGAAGCCAAGAGAGAAGGAGAGTCTCTCGGTGGGGTTCTGTTCGCACCCCCTATGGAATCGTGCCACTGGAGTGGGATTCTCTAGGACAACACGCTGATAGAAAGGGGAGCGGTTTCGATTCAGGAGCAGAGGACTTTTCCCTAAGGGCAGGAAGGTGAGGGCACTGGTCCCATATCACAGCCAAGGGGCTGCCAGGAGCCCTGCGGGCATTTCCTCTCCGGGACAGATGGGTTAAAAGACGGGGTTTATGAGCCTGAGTTACGGAGTGAGTCCAGCAGCAGGTTTTGAGAGAGACCGCCCTGAGATGGCTCTGCCAGGGGGTTAGATTCGGCTGCTGGCGCAGGGCTTCCGGCTTCTGCCCCAATACACCTTCTCCAGTCCACTTGAAGCACTACCAGGATCCAAACCTCACCCCGGGGCTCCCTGAGTCTGAAGTCGGCCGCCTCGGATCACTTCTAAAATAAACGGCTGGGTGAAGAGCGAGCGAGCGAGCTGGAGAAGGAGATATGCACCGAAGGCAGGTGGATCCTGCTGAGAGCTCGACTGGCCCTTGCAATCCGCTCGGAGGCGGCTGTGCTAACACAACAGCAGAGCAGGGGCTGAACTGCAGCGAACAAGCATAATCTGCTGCTCCCCGAGTCCTCTTGCTCGCTAGGGCACGCTGGCTATGCCCGCTCTCTCCCTGGGGCAGCTCGCTTCTCCCAGCCCCCTGCCTCACACGCTGGAGGGGAGGGGCACGCAGCAGCCCAGCTATAGCCCTTCTAAGGCAGTGTGGCCTAGCAGAGAGAGCACTGCCAGACGTCTGATGGAGACCTGGGTTCTAGTCCCAGCTATGGTAGGGACCGTGGGAGATTCACCTCCCTGAATCTCAGTTTCCCCCTCTGGGGCTAATGGTACCGAGGCAAAGTAGCACCAGTCTCCTTGTTATCTTTGAAGAGGAGCCAACACACAACCCATGCCCCTGCGCCCCAGACTGACCGGGGACTGGGCATTCCCGGCGGTGAGGACCAGCCCTCCTCTCCGCCTGTGGGTGGCGCTCTAGAGAAAGGCTGAATTGCAAGAACAGTCAAGAAGAGACGCATCAAGGGGATCTAACCTAGGCCACACTAGTGCCAGATTGTTTCCTATAGGCTAGTGATGGGGCTGCCGCTCCATGTTCCCATGCAAACGTTAAAACAGGGGAAGAGCTGGGTAACCCAGCACAAAAGCTGGAACGAATGTTTCACACGGCTCTTTAAATACACACACACTGCTTCCTAGGCAAGGGCCTTCCGTTGCAAGCGAAAGGAGTGGGGGACAGGGAACCAGCCGTGCCTGAGAACACCAGAGACTCGATCGCAACGGGGCCTGCCAAAGCGCTAGCACAGAAGCACTCACGGCTGCTTGGAGTCCGTTCGCCCAGGTGAGTTCTGGGCTCCGTTAAAACGAAAGGGGCTTTGGCACATTTAAAAGAAGAAGAAGAAGAAAAAAAAGCCCAGAATCTGGAGACGTAGCAAATGGAACTCTCCAAAAATACATTTTTTCCCCTGATCCAGCGATTCTAAATATGGAAAGTGGAAGGCTCGTGCCGCTGGTTCACGTGACCACGTACAAAGGGCCATCAATCTGCAGGAGCTGGCCTTGCGTAACAGCACAGGGAGGTCGACCGAGCTCCCCCCCCTCCCTCCCCGCCAGCTTGTCTTGGAGCGGGAAGCGCCACCCTGGAGACTGGAGTGTGCGAAGCACAGAAGTGACAGGAGCGGTACTGTGGGAGTTGGAAGTTTTTCTTCCCCCCACACCCTGGCCAAAATTCCCCAGAGCCAGATCCCCGGCCAGTTAATCCGCTGAACAGTCAAGAGAGCTGCATTGGGTTCACACCAGCTGTGGATTTGGTGCCAGCGTCGCTCCGGGCAGGGTGTCCGTCTTTCCCTGGTGGCCTCGTTACACCTGATCCTTCTCTACTGGCTCCAGAAGAAGGAAAACTTAAAGCCCTGCTGAGAACTCACTTGGTGTCCCAGCACGTCTGTAGGAGACCCGGGCTCCGCGTGCAGCTGACCGTGCGTGGAGCGAAGCCCCGTGGAAGGGACATGGGAGGGCAACGACCTCCCTACCCCTCCATTGGCACAACAGGTCTCGTTTTCTCACACTCGCCCCATCATCCCCATGAAGAGCTGAGTCCCGTAGTCCCCAAAACAGGGCCACACTGGTTCTTCCACGAGCTCCACTGGGATCCCGGCGCCACTATTCGCATGGTGCCGTGCCTCTCCCTGGGACACCAAACCCAGTGGAGGCTCCGGGGGCAGCCTGGGAACGGAAACGGTGTAACACTGCAAACCGCGAGCTCTCTGGGGCAGGGAGCATCCCTCCCCGGAGGACGTGCAGCTCCAAGCACGGGAGGGTCTTGCACGCCGTCGGGGTGTCCGGATGCTACTGCAAGCCAAACAACAAATTCATCATAACAGTAATGGAAACCAGCCGCTCTCTGCACGGCCCATGAGGCTCGGCACTCGCCCTGTGGGTCATTTAGGGGGCCCCCAACCTACACAGGCTCTTTCCCCAACTTTGGCTGAAACGGCACCAAAACCAGCTTCCCCGACAAAATAAAAATCCGCCAGGGCGAATCAATCAGTCTGCTAAAGATAGCGCCGGGGGGATTCGGTCTCAGCCCCTCTGCTGGGAGGGCAGGGGGAGGGCGAGCTGCTCCCTCACTGACACTGAGTCTCTGTAGCGTTTCTCGTCTCCTTTTGCTGCTGACTTGGGGCATTAAAGCCGAATCAGCTGTAACGAGTCTCTGGGGCCTGAAACCAAACCCAGGCGTTTTCTTCAGCAAGCTCGGCTCTAGGAAAAACAGGGGGGATCTTTTCCTTTAGCGCACCCTGCGGCGCTGTCTCAGCGGCACAGGTGCCAGCAGCGGGCACTCAAGCCAGGTCCCCCGGCCAGCTACAACACCGTTGGGTTTTTGGCCAGATGCTCACTTCTGCCTGGCCAGAAGGTGGTGGGTTTGTACCTCCCTGGGAAAGAGCAGCTAGGGATGAGGGCAAGAAGAACAGACCCCGGAAAGTGGGGGCGGGTGGCTGGGAATGCGAGGTATGTACCTGGGAGGCAAGCCCCTCCAGCTACGCTCCATTTCCAGCAAGCGGGCGCGGGTACATCTCCTCGAGCCAGGTGGGGCTGAACTTTGCCCATGAGAAGGCAGAAGCAAGGAGAACAGCTCCTTCCTTGCAGAGCCCTCCTCCCGAAATTTCTGGGAAAAGCTTGCCCGGCCCGTCAGCGTTGGAGCATCAACCTTCTCCCAGGCTCTTTCGGACTTGCAGCAAAATCACCATCGCCAGAAACCAAACCTTAACGGAGCTGCATCGACTTGAGCGCCAAGGAGGGGTGCATTGGGCAGAGGGGCACGCTCTCCTCTTTACTAAAGCCATATCCATGCTGGGATGAGAGCCCCTGGGGTGGCTCCCCCAGGGCAAACCCCTAACGTTAACGTGCTTTGTACAGCGCAGTGTGATTTGTACAGGTGCAACTTACCTGGGTTTGAAACCAGCGTTAATCTGCACAGGTGTAACTCAAGCCTGCACTAGGGGTTCTCACTGGTGCCAGATAAGCCCCACATTGCCCAAGGCCCCAGTTCCATGGTGACGACCCCACCTCCTCTGCCTTGCTGGGGGTTTGGGGTTTTTTTTGCAGAACTGCTGAGTGCCTGCGAAGGTCAAAGGAAGAACGGCAGCGCCTCGAATCCCCACTTTCCCAGCCTGTCAGCAGAACATGAAACCCAGCCTGGCCCCATGGCGGCTGAAACCCGCTAAAGAAGCTCTAAAAAGAGAAGGAAACAGCTGGGCAAGTTTAAAACATAAACGTGAGGGTTAGAGGGGGGACGATTCCCCTCCTTGCAATTGCTGCACATTGAAAGCAGAGACACCTGGCTGCTGACGGCGAAGAAACCAAAGCAAACAGGGCAGCGGCCGGGATCCAGCAGGGGATGAGGGGAGGGGCTGTAAGGAGCTGGTGGAGTTTGGGTGGAATCAGGCTCCTTCTGCAGGTGTTAGAGGGCTGAGAGAGCCCAGCGCTGGGGGTTGGCTGGGGTCCGAGGTCATCACGCTACTCACGCTCGGCATTTCCCAGCCACTGCTCGGGAATGTTAAGCCCCACAGTCTCAGTATCACCACTCCCATTTTCACAGACAGGGGAAACTGAGGCACAGAGCTGGCAAGCCACGTACCCAAGGTCACACCACACATCTGTGGCAGGACTGGGAATGGAGCCCAGGCGTTCTGAGCGCACAAGTCCCCTGCTCTAACCACTGGGGAGCACTTCACTCCCGCAACGGGGTGAGGGTGAGTCCTCGTGAGGTCAACGTACACTAAGCCAGATCGCCAGGGGCTGCCGCTGGGAGTGTGAATGGCACGTTATCTCCTGGGGTCTCTTCCCAGCCCGCAGTATTAATGCACAACCTAAAAGCAGGTACATCTCTACACACACACTTACCGAGAATCTCCCCTTTGCCTGGCCTCCTCCATTAAACTGTCATTACAGGCTGAACTAATCAAGGACTCCGGGCTTGACTTTCAAAGGCGCCAAGCATGATGCCAACACACACACACACACACACATCTGGGACTCCAGACTCACCCTTTCACTAGGGACACGCTTTGTCCCTACAGCACAGAACATCTCTCCCCCATTCCAGGGGCTCAGGGTGCTGTTGAAGATGGCAGTAGTAATAACAGGTGTGCAAATGTGTCACCGACGGAGCAGTGGCACAGGATGGTGCCAAGTGAGGGGATGGTCACGCTAGAGCATCAGAGTTCTGGGGTGGGTTAGGTGACTGTCAGCCCGGCCTGCAGTGTCACGTGACCGTCACACAGCCTGGTGCAGCGAGAACGGGGAGTCTGATCGGCAGCCTCTGGTCCCAGCCCAGAAAATTAATGTCTCAGGTTTGCAACGAGTGTGGTCACGCCGGGGCCCCAACGAGCTTCATGCAGGGTGTTGTACCAAGACAGATCGGAGCTTCAACTGTGGACAAACATCCCAGCAAGGGGATAACAGCAGAGACAACCCAGCTGCGGCCTTTGTCCCTGGAAGCTTTGCACTTAAATATCTGGGCTCTGGAGCTCGTTAGTGAACACTGTGAGTTAACACCCTGTTACTTACACTGGGAGAGAGATCTTAAAACTTTCCACTGCACACACGTGTACACACACACACACACACGAGGTTCCAAGACCCTCCCAGAAATTGCAAGGCCAAGGGCCACAGACAATCTTTCTCCCTATGAATTATGAACAAACCCCCTTCCTTCCCATGCAGCATTTACACAGTTAACTTTTTCAGCATAAAGGGGGCAAGTCCAGAAGCAGGCCGGAGGAAGCAGGAAGGAAGGATCTTTGCCCCTGGAAGCCCCTAATTCCCCACGGGGTCTGGCACAGACCCTCCAGCGCCTACCCAGTGGCGTGTGCAGCCTAGTAGCAAAGGCCACGTTAGGAATGCAGCAGGAGAATGAATGTCCTTTTTAAGAGCCCTCATACAAGTCCCATCTGGTTCCTTGATTATCCTCTCTGGGCAGTTTCCACAGAAAGCTGCCAACTTAGCCATTACTCCGTCAGGACAAACACGGGAGTCACAACAGAGAGGTTCCCGTCACGTCATGAACCTGCACTGGCACATCACGAGACCATGTTACCTCATGACCCTTGCCCAAAATCAGGACTTGGAGGGCACCAAATTGCCTGGGGCTGGTGGGGGGGGGGGAGGACAGGACAATAGGCCTCCCTACCATATACGATCAGTTTAAAAGGCAAAAGAAGATTTGTCTAAGAGGCTGACGCCGGATCCTTTCTGCTCGATGCATCGGCAATGGAGATTATACAATCAGAGTTTCACAAGCAATTACACGGGTAATGAGGCACGAAGCAGAGGAGAATGCAGAAATCTCTGGGCGAGGTCAGCTCTGTGCAAAGCTCTGAGCTTCTCGTTAACCTAAGGAGATGGGATTTGAGAGCCGCTCTGGGCTCCCTTTTACTTTCCAATCACAACCCAACGTTGGGGACAACCCCCGTCCCTGCAGACGTCTGCCAAGGATCCCAGAGAGGTGGCATTGGCCCCGGATGATCAGACGCAGGGTCGGTGGGGAGACTGTGACTGTGTCATGGGGAGAAGTCTCACACTGTGCCCGTGGTGTGGCAGCCAACCAGCAACGAGCTGCCCTGCTGGAGACATAGAGCTCATGGCCAGTAGGACCATCGGATCATTGCGTCTGACCTCCTGTAGATCACAGCCCGCTACCCCCACCCAGCTCCCCCCACGCCGAGCCCTTTAGACCCCAGAGTATTACAGCCCACAGGAGACTAAATTATTGTGTGCCGCAGGTTGCACCGATCCCCAAGGCCATTGCAATGGCCAGATAGGACCAACCCCCCCACAGACCCACAGAAAGACCCACCTTCCCTAATGCCGGGCTTATTGTGAAGGCAGGAAATGGTATCTCCCCTCCCCTGTTTCACGACTACAGAATCGAGTTTCTATAGGGTCAACTCAGGCATGGCTGCGGCTCGCTGGATATTGAGTTAGGGCATCAGACTTCGGGGCAGGAAGTGAACACACCTGCCTCTTTTGGGTTCACCCATCCCCACTCCGCGCACAGGGTGGTTCAGCTGCACGGCGTAAGGACAAGGAGCACTAACCCAGCCAGCGTGGATGTGCTTTGAACCCCGGCGGGCTGTAGTGCTGCAGGGCAGCGGTGCGAGAGGCCAGCCTCAGGCAGGTTGGAAACTTTCTGCTGCTCAAGTATGTTCCTGCATCATCTTCCCCTCCTACCCCAGCCCAGGGAATCCCATTCGATTCCCAGCCATTGCAGGCCCTTTCCCCAGGACGGCCAGGATGCTTCCAGCACTGGCTGGTGGAGGCCGAGATTGGAATGGAAAAGTTCTTCTGTGTTGCCACTTAGGCTCCTGCAAAATGAGTCTGTTGGCCTCGTGCCCAGGAAGCAGACAAAGGGACCATTTCAGATGGCTAAGGAGCACCTGAAGGCGGATTGCAGGAGTGTAATTGTTTAATACATGCACTAAGGGTGCATAAATTGTTTATACAAGCAACAACTCCAGAGCACTGAAAACAGAGAATCAAGGCGACACAAAGATGCTGGAATGGACCATCACCCTCTCTACAGACATCTGTGTTCCCCGGTCAGTCTGGTTCCAGGGGAAGCCATCTGGGTATGTTCATGGCAGCAAGGAAGAGGAGGAGAGGAAGGAAAAGGCGAGGGTGGGGGGTGTACCAATGGTAGAACAAGCCAAGAAGGGAAGGGGGGGAGGCAGGAAGAGGAGGAGAGATGGAAGGAGGAGGCCACGGCAGGAGAGTTGTGGGGAAAGGGGGAAGAGATTTAAAAAGGGAACAGAAAACAAATTCTGTCTCTCTCAGCAGGGCCCCACCCTAGCATCTAACTTGGAATCGGCTTCTCTGGAGTGGCGGGGAAGGAGCAGAAGGTCTAGGATGTCACCAGCTCCCCCCTCAACTCATCAGGCCCCTGGAAGTCTAAAATGCCGCCCCACTGTGCCCACCATTAAATGACGCTCAGCTTTGCACCCTCGAATCAGCAGCAGGAGACATAGGAGAGGCTGTTAGAAACTGGCGGGTGTGTTTGGTCAGCAAAATGAACGCCCCAGGAATGGGGATTTAAACCCATACAATTGCCTTTAGAGAGAGGGACTCTGGGACACCTGGCCATGGATATCCCTGGGGAATACGCTGGGCACACAGGACAAAACTCACGGTGCCATCTTCCAAGAGGAAGCCAGGCCTAGCTGGCGCCAGGGCCTGGCAGAGTTAGCTCACCATCGCAGCAGCTGTCACTGGGATGGGGAGGAAAGATCAAAGACAGCGCTGTCCTAGCATCAGTGCAGAGAACAGGGAGCACCTTAGCCAGACAGCTGGCTCCCGTTGTCAGCAGAGGGTCCCCTGGTCCTGTCCAAACTCATTGTCCCCTTTGGGGCAGCCTGTTCCCCACCTCACCCCACCCTGCCTCGCTCATCCGGCCCCCACACCGGCCCTGTAATCCGAAAATGGGATTAGCGTCCGGGAGCCGGGGAGGAGAGGCCCAGAAGGGGCCGACAGGAGAGGGAAGGGGCGGCAGCATTGGGAAAACTCTCCCCGAAGCCGTCACCCGCTAGGGCTTAACCTCGAAAGCCTGGCCAGTACCCAAACCTGGCTTTCTGGGAGCATCTAAGCTGCTTAGGGAGAGTCAGGTGGCTCGAGAAACGGCTTTGGGAAGGGGCCCGTTGCAGTGAGGAAAATGCAAACTGAAAAGATAAGGGAGGTGTCCGGGGGAGAGGGGGGATTTTCCAGTTCTGGCTGTCTCCCTGGCGGGCCCAGCGGGACACCGGCCCCCAGAGACTGAGCATGTTGCACCCAGGATGAGCTGCAGGACAGCAGCACAGTGTTGGGTGCAGGGAGGCTGCAGGACAGGTCTGAGGGACACTAGAGGAGCTGGGGGAGGCCAGGGCTGGGATAGCAGGGTGGGCTGAGGATCAGGAGTGACTGAGGACAGCTGTGAGCTGACTGCTGAGGGGAGGGGGGCAGAGGAAGCCGGGTCACCAGAGCAGGGCCAGGGCTTTCCTAGGAGTCACTCAGCCGCTGCGGGGCTCCCCCAAACTGGCACCAGGCCGCACGATGGCTGAGCTGACACCGGACAGGAGCCTTTGCAACAGGGAGAGGCTCAGAGCGACCCATCCGCAGCGGGGGCGAGGGGAGGAGATCAGGCTTGATGGGGGTGCAGGAGTGCAGAAGAAAGCCCCCAACACCTGGGGTACGGGAGAGGCGATTTGGGATGAGATGTCAGCACAGACCACACTGAGAACAGCCTCGCCCCCTCTCAAGGGCTTCCAGGAGTGGAACATAAACCCAGGCCAGCTGATTCTCCCCTCTGCTCAGAGAGTCTCTTCTGCTGCTGCTGTCCAGTCCAGCTCGCCTGCACTGCAAAAGTACAGGTACAAATCCAGAGATCCCAACCAGACAATATTCCCCCGCCCCCGCCCCCGACTCGGCCCTGCTGTGCATCGGGCAGAGCAGGATTTTCACCTTCCTAGCTGTCAGAGGGCGAGCACAGGAGCTCAAAGACAAGGCACCTCCGCGGCCTTTGGGGTTAATTCTACTTTTTCACGAGTGCTCCATCTCCACCAGGAGGGCGAAGAAAGAAGGGAGAGGCACCCTAAGACAGAGACACAGATTGTGAGCCAAAGGAGAAATGAAGCCAATAACCTCATCAGGGTCGATTGCACTTGCAGATTTCTGCACCCCAGGCCCTGAGCGTGTAAGAAAGAGTAGGCCCAAGATGCCATTGCACATGCATTAGCCAGCTGCAGGCCTCAGCATTCCTGAGCCCAAAGAGGAATTTCCTCCCGGCCAGGAATCAGCCACTCCCACCAACCTTGCACAGGAGCAGCAGTTTTTATTGATTGTAAAGGGGGCTGCCTTGATTTCAGACAGCGAGGAGCATGGGAGTTAGGTACCGAAATACCTTTGAGGGTCCGGGTTAGCATCTGAGCAGTGTTTGGAAGACATACCGGGCCAGTCTCCAGCTGGAGGGTGACTCGCTGGCGAACGGTAGCCATAGGATGGCGCTCACCGTTCTGCAACTTTGTCAGCTCTGTGATGGGCCGCAGGGAGTCCACGTGTGCGGAGAACCCTAGCAGCTCCCACATAACAGAGACCAGTGGCTAAGGCACTCGCCTGGGTGTTGGGAGACCTGGGTCCACCGGACTTACTTAGCCTCTGTGCCTCAGTTTCCCCACCTGTACAGCACTGCCATGGCTCACAGAGGTACTGGAAGGATAAATGCAGTAAAGAGTCTGACGCTACAGTGGTGGGAGTCATATAAGTGTCTTGGAATTCCCTTTCTGAGCCCAACCCCCTCACGATCAGAGGTCTTAGGCCCCACCGGCTCCCCCCTCCCCAAAAGGGGGTACTTCCCCCCCAAAATGAACAATTAAGACGGGAACAGACAGGTGGGGCCCGAGCTGGAAAGTTGCGACTCTCCCGGCTCATCCTCATTAGAGCAGCTGTCGCCAGATGCTCCCTGTCTGCATGGGCAGCGTGGGCAGCCGAAGGGCGGACTCGAAGCACAAGCGCCAGCATGGGAACAGGTGAGCCGGGGAGCTGTAAGCTGCTAAGTCAGGGGAAAAGGAGCTCGACGGGTGGTGGTCGTGGGCGGGAGGAATGGCACAAGCTGGCCAGTTGCGAGGAAGCGCTGAGTGAGGCTGGGATGAAGAGGAAGAGCTGTTCTTCCCCACCGCGCTCCGCTCACACGGTCACACCCCGTCCATCAGAGGCTCTGCAGGAGTGCTTGGTTTTTCCGGGTTCCTACCTCCTGTCTTGTCTCCAGTGACCCCAGCACTGAGCCCGTGGGTTTGTGTTAGCCCCACCATGCCCCCGGGCCTCTGACCTGCCCCTCTCCACAGCAGAGTGAGGGAGCCAATGGACTATCATCCCAGGGCCCCATTCACCATCCCGTCCCAGCTGGGACGGGAGGGGCTGAAAGGGAGATGGGCCCCAGGAGTGGCTGCCGGTCAGGAGCAAAGTGCATCAGCAAAGTGGTGGGAGCTCTGGGTGGGGAGAAGAAAAGAGTCAGGCTCAAGGTGCACCTACCCATAGAGTGGGCTGGGCAGGGGCCAAATGCGCTTGCAGTGAACACCAAATAGTTCTGCTAGCTAGAAGCTCTTCTATAGGCAGCGTGCAAGCCGGGATCGGGAGAGCGACGCCCAGCCCCAGCCCACCAAGCACTAGCTGTGGCAAATTCCCCAGAGCAGAGGGCACGGCCCGGGGCACCAGGGCACTATGGGCATTCTCTGGCAGGGCGAAATGCGCCAGCACCCTCCCCACCGTGCCTGCTGGGAGAGGGCTGCATTGCTGGCCATGGCACAGCGGTGCCCCCTCCGGCCACCGGTGCTGAGAACGGTTTCACTGCTAGCACTGATGGGACAACCTCACTTTCAGCCCCCGCACCGGACAAGGGACAGAGCTGGGTAAATGCAGGGGGGGTCTGGCCCGTCTGCCCTAGCCACAGACCCACTTTCAAAGCCAGATTGGAGGGGAGCAGTCGCGGCTGGTTGTTGGCAGCAAGGGGGCACTGCCCCACTGCAGAAGATGCCTCGGTGTAGGTGGGGCGGGGATGTGTGGGAGTAATCGTCACAGGGGCTAACCTACCACGGGCCTGGCACTGGGCAGAATGACCAATGCAGCTCTGAGTACAACTTCAGTGAGAGTTGCTGAGAACGTCCTCCCCAGAACCCCATCCCCACCCGCCAGCCCGTGGGTGCTGCTCCCTACCCTCGCTTTGGGAACCTCCTGTCCAGACAGATGGGGGCTGCATTGCCCGAGCACCTCCATGCTGCTGCAGTAAATGCCAGCCCCCCGGGGGGGGAAAACCCAAACCAAATTCACGTTCTAGCTCCCAAGTGTTGAGTCCGGAGGCTGGCCCGCTGCCCAGCAGTAGGGATGGAGTCGCAGGGGAAGCCAATAAACAGACTGGGGCCCGAAATTACTTTTCTCAACCCAAGAAGCCACAAAACAGGAAGTAGGGGCACCGGGGCCATGCGGCAGCTTCCAATCCAAGCCCCGCGCTCTGGGTAACAAGTCAGCCGAGGGAAAACACTTTGAGCCTGTCATACACAGCTCAGCAAAGGGACACCTCTCCCTTTCGGAATTGTCCTGTTTTCCCTCCCCTCCGAGCTACCCTAAGCTCACCCCGAAGCGCCTCCCCCGCTGATCCACGGCAGAGAATCTGCCTGGCTGAGAGCAGCTTCCTTCTGCTTTACCAGCATGCTCAGGACTTGATCTTAATAGATCTGGCACTGAGCCAGTGGTAACAGGCCATGCTCGGCTCTGCCCTGCCCTGTCGCACGCCACTCTTGTCCGATGGCTCCATCCATCCTGGCACCTCCGGGTCCACAGCCCTGCCTCACCGTTCTCGGCCTCGGAGCAGCACTGCCGAGCGATCTAGGAGCTCTGCTGCTTGCATCCACAGTCCTGTCTCCAGGCTGTGGAAGGCGGAGAGAAGTTGTTTTGGAAGGCCCCAGAGGATACAGTATGGGCGGCACTCCCTGCCAAGTCAGTGCTGACCCCACTAGCACCAGGCTTGGGGGGCGCTGTGCTGCAGGGGACAGCTCACTCACTCCAGGGGCTCCCCCCCCCGAAGTCAGCGCTGACCCTAATGCGGTGCTGTGCTTCAGGGAAACGGCCTTCCGCTGAGGTCCCGATCACCTGAGCGCCAAGCACTCCTGATACATTGCACAGGAACAGAGGGCATCCGATCCCAGCGTCCAGGCCCCTAGGGCTGTCAGACCTTCCGCACGGGGATTCAGCTCCCACGAGCACTGAGCCTTGTCTGCTCTTATATAAACAGCATGTCCTATAAATCCACTGTCCCTAGCTCTGCCGCCCTTTTAGGAGAGCAGGAGACGGCAGCCGATCTGCTCGGAGGGATATAAATAATCGGCTGTGGAGCAAGAGTGTTTTGGCCCGGTAACCATGGCGAGGGCTGCTGCCTTGTTTATCCTGCTCTGTGTTAGAGACTCCAGCCCTCATCCCTGCACTGGCAAAGCTCTCCCAGGCCGCCAAGCTCCCCGCTACCGGCACCCACCAGCAGTCAGGGGTCTCAGAGCCTGGAGGCCACCCTGCCACTTGGTGAGGGCTCCCGTTAACCCGCCTCCTCACGCTGGGCCTGAACCCTCTTCCTTCAGCAAACCTTGCCCGTCTGAGCTAACCGAGCAATGCCAGTAGCTGACAGCAGTAGTAGGCTGTTATCCTATGTGGACCTGCCCCCAGAGCTGGAGAATGTGACACTCAGTGTGTTACCTTGGCACTGCAATATCTGAACTCAGGGGACATGCTGGATTTCTGCCTCCGGCGATTTGGGTTCAAATCCTGGTGGTGCTAGGAGACCAACAGATTCACTTCTCTTTAGAAGGAAATTATGCACCATCCCCAACGGGCTTGGGACAGCAGCTGGGGTGGGGGCTCATGAGGGGAGGAGATTTCAGATCCCCATGGGCTCCACAAGAGGCAGGGTGCTGAGGGAGGCTTGGCTGGCAGGGCCTGCATATCTCCACCAGCCCCCTGCCCACAAAGGCGTAGGACTGCTGATCCGGGCCTTGGATGCTACTTCGCAGCCTGTGGGGGTAGAGACAGCCCTATGCACGCTGCATTGCGCCCCTGTGCCACGCTGCCAGGGACAGCTCTTCGGTTGCTGAGCAGAGAGAGAAATCTCTTCCCAGCTGAGTAGTAGAGCCTAGTATCCCCCAGAAGGGCCTGGCGTGCACAGACCGGACTGCTGGCGAAGTGCAATGCCAAGGAGCAGTGAGAACCCTCAGCCAGCACGCGGTGGGAGGCTGCCCACCTTAGCCACAAGCACTGGTTAAAAACAACAACGTCACACCTGCGGAAACCCGATACAGAACTCCCAGCATGCAACGCACCGGGAGCTGGGAGACACCCCAGCTCAGGCCTCCATGCCCAGCTCTGAATCAAAGCCGACGGCGATCGCATCTCTCTCCTTTTACTCTCCCTCTAAGCTGCTCTTCAGCCTCGCCAAACAGTCCTGGTCCTGGGGTTTGCTCAGCTCACGTCCCGCCGCATCAGGAGGGTCCGGGAGCTGTTAAATAAGGCGGGGACCTGCCCTGACCAGTTTATGGGGCTTGTGAGGTTCGGGTTTCACTGCAGTTTGGATGCAAGAGTCCCGAGGCTGGAGCGAGTTTTGCTTTGAGTTCATGCCAATCCAGGGACCCTCACCCAGATCAAACCCACCACCTGCTTCCCCAGACCGTGGAGCTGCTGAGATCAGTGCACAGCGCAGAGAGAGGGTCGGTCACCGTCACTGGAGCTACAGGCATGCTCTGCAGGATCGGGGCCAGAGCGTGCCGTGCTTCGCAGGATCAAGCCCTGAATGCACAGCTGGAGGCTCAGGATCATGGCCCCTGGTTACAGGGAGAATTGGCCATCGGATGAAACTGGGCCTCAGCCCTCTGCTCTCCCTCCTCCGGCCCCAGGGCAGCTGTTGCTTCCTTGCACCTGCTGTGGCCCTGAGCCCGCTCTGGTGTTTATTTTATCGTCTCATCTGCTAATATCGCCAAACAAACCCAGCCCTCCTTCGCAGGCAGCGAGATATGCAAAGCAGAGGCTCTGACGGATGCTGCGCTTGCAGGCTCACTGCAAGGAAGTTCTTCTTCACGCAGCGCACAGTCAGCTTGTGGAACTCCTTGCCGGAGGAGGTTGTGAAGGCTAGGACTATAACAGGGTTTAAAAGAGAACTGGATAAATTCATGGAGGTTAAGTCCATTAACGGCTATTAGCCAGGATGGGTAAGGAATGGTGTCCCTAGCCTCTGTTTGTCAGAGGGTGGAGATGGATGGCAGGAGAGAGATCACTCGATCATTGCCTGTTGGTCCACTCCCTCTGGGGCAACTGGCATTGGCCACTGTCGGCCGACAGGACACTGGGCTAGATGGACCTTTGGTCTGACCCGGTACGGCCGTTCTTATGTTCTTATGGCCTACTGAGGAATGGAATCGCTGGAGAGAAATTCCACTCCTAGCTTCCCCGGGCAAACCTGGCCCAACTCCAGCGGCGTCCGCAGCGTTATTGTGGACACACGGAATCCGGCCCACTGCACCCAACAGTGCTTGAGATATCTGTAAATCTTCCCAGCCACAGAGCTCAAAGTACTCTCCAAAGGAAGGCCAGTATCCTTATCCTCTATCTTAAAGAAAGAGGGGAGCGAAAACACAAAACCATCTCCCCAAGGTCAAACAGCAAGCCAGTGGCAGAGGCCCTTGTAGAACCCAGGAGTCCAGACGCCCTGGCCCATCACCAGTTCACTCATAGCTACATACCCCTACACAATTGCTAAAAGCTCCAGCACACCAGGCAAGGTGCATACTAATCGCATTAGTACGGACCTAGAAAAGGATGTAGAGGGGGTCTTTCAGGGGGTCTTCTCCATTCCCATCCTCCCTAGACCTCTCTCCGGGCCTGGAAAGCCTTAGAGCCTCGAGTTTGAGGAAGGTTTGAATAGAAGCTATTGCAAAAGACACCCAGAAGCATCTCAGAATCCTTGCTACTTTGCAGGGCTTGTCCAGGCTGCAGAGTGATATCATGTTGGAACATGGCCCAGAGGGAGTCATGGTTACTTACAGGACATTAAACATGACTTAGCATTCAGTTCAGGCATGGGCAGTCATGTTTAAAGTCAAGTACGCTGGTCAGGGTCCATCCTGGTGTCCAAATAGATACAGGCGGGATGGGTCCAAACAGAGAGAGACACACACACCAAAGTAAGTTAATACATTAAACTCAGCGTCAGCAAGAACTTCTGGGGCTACATTTTGCTCTCCGTTCCAAGAGCAAACCTGGATTAACTCCACCGACTTCGATGGATTTACCACTACGTAACAGAGATCAGAAGCTGGTCTTTTCGCTGGCTGGTTAGCAGAATTCCTAGCTGGCAGTTGCTAAACCTCCTGTAACTTTCCAACACACTGACTTAAAATAGCTTTACTGCCATGCCACCACCCGCACTGTCTTCTCCTTAGACTGCAACCTCTTCAGGGCAACGTCTCTCACTATGGGTTTATACAGCCCCTAGCACAACGAGGCCTTGATTTAGGTTGAGGCCTCCAGCCGCTACCGTGATGAAAGAGAAGCACATACCAGTAATACTAGGAGTGGATCCAAAGTATTTCTAATGCTCACGACACCCAAGGACGCAGGCATCAAAGATGAAACCAAAGCAGTGAACACTTAGGAGCAACGCCAGGGAAAGCTTCTCCGCTGGGAACTGCACTAAGCTATAGAACAGTTGTCAGGGACTGGGCGGTGGCCAGTCTGCTCTGGTGCTTAAAACCAGGAGCGGGGAGTCCGAGCCAGGAACTGGGAGACCTGCCAAGGGTCAGAGCTAGAGTCAAAAGCCAGGCCAGGCAAGAGGCAGGCCCAGGAGAGCACGCAGCTGTGGGCAAAAGCCCTGAGTAGCCAGTGAGCTGCACTCAGGAGATTCTGCAGCAGCCCAGCTGGGCCCGTTAACCGGCCGGAGGACTGAGCGGTCCAGCCCCGGGCTCGGCTGGGGCAACTCAACCCATCATTCCTGAGACTGGCTCCAAGGAAGCAGGGAAAGCCCCATCGCTTGGGACATTTAAGATTAGACAGGATGAGACCTTAGCAACCATCCTACAGTAGGGGAGGGATGCCTGGCTGGATCCTGACAGGTGTTGTCCATGACTCACTGCCACAGTGCGCAGCCAACCCCCCCGCTTTACTCGTGACGCCCGTCTCCACTAGCTGGAGAAGGATCACTGAGAGCCGGAGTTGGGGGGGTGAGGGGGGAGGAGACGTTCCCTGGCAAAGCTCCGTGGACAGTTGGCTGGATCTGCAAGGAGCTGGGGCCATCACTGCTCTAGCTGGTGCCGAGTGAGGAAAAGTTCATCCCCCGGTTCTACTTCCCAGCCCCTAGGAGGAGCAGGTTTTGCTCCCACTTCCAATGCACGAGGCGGAGCACGTCCCCACGTGCGAGTGGGGGAGGCCACCCTATGAGCTGCGGAGGAGCGCAGGTGTCTCTCGCAGTAACTGGCTCGCTCTCTTCCCCGACCTGCTTTCGCCAGCCTTTATTTCAATAGCTCTGCATAGAGGCAGGTGCTTTCCAGGCAGGGCAAGACCCAGCAGCGGCGGGGGGGGGGGGGGGGGGGGCAGCAGCAGAGATGGGGCTGCTAGCAGCTCCCTGGATTGCCCGGGAGAAAAGCCCTTGGCACCGTAAGAATCAGGCTCCTTCCCAGAAACAAAGGACCCGAGCCTGACGCGCAGAGAC
Organism: Chrysemys picta bellii; assembly: GCF_011386835.1. NCBI lineage: Eukaryota > Metazoa > Chordata > Testudines > Emydidae > Chrysemys > Chrysemys picta. Next base: position 14,737,266 of record NC_088813.1, read on the forward strand.
AGCTGCATCGCTCAGTGCAGCGAGAGCCCCGCTCTCCTCCCAAGCCGGCCCAAACCTGCCAAGGAAAATACATAAAAATAGGGTGAGCGTAAGCAGGCCTCGTGCTCCGCCAGGCAATCAACGCCAGGGCGTCTTGAGAGGGAAAGCGCAGGGGGTTAGTGCTTGGATCTGAGGGTGCCGCCTAGTGTCCTTCTGCTTCCATCCTGGGATGGTGACCGGCCACCGTGGGGACGGGTTGCTTTTTGCAATGGCCGTAACGGGATATAGAGCCTTTCGCTCCGGGGGGCTGGCACAGAACCAGCCCAAGCCGGGACCGGGAGTCGTGGCTGTGCCTCTGAGGCGGGGTTCTGTTCAATTGCATAGAACTGCAGACCCAAATCCAGAGGGACGTAGCCAGATTCCCTGGGGGCTCCAGTGGGGAGGAGCTCGGGCTGTGGCCTGTAGACAGAGGAGCAGACCTTGCTGCTCCTCTCAGGCAGGATAGCAGAAAAGGCACTGGCCAGGAAGGGCAATATGTAACCTTACGCTATCTTGGCACCTCTGGGATTCTGGCCTGCTCCGGGATAAAGCGACATCTCGCCTTCCCTGGCCTGTGCCCAGTGGACAAAGTGATCCCTGGGGAAAAGTAACATTGCAGAGGGCTCTTGCAAACGAAGTTACCCAGGTGAGGCTGGGCCCGGGAGAACCAGTGACAGACTGGTCTGAGAGGACAGCCACTTAGAAGCAGGGTTTGGTGGGGGCAGAAAGGAGCCGGTAGTGTGGCCATTTCCCACCGCCCTTTCCTCTTAATTGGGGGGGGAATATGCCACAGAGCAGGAACACGCTTGGCAAACTGCATACCCAAAATTCTACCCACACACATCAATCTTGACCTGCTGCTGTTCCAGTCCTGCTAACACACCTTCATTTGAAGCCGCAACATCCTCTGTCCCCATGCAGCTCTGCTGCTGTGTCTCAAACCCTAACCTGCCCCCCCGCCGCCCCCTGTTAAATCTCTCCCCCCACCCCAAGCCTGTGCACGGGGAAAGGATGGAGCAGAGAGACCTAACGTTCCCTTTGTCCTAGGGAATGGGCACAAGAACGCTGCCAAAACGCCGGCACCGTCGGGATGGAGGATTCGGGAGTAAAACGATCCGCGAGGCAGCTGCATTCAAAGGCTGAGAGGCTGCAGTTTCTGAAAGGCTGGCGAGCGTGAGAACGGAGAACAAGGCTGAGGGAGATGCCTGGAGCCTTTCAGAAAGGCAGTTGGGTTAATTGGCTAACGAAGCGTCTGAGGTGCAGGGAAAGGGTGTACCTCGGAATGGTTCTGGCATGGAAGGCTACGATCTGGCGGGTCTGAGAGCCAGCGAGCTCCCATTAGATGCAGCCCGATCTCACTGCCAACCTGGGCTGGATTTGAACTGGTGACCTAGAGGCAAAAGGCTGCCCTCGGGGTCCAGCCGCCTTCTGAACAATCCAGACCTCAACACAGAGGGACCCAATTACAGAAGAACAGGAAGCGAGAGAAAGCAGAGTCCTTGTGCTGACTCAGCCATTTTCCTTGCACTCGGTCCCAGGGGATCTCGGCTTAGCACTAAAATATAACTCTAAGTGTACCTAAGCGCCAAGCCTCTGCTGGGAATGGTAGGGGGGAATCAAATGGGAGATCTCCCCCCCCCCGCCGCCGTTGTAAACTGCAGTGTTCTCTTTGCCCTGCAAGAGCAATGCCAGTCGGGGCACCTGTTGCACATGGGGGGGGGGGGGGGGGAGGTGAGCCCTGGGGGGTTTCAGGCGAGAGGTAGCTGGCTGCAGTGGAGCTTAGCAAAGGCTGGGTGTGGAGAGTGGAATCTAGCAGCAGAAGGGCGGGGGGGGGGGGGGGGGAAATCAATCCACTGTTTCACTTTGTGGCTTAGTCACTTAATTTTACGCATTGGTGGCAATGCGTCAGGCCTGGGAAACTGCAGTATTGGCCTTTTTTGTTGTTGTTCCTTCCCCGTAATATTTTTCACTCCAAGATCCTAAGGAGGGGTGTGTGGGGGGGGGGGGGCAAACTCCAAGCAGATCATTATATTCTGCCTTCCTAAAATCCCCCTGAACTGTCAAATGGATAAGTTGTTCCTCTTCACTTCCCGGCCGGAATTGTTGGGTAGTGTTTTGTGGCTGTTAAACGGCTGTCAACTTCCACCCCAGAGGTGGCTGCAGCCCCGACGCTCAAATGTGGGTCAGTACACTTCTCTCTATTTCACAGATGGGGTGAGTGAGGCACAGAGAAGGTTACCGAAGGTACGTCGACCCAGCAAAAACCACCCAGGGCAGCAAGGCTCGGAGCCCAGGTCAGCTGACTCAGGCTGATGCTCCGGGGCTAAAAACAGCGGTGTAGGTGTTCTGATCGAGCTCTGAAACCCGGAGCGGCGGGGAGGGGCTCAGAGCCCAGGCTCCAGTCCGATCCGGAACATCTCCAAGGCTGTTTTTAGCCCTGTAGCGTGAGGCCAAGGCAGCTGGCCTGGGCTCTGAGACTCAGAGGGTTTCTCACTGTGCAGACACTCTGAGAAACTGTAACCGATCCCCAGAGCATCTCAAAGGGCAGATTTGAGCTGCTTGGGCACAAGGCTCCAGAGAAATGCAAAACCAAGGTACTTGTAGGATATTTCTACCCAGGCAGAGAGGCTGCTGCTGCTCCTGGCCACAGACCCTTGGAGAGAAGAGCTGAGATCTGGGGCCAACGGCTAGGGAACAAAGCAACGGTAAAAGGCTCCTGTGAGACTGGATGCCTGAGAGAGGGACTATTGCACCCAAAGCATCCCGGCCATTTGATAGGCAGGGGATTGACGGGACACCGGCCAGCTGTAATGGGAACCTTTCCTGGCAGAGTTCCTGTGAGCAAGAAAGACGGGTATTGGGCATGAGAGGCTTTCAGAGACACTCCCAATGACAACCATCCGATCCCAAATCACCTCCCCGCTCTGCATCCGTCTCTCCCACCAGCCCCCTGGGACTGGAAAGCAGAGCTGGAAAGCTCTCTCCCTTCCACCAGCATCCCCACCACTCCCTACCTCGTGGTAGGGTCCCCGTCACCCCATCCCTTTCTCAAGGCCACTGACCTGCCAGGACAGAGTGTCACAGGATGGCAGCCTGGCTCAGGGAGGCTTGGATTGGGAAGCTGTCAGTCTGTTCTCATAACGACCACCACCAGAGAATCGAAATGCCAGAGAGGGATCCTGGAGAACCACCCAATTTGGCGGGGTGATTATAATCAAGCTGAAATCTGGGGCCAGTTTAGTGAGGGGTGTGCAAACCACGGCCGAGTTTGGACAGAGAGACAGGTGCCCTGATCTGTGGGTTTGGGTGGAAACTGGATTTTTTAAACAAAGAAGGCTGGGGGCTAAGTTTTGACCTTTGGTTCATTCAGACTCCAAATGAAACAAACAAAACCTATTTTTTAAAATGTGAGTGAAACACACAAAGACGAGGGTCAGCACAAGCCCCCTTGAAGTGAAACTGCCACGGCTCCTACCCGCCGTATGGAGGGGCGTGGGGGGTGGCTCAGGGACGGGTCTCTGCCACTCACAATGCAAGACAAATCCACCACCTGGGAGCTGAGCTGCCCTGTAAGTGACCCTCACTGAATCACAGAAGTGTAGGACGGGAAGGGACCGCGAGAGGTCATCTAGTCCAGCCCCTCCCATGCTAAGGCAGGGGCTTGTCCAACCTAGTCTTAAAAACCTCTTCAAAACACCGTCTCCAGCTGCTTGGATTCTCTGGGACGTGTCTGCTATCAGGCAAGAGTTTCTTTACATTCTCCAAACACCCAGTGCTCTGTCACGGACCCACCCCCGGCACATGGAAACCACACTTGGCTGAGTACTCCTTTTAAATACACTTTGGGCCTATCCTTGCCCTGGAAAAACTGCCCAGCCAATGATGGAGGCAGTTAAGTCGGTGGGAATTGTGTCTGGGCAAGTAGTGTGGGATCAGGCCATTTGAGAGGGCTTTTTAAAAGACCCCCTTCTCTTGCAGGAATGAGCGGCTCTGGAGAGGACCCAATGCCCACACTCCTGGGCCGGTGGATGCCAGGTGGCCCGTTACAGAGAGACACGCTTGAGCTACAGAGGATGGAAACAGTCCCACGTGGTCTCTGCCAGATGATGCAAGAGACGCAGGTGCCAACCTCAAGCTGCCACTTCCCAGGTTCTTCTTACAAAACCGCAGGAGCCCGGGAGAGGTGGGAAGAAGCCGCAGAATGATCCAGGGTTAGGGGCTGCCAGCCCAGCAGGCACGGCCGTAAATAACCAGTAACATCCCTTCGGCCTATGAAACACCAAACCGGCAGCCAGTCGGCTCACCCACTGCCTCTCCAAAGAGCCACCTCTACAACTCCGTCTGCCTCCCCGCGCTAGAGAGCGTGACTGCACCCAGCGGCTTTCCCTCCCAAGGATACCAGAGTACTAGGCAAACCCTCCAGCTGCCTCCTGATCAGCTCAGTAGCCTCGCATTTTACAGATGAGGATGCCACAACATGGGAAGATTAAGTGACTTGATCAAGGTTTTGGAGCAAATCGGTGGCAGAGCTCAGCAGTCCTAAGTCCCAGGAATTGGTGAACAGGAACAACCTCCCCTCTCTCTACAGAGCAAGAAGCTAGAAGCCCTGCCCGGCACCTCTCGTGCATGTACCAAGTGCAGCGTTCTGACCTAGTGGCATTTCACATCTTCCCGGCACGGCTATGAGGGACCACCCAAGGTGTGGGGCCGGGGCAGGCAGCACAGGGGCTACTTAGGCAAGTGCAGTGCTTGTGCTGGGCTCTGTGATAGCAGCTGCGTGCGCAGCCTCTGACACTAGAGAGGGCGTATTGGCCACGCCCTGCCATCAGATGGGAACCCCTGCTCGCCACCAGAGTCCCTGTTGACACAAATCATCTCCTGGGGAGACTCCTGGCTTCCCCTAGGCCGTCCAGTCCACGCCCCATCCTTCTCCCCGTCCATACCCTTCAGTGGCAGAGCCCCAATCCGCAGAGTCCATCCATCATCTCAGCCCACGCACCCTGACGGTAATGCGCGGAGAGGGACTGCTGAAACTCAATCTGAGGAAGGACGCTCTAAATATTTCATGGCACACGTTTACTCCCGGTGCTCTCGCTCCCCTCGGCCCATTCATTATAGAGCAAGGCCCCCGGGACAGAGCGCATGCACTTCCTGGGGGAGGAGATGAGTGCCTCACTGCGATTTTTAAAACCTCAAGGTCTGTTCTTGCGGAGTCAGGAGGCCTGGGCTCCGGCCCACGGGAGGCCACGAACATCTCATCTGAGCTTGCCAAATCGTCAGACCAGGATCTGCAAGAGTGGCCACTGGTTTGGGGGGTCTTAGGTCCGCAACTGTAGGGTCTCACTTTCACAGGCACTGAGCAACCCCCGATGACCTCCGGAAATCAGGCCCTAGGGTGGGGGAGGGCACCCAATCACTGAGTAACCCCAAACCAGGGGGCCGTAAACTCTCTGCTCCTCAGCTTCTTAGGGACAATGTTCACAGGGGGTAGTGAGCCTTAATGAAGAGGAAGACAGCCTAACAGTTAGGTCACTACTCTAGGACTTGGGTTCACGTCCCTCCTCTGCCACAGACTTCCTGCATGATCTTGGGCAAGTCACGTAGTCGCTCTATGCCTCAGTTTCCCTTCTGTCTAGGGATAATAGCCCTGCTGCACAGGAGTGCGATGAGGCTAACGCATTAACAGGTGGGAGCCAGCACTCCGATACTACAGAGATGAATTTGTTGCATACGTGCTGTGCTTTGAGAGCGTCGGGGCTGACGGTGCTATTGGCCAGGCACCGTATAAAAGACAGTGCGCCAAGAGTTAGTTTGTCCATGAGTGTTAGTGAGCTAAATCAGGTGGAATGCGGCTGGCAAACCCTCTGCTTTCTCCCTCTTCCGTTCCCCATGCCTCCCCCCAAAATCAGATTTAAAAACGGGGGAATAAAGGGTACGTCTATACATACCTCCGGACCCGGAGGTAAGCAATCGATCTTCTGGGATCGATCCTGGAACTGCTCGTCTTCGACGCCGGTACCCCTGCTCGGCGAGAGGAGTACGCAGAGTCGACGGGGGAGCCTGCCTGCCGCGTGTGGACCCGCGGTAAGTTCGAACTAAGATAGTTCGACTTCAGCTACGTGAATAACGTAGCTGAAGTTGTGTATCTTAGTTCGAAGTGGGGGGTTAGTGTGGACCAGCCCAAAGACGCTGAATGGGCGTGTGCCGGTCCCATTAAATACACTCCCGAGAAAAGCATTGGCCTGGTTCAGTGGAGCCGCTGTGCCTGTGCATTAAGTGGTGGCTGGAGCTTATGCATGTTTAATCCCCCGCTCGCTCGCTTAAGAGAGAGTCTTCAGTACGGAACGGCAGCAGCGAGTGAAGGGAGAGTCCATCTGTTTGCCAACGTCCCGCGCCAATTTAGCGGAGCCATAGGGGGACTAACACACAGACGGCATCATTAAAAAACAGCAGTGCCTGACTTCTCATTAGTGTTACGGTAGCATCTGCGGGTACATCTCCATTGCACGCTAAACCCGGGCTCGGACTCAGGATTGAGCCCAACCCTCTTCCAACCACACCCGAATCAGTGTGACTCGGGTCAGCCAGCACTCAGGACCCAGGTCTTAGGCTCCTGCTGGGGAGGGAGACGGGATCGGAACCTGGGTCCTACTCTGACGAGGGTCCAAGCCCAGTCATTTTGCAGAGTGGCCCCAGGTCACACCGCAGACCCGAGTGAGAAGGACTGTGTGGTGTGGACACATTAGCAGGGCTGCAAGACCAGAGTCCAGCAACTGTAAATCCAGATTCGCCATGCAATGTGGACGCTCAACCACAGGCCCGGAACCACCAAGTCCAGGTCCCGTAGACCTGGGCTCAGTGGGAAGTGTAGACAAACCCTTACTGGTCCAGCTGTGCGAGGGGCTGCACAGCGCTATGCGATGCAGATGCAGCGAGAGACGGGCCCTGCCGCCGAGAGCTTGCAATCTAAAGAGACAAGTACTTTTATCCCCATTTCCCCGCTGGGGAAATAGAGACACAGAGAGATTAAGTGACTCCCACAGAGAGCCCATAGCAGAACCCCGATCTCCTGAGTCCCAGGCCAGTGCGTTAACCCCAAGGCTGTCCCTCCTCTGAGCTACCTCGTGGCGATGGACACAGGGCTGCCGCACGTTACGACAGACACACTGGCTTGGTCACTTTGATAACGCTCTGTTTCTGAAGGGGCTTGACTGGCTGTTTGCCACGTTTTGCCCGTTTCAGCAGCAGCCTCGCCAGGCCTGTTGCTCGTGCTGCGTGCGTACTGCCCAGCTGGCATCTCACTCGAGGTGCCTCTGAGGCAAGATTCCCCATCCACATCCCCCCCCAACTAATTCAGCCCCTGGTGCCTGGCTTGCATGGGAAAGTGAGCCGCTGGGGCAGAGGAAATCGGCTGCTGCTCTGCGCAAGTCTCTGTAGTAATAGGATGCAAGGGAATAATACTAAAAAGAACCACCAGAAAATATCGGCTGTCAGCAGCCTGGTTCCCAGCCAGTGTGTTACAGCGTTTGCTAGGAGGGATCAGAAACACGTAACATCGGTGCCTGCCTTGGTTTCATCCCCCATGTTCACCTAGGCTGCCTGAGCGGTTCCAGGGTCCAAAAAGGGACATACTGTACCTGCAAGAGACACACGATTGTGAAGCCGGCTAGCCCTGTAGATTCACACCCGGCTAGACCAGGCCCCAAGAGAATCAGCATGGCCCATGCACAGACAATTCTCCCACCGACATGGGAAGGTGTTTAGGGCTGGCTCTGGGCAATGCCCAGCAGGGCCGGCTCCAGGCACCAGCCCTCCAAGCATGTGCTTGAGGCGGCACCTGGAGGGGGGCGGCACTCACCTGGGGAGAGCGGGGCCGCGGCCGGGCTCGCCGCCCTCCCCCCCGGCGCTCCGGCCGGCCGGGGAGAGCGGGGCCCCAGCCGGGCTCTCCGCCCTCCTCCCGGCGCTCCGGCCAGTTGGGGAGAGCGGGGCCGCGGCCGGGCTCGGCGCCCTCCTCCCGGCGCTCCGGCCAGTTGGGGAGAGCGGGGCCGCGGCCAGGCTCGGCGCCCTCCCCTGCCACACTCCCCGCCGGGGGGCGGCGGGAGGCTTTTTTGCCTGGGGCGGCAAAAAAGCCAGAGCCGGCCCTGATGCCCAGCCAGGCTGAAATTGCAGCCTACAGGGGAAATGGTTCTTCGTTTCAGTGCAAGGAGTTGCAGAGGCAAAAGTTCCAATCAGCAAAGTTAAGAAAAACCTTTCGCTCGTTGCTAGCTGGCTTCATCTTCAAAGCGCTGGGCAGACACAGGCCTCGATTTATCCCCCGGTCCTGGCAGCTTCTGCCATGGGGGACACAGAAGTGGAGCCCCCCCCAGGGATGGAAAGTCCACCTGGGGGTTGGGGCAGTAGTAGGACAAGGTGTTTGCAACCTTAGCAGCTGCACAGTGGATGGGGCTGGATGGGGCTGATCCGTGAGGATGTATATGGCCAAAGTCTCTGATTCAGAGCATCTCCCAGGTGGCCTCATCTTGTGGAGCCGTGGCTGCAGAGTCAAACTCCAGGGTAAGCCACCCCTGCCTTCCCCCAGACCCAGGGGCGAATCCCTCACCGGGCTGGGGGCATGTGTGAAAACTGCCCTGCACCAGCAAGGGCATATCCAGCTAATTCCCCTTCAGGTCAATATTACCCCCATAATATAGCTGGGGAAACTGAGGCACAGAGCGGCTATGTGAGATTCCCAAGGGCCACACAGGAAGGCAGTGTCAGAATCAGGATTAGAACTCTGGACTCATGACTTGGAGGCGACCACCAGACTGGACTTGCCCAGCGGCTCCAGCTAAGGGAGAGAGAGAAATGCTCTGTTGCATATTCTTGATCTTCTTTGTTGAAGCTGAATTACTTTCAAAACCCTTCCTAGGTACACATGCAAGGAGACAGGACGGGGCCCCACAGATGCAACAGCTCTCTGGGGTGCCAGGCTTTCGTTAAGCAGCGTAAGAGATGCACAAACAATCCCTAGTAGGTTCCCATTTGCCTTCTCCCTCTGATCGCGTCCTGAACTCCAGACACACAGGTGAGATTTTAACAAGAAGGGCTGGAGGTAAAATGCATCAAATCAGCACTAACAAGGGAAGCAAAGCGAACAGGTCCGCGGACTGCAGCTGAGCCTGGGGGTGGGGGGAGAATTATAAATTTAAGGGGTTTTGTTTTGTTATTGGTTCAATCTTCTGTAATTTGCTCCTGGTCAAATTGCTCTTCTAATGAAACGCTCCTCTAGGAAAGCAAATTCTGCTGAGCCAAGTTTTCAGTGCCCGGCAGTTTCATAACCATTAATATAAGCTAGTAGGAACCCGGTTCTTTCAGAGCAGGAATATGGAAAGTGACGGTGAGCACCCTGAGGTAGGGCGTGTGTGTGTGTGTGTGTGTGTGTGTGTGTGTGTGTGTGTGTGTGTGTGTGTGTGTGTGTGTGTGTGCGCGTGCAGTGGCAGCTGCTGCTGAGAGGTGTTGTGGGAACGGAAAAGTTACAGGCGGTTTTTCCCCACCCCCCCAAAATACATTTAGAGTCCGGTTCTTATTTCAATGATAGTAGCAACTAAGAGCTGCAATGGAGCGTTCAGATCGTAAGCTCTTTGGGGCTCTTTTTGTTCTGTGGTTGTACAGCGCCTAGCACAGCGGGGCCCTAGTCCATACTGGAGCTCTTAGGTGCAACCTCAGTACATATAAACAGCCTCAACCAAGTTTGGGGCCCCACTGTGCTAGGCGCTGTACATACATCTAACAAGATACAGACAAGAGAAGGAATTTTGTCCCAATTTACAGAGACTATGGCCCAGATCCTCAGTTTACCAATGGAAAGAGACTCATATTTGAGACCTGGATTTGGGATCTTAAACCGGTTTTAACAGCGGGGAGCATTTCATTCCACAGTGTATAGTTCCATTTAATACCCTATTTCCACAGTCCTCCAAGATGACAGCGCCCAGGTCTATGTCACAAGCCGAGCGTCTGTCCTCAGCTCTCCCCCTGAGCCTGAGCAAGTCACTGTCTTTGCCTCAGCGCTGCCCTTTCGACGCGAGACGTTAACTCCCCCATCTTGACGATGCAATTATGAAAAGCAGGACAGACAGGACCAGCCTGCACAGTCCAGGTAGCAAAACGCATGTCTACACCGAGTGCTCGCTACAGTAACTTCCTGGAGATTTTATAGGGTCAGTACCATGGTAGACAGAGCTTAAATTAATCGCACCCTTTAAGTTACTGGCTTCAACATCCTGAACATAAAACACGTCCAAATCCACCCAAAAATGAAGGCTCTGATGCTTAAGATCCCAGCCCATCAGCAAACCCTATCAAGCTGTTGTGATTCTAGATACAGCTGTGCACCACGTTGCAACGCTGGGGCAGATGGGGAGAGCAACCAGACCTCCCAGCACCTATGCACCTGTCCAGGGCATCGCCAGACCCGTGTATGCAATCTGAGCATAGCCCCTAAGCAGAGAGTGGAGATCCGATTTAGCCCACAGCTCTCGGATTTTAAATATCTGGGGGACACGGAACAACTTTTAGGGTTTCTCTAAGTTCCAGTCTAAGGTTTCCCCTTTGAGGGCCACGGAGATTAGGCAGATCTGCGAGCGCACTCAGAACCACCGTCCCAAGAGAGCGCTCCAAAGCGTGGAGAGCTGCAGCATTGGGGTGAAGCCGTGTCAACTTCCTGTATCGATCGCCAAGTGGCGCTGGTATTTATAGAAAGAAGTCCACCAAAAGAGAGACCGGAGACTGCAGTTAATGTTGGGGGGTGAAGAAAGGGGCAGAAAGAGACACACTACGCTCCCCTCACCCTGCACACAGATTTCTGGCCAGCTCTAACAATATGTGAAGAGGGGCGGGATTGTACAGATTCAGACTGCAAGCTATTCAGGGCAGAGACTGCCTACTGCTCGGTGCACGTGCCGCACCTAGCACAGGGTGCCCCGCTCCTGGCTGGCCCAGAGGCACTACCTTAATCAACGGGATTCACAATTATTCAGGGCTTTGGAGACATGATCTGCCCCACACTACAAGAGCATCCCCTGCCTTCGACATCAGTCCCACTGCCTCCCCCAGCCCCCTTGAGAAGAAAAGTGGTATCTTGCCAGGTTTGCTAGTTATTAGTTCTTTGTACTCTAGTCACAGTCAGGGTCGGGGCTAGGAGCTGTACACACCTAGGGTAGTCGGTCCCTGCCCCGAAGAACTTGCAATCTAGAAGACAAGACGGCCAACAAGAAAAAAAACCTGGTAGCAGCACAGAACTAGTTTCCAAGGCAGGGCGTGTAATCCTTTCCCTGACTCCACATCACGGTCTCGAGGCCAAGTTTGTGACGCAACAACACATCTCACGGTAAAGGTCACAAACAGGGGTCCTACCTACGACTGACACAGCCACAGACCATTAGCCGTTGCTGGGGCAGGTATGGTGGGGACCTTGCTGCCTGTACGCACAGGTCCAGGGCAAACCCTGAACTCGGTGTCCTGGAGAGTTTCATTGTGGATCGCTACACTCTGCCCCCCACCCCCCCTTTGCGAGCTCATTCGACAGGAGTCCCCTGGCACTAATCCTTCCCAGCAAGGCCTGGCAGGGAAACAGAAGCTATTGCATAGGCATGGAAGTGGCGCAGATGAGCAAAGACAGAGAGAGAACGCAGTCCCTCTTCCAGCAGCTCGGAGTCTCGTTTGAAGGCTTCCAGAACCCCACGTGGGATGTGGCAGGAGGAGGATCCAGCTAGCGGGGAGCTCGTTCTCCAGCTTCCATGACAAAGTCTAAACGTGCCCGTCCTCAAGGCCCTAACGGGAATCGGGATGGGCAGGTGGGTAGCGCCCCTAGTACGGCGCCTTGCTTGGCAGCGCTGTACTAGGGGTGCTAGTGGATAGTCTTGTTCCACTGGAGTTATTTTTAGAGGGGGTGGGGCAGAAGGAGGGCCTGGATGGCGTGTGTGTGTGTGTGTGTGTGTGTGTGTATGTGTGTGTGTGTGTGTGTGTGTGCACCACTCTCATTACTCTCTGAAAGCAAGATTCTCCTTCCCTTTCTTCTTTCAGAGCACAGCAAAACCTGTGTAATACACAGCTACCAACCCTTCCGCACCAGCTGCCACCATTAATTCCTCGCAGGAGGATCTCTGTTTCTAGCCCAACATTTGCACACACAAAAAAAACCCCAACAACAAACAAACAAACAAAGAAAAAACCACCCCAGCGAATGACTTTGAGGGTCCCGAGAAGAGTTACAGATGGCAGGCCGGCTCCTGTCTGATCTCCCCCGGGAATGCAGATGCCCTGTTATCAAGTGACAAATCCATCCTGCCGTCTCACCAGGCTAGCTTAAATCAGACCCACTGTTTTCCCCTCTTAACAGGCTCTGACTCATACATTCTGTTCCCAGTGGTACGTTCTGTTCCCAGTTGGTACGTTCTGTTCCCACTGCTCCCCAAAACCAAGATGGGGCAGCACGGTGGTGACCTCCTGGTTGCTTGTGACGGCCCGGCACTAAATCGGCGTGGCTTGGGCTCTGGCAGCGAGAGCTAAACACAACCACACGCCAAAAGGCACGGGATGCACGCACAGCACGGACATGCTTAGCACATACATGTGCATAGACAGGTATACAGCAGCCTGGACACTCAGCCTTACCCTTTGTGCTATTTTTACGTGTGGTGTGTGTGTGTGGGAGGCGGGGGTCTCCCACTCGGATGCCAAACACCTCCTGTCCTCTCCCAATCATGCGGCTCAACCGCTCACCCCCCTCCACTCCAGTCTTCCATTCCCCACACCCAGCCCCACTACTTTGGCCCCCACAGCGGTACCTGCCAGCGGTGACTTATACAGGCTGCAATACACCTCGTGCCTGGTTAATGCTGTCTTGTGAAATGGGCCAGAGCAGGGAGAGCACAGATGCACCGGTGGCTGCCTGCTGTGCTTCCTCCTGTTCCCACAGGAATCGAGCGCATGGTACAGATTGAAGAACGTGCTCTGGGTCTGCAGAGAGAACAGCCAACTGCATGGCGCAGCGGGACCGGTGGTTAGCACAGGCACATCAGTGGGTGCATAACACTCAGCACTTCCACAAGGCTCTTCCAGCCAGAGAGCTCCGTGCGCTTTTAAAAAAAAAAGCATAGGGAAATACCATGCTTTCCATCTGTAAGATGGGGAAACTGAGGCCAGAGGAGGGGGGGAGGGAACTGACTTTGCCCAAGGTCACGGGTAGAGCTGGGATCAGAAGGCAGGTGTCCCGATTCCCAGTCTGATGTAGTTCCTCGTTTCCTGGAGATATTCTCACAGCAACAAGCAACTTCCTTTCCCTCTTCTCAGATTCAAATCCAGGGGCGTTTTCTCTCATCGCGTTCGATCACGACGGGTCTCCCGGGGAGATGACAGGCACTTTGGGACCAGAGTCCAATTGCTACCCACACGCCAATTTAGCCAAAGCTTCCCCAGGGGAGTTCAAATCGCTGCTCAAGCACCGCGTAAACCCTGGCTAGAAACATTCCTGCTTCTGAAGATCCAGCGGATGGGTCAGGTCAAACGCTGGTTGGTCTGGGAGAAGTTTCCTGCAGCTTCAACTCTCCTGGCTGGGTCTCATGAGACACCACGCGGGTTAATGGCACTACAGGCCAAACTACGGGTCCCCCCGACCCAAAATTAGCCAGGCACAGAATAAAGAGCATCTTTGGGAGCTTCCCCTCCGCTCTCCCCATTCCACCTCCATGAAAACACCTGGAGCAAATTAAGAGAGAAGCGGAAGGAGGAAAAAATGAAATAAAATGAAGCCAACCGCAGCTCAGGACGTTGGCACTGTTCTGGGAGCAGAGTGATCTCCCTGGAGACCGCTCAGCAGGGTTTTCCCACAAGGCCTCAGTAGGCCTTCAATAGCGACTAGAGGAGACAAGCCCAGCGCTTCCGCTTGCCCCACCTGTGGCTGAATCCAGCGATAGACCTGGACACAGCCCCAAGGGCATCCCAAGGGGCTGCATTGGACTCCGCCGCTATCGGAGGAGGCCAGAGGAGCAGGCTAGCTTCTCCCCACTCAACTCTCTCCTAAGGGCAGAGTAATGCCGCAACACCCCCCCACTAAGAGCAGATCTAGGTAGTCATTATCCCCCAGCCCTTCTCCCACTCACACACACAGCACAAGAGACAGTCCCTGCCACGAAGTGCTGACAATCTAAATAGAGCAGACAAAGGGGGGAAGGGAGAGAGAGAGACACAGGTTTACCCTAGCTCATACAGGAGGTCAGTCTTAGACCTGGGACTAGAATCCTGGTCTCCCCAGCCCCGCTGCACTACCCACTAGCCCACACTGCCTCAGCAAACCTTCGGGTGCTTTGGAAGCTCATTCATGCTGCAGCACGGAGAATCTACGGCCCCTCCTAAGACATTCAGACTCTGTGAGCTTTAAATCAGAATACGGCGGGGGGAGAAATCCTCATACGCCTTGCATCGCGAAAAACGAAACAGGAAGGGACCTGCCGTCAGAAAGGCTCTAAATAGATATTTATTTACATGTGCAAACTTGCGGCTCGGAATCCTCTGTCTGAGGCACTCTGCACTTCACACACTTCGCTCAGATTTCCAGGGGGTGTAAGAATCGGCCCCCGTAGTGCCCCATTCAGCCGAAGAGTTCCACACCCTTTACAGGGATGAATGAGGTAGGCTGCTGCCCTCTCTTCCAGGCCCTGGTGGTAGCGCCCGGGTTGTGCTTCTGGGGAAAACAGTGGCACAGAGATGCAGCTCCCCTGCAACTTGCACAGAGCCAACCTAGAAGAGGATCTAGCCGTGCTTCCACCCAGTCATGCACTCTCACCGCTTAACCACACTTCCCCTTCTGTGCACACGTTCATCGCTCAGCGGCGTTTTTCGGCTCTCTTGCTTTGCAGATCAAGGGCTAGATCCGCAAGGGGAATTAGGAACCTAAATGCCTCTTCAGGCGCCCAAGCCCAAAATGTGGAGCCTCAAAGCCTCCCCCCAGCTGCTGCCTAACCCCATGGGCACCTACACCCCTTAGACATCAAACTCGCCCCCCCCTCCCCCCGTAAAGTCCCCGGGGTGACTACATTTCTGCCGCCGGGCATGTGGAATGCCACATAAACCTTGACACCCAGCTCACTCTGACTCCAGCCGCATCCTCCCACTCGGCATTGCCCGACATATTTCACCGGTGGGGCCTGACCCCAGAGACATTTTCAGTGGCCACCCAGCAGATAGGACCTTGCAGAGAGCAAGGAGGAGGCGGTGCAAGCTGCGAGAGGAGGAGATGTGGTGTGGTGTGGAGCATCCAGTCACCAGGATATACAGTAGATCTCTCTCTGGCCCAAGGAATATAGACTGTTTATGCATGGAGAGAGACCTGCCCCAGAGCTCCTTACGCCCAGTGGCTGGGGCGCTCACTTGGAAGGTGGGATAGCCAAGTCCCTGCTCCACACAAGGCTGGGGGTGGGGTGGATTTGATTCTGGGTCGCTCCACTTCCTGGGCGAGTGTTCGAACTGCTGAGCTAAATGTGGCAAGGGGAACTCCTCCTCCTTCTGTAACCCCTCCAGTCCCTCCCCCTGGGGAGAAAGGGTGTAGGTGCCCAGCATGGCTGCAAATCCCAAACAGATGGAGGCATCTTCCCTCCAGCCCCGATGCCTAACTCCCTTTGGCTTCTGCTCTATCCCTCTCCTTGGCATTTCCTCTTGGCTAGCTTAGGCAGGTCCCCACTCAGCCACTGACTTTTGTGGGTCCTTTTTTAGGCACTTAACACTCCCCTGGCATGGAACAGGGAGACCGGGTGACCCTCGCCTGGCAGCAAGGCACGTAGAGTTGGCGTTGCAATGACTGGTGTTTGAGTCACCCTTACAGATCTAGCCCCGGATTCCGATCTGCGTAATTCCAATGGCGTTCCACACAGGGAGAGGACGGAAAGGCCCTTTCATGGGGAAGAGGTTGGTTCCTAATTCATTCTACCTACGCAAAGAGGTTCCCAACACTTCTGCCAAGGGGGCTAGCACTCTAGGATCAGGGCAGGGAGTTTGCCTACTGCCTTTTCTTCCTTTGCCTTTGTACAACTAAAGAGAAATACGGTAAGAGCGCGCTGGCTGAAATAACCCACTTAAAAGAGGAAAAAATGTGCCTCTGGGACACAGAACACCTGCTCTTTGATTTATGGACCTCCTATTTACCCAGAGCACCATTGCAACTGTTTTAAGCACAAAGAAATCACAAGCTATCTAATTAGGCAGAAAGACAACTCGCTAATTTTCTGTGTCCAAGCCCCATTCCTCCCAAATTAACACCACCTGACGCTGCAGCGACGCAAGGTTCGGAGGCCTCCTGGTCCCCCTTTCGTTCTGCAATAATTACCCTTTCTGCTGAACCAAGAAATGCCTGCACAGCACTGGTACGCACTGATCATTAAGGCCTTGCATTCTATACAAAACCAATTATGTCACAGCCAGTGCTGAGCTGGTGTCCTCTAACGCAATCACTCTTCATTCCGTGTCTCCCCAGCGCACGCACACACAAGTCCGTTCCTTCTAAGTCACCGTTTGATAAATGACGCTGTCTTCCCTTTGCCATCCCTGAGAAGGGGAGTTTGTTAATGAAATTAACGGACTCATGTACATACCAGGTAGCTCACCCACCAGAGATCCGTTACGTGATTATTATGTTTTTCTAGCGCCCATCCCTGTAGAACCAAGGCATCACTGCTCCTGCCTTTCTGAAAGGAAGAGTTCTTTCTAGACAGAACCTTGGTTTGAATTTTAAGAAAAATAAACAGAAATAGTCAGACAAATGAAGGTATTTCTTGTTTTCTCGCCAAGTGAGAATGGAGGGCAACTCATCCCATTTCTAGGTCTTTATTAATTATTATTATTATGTTTAAGCTGCTTTGGTTTTTAAATTTTAAAATTCCAAATAGTCAATGAAAACTTTAGGGACAAAGTCCGAAGGGGGATTAACACAAATCTTTTGTTTCTTCAGAAACAAGCTAAACTAAGCAACCAATATCCCTTTGGCCACAATACCATGCTGGGAAAGGTGTTTTTTTTTCCAGGGGTTCCATTTGCTTTCCTGGATTATCACAGCTACACTATAGTTCATGACAGCAACAGAACCTTTGGCCCAATTGATATCTAGGGAAGGCAGACCCAGAAAGCGAGCTGTGTTTATGTTCTGGGTCCATTCCAGGGCTTGAAGCTACTAAACTGTCAACATTGTTGTTTAACACTAAAAAAACCCCACCTTTTTATTTGAAGTCATGCAAAGCAGAAACTACCATCTCAAATTTGAAAAAGAAACAAACTGAGAGGAAGTGATCTGGGAGGTATTCTCACCTCATCTGTTCAAACAATGGAGCGCTTTTTTTTTTAAAGCCACAGAAGTTTGTAACCCAACCCCCCTCCTCCCAAAATAAGATGTTAGTAGAAAACGCAACACACTAGTCAATGGAGTGGAACGTAGCCTAGGCTGTTAACAATATGTACCCGGATTTGAAAGGTGTGAACTGAATTCATAGGAAACTAGTGCAAACTTTGGAAGAGTTTGGAAGCTGTGTGCAAGCAGGTGTGGATTCTTTACATTCACATGGGGACAAGACAGAGGAACTTGGACCCCTGGGGACTCTCCCAGCAGGTTCTGCTGGTAGTTCAGAACTCTTTAGAGGGGGTTGGGATTAAGGTGGAAAGGAGATTGACAAGAGAGGCATCTGGGAGGAAGAGACTGATTGTGAAAGGTGGGCTGAAATGGTGGAAGGGGATCAGGACTAGAAGCTAGTGGATAATGGATCAAGAAAGGACTTTGGGGTTAGGATGGCATTGGCGGAAGAGGTGTGGAGCAGAGGAAGGACTGGAAAGAAGCCGGGGCAGGAATCAGCCCTGAGAGAAAGGAAGTGGGCAAGGAGAAACAGGGGGACTGGTGGAAAGGAGTGGAGATGAAACCTGGGACTGGGGACTAAAAGGAGCCCCATGGGACCAGCATTGGGAGACAGGTACCACTGTGGAGACTGGAGTGGTGCAGTGAGGACTGGGATGGGGACCAGGGATGCTCCCCTATCCAGAACTCAGACAAGAGCCTGGTAGTTGTGGGGTGTGGACCGCGGCGTTATGCGGGAGCCACACAAATGCATGACCCCTGGGGAAGGAGGATGAGGGACCTCCTGGGGATTAGATTGGTGGGCTGGTCCTTCGGGGAATAGGGGTCAGGATGGAGATGGGGGGCTAATTGATGGGACCCCTATAGATGAGCAAGCCTGGCCCAGTACTGGGATTAAGGTGTGTAGATGGGGGCAGGGCTGGGGGGCTCTGAGGTTGGGGTTTTCCTGAAGGGTCAGGCTGGGACCCCACTCGCATGTTGGACCCTGCCACCCCAGGGATGTGGGCAGTTGGGGACCTAGGGGTCAGACAGGGCCACATGAAGGTGGGTGGGTGTCAGGCTGGGGGCACCCCAAGGAATGGCAGCCAGGAGGCACCCAGGGGTCAGGGGGCAAGGACAGGTTGGGGGGCCCACAGATGGGAACTCATCCCAGGCAGGTAGCTGGGTGTCAGGCTGGAGGGGACGGGGATGGGCGCCCCCCGGGCGGGGGCGGGCGGGGGCCCGGCGGACTCACATGAAGGCGGGTAGCTGGGTGTCAGGCTGGAGGGGACGGGGATGGGCGCCCCCCGGGCGGGGGCGGGCGGGCGCCCCCCGGACTCACATGAAGGCGGGTAGGGTAGCTGGGTGTCAGGCTGGAGGGGACGGGGATGGGCGCCCCCCGGGCGGGGGCGGGCGGGGGCCCCCCGGACTCACATGAAGGCGGGTAGCTGGGTGTCAGGCTGGAGGGGACGGGGATGGGCGCCCCTGGGCGGGGACAGGGATGGGTGCCCCCCGGACTCACATGAAGGCGGGTAGCTGGGTGTCAGGCTGGAGGGGACGGGGATGGGCGCCCCCCGGGCGGGGGCGGGCGGGGGCCCGGCGGACTCACATGAAGGCGGGTAGCTGGGTGTCAGGCTGGAGGGGACGGGGATGGGCGCCCCCCGGGCGGGGGCGGGCGGGGGCCCGGCGGACTCACATGAACGCGTGGTAGATGAACGCCCAGCCGCGGGGTCTCTCCAGCACGTTGTACAGACTGTTCTGCAGGCGCCGGTAACGCTTGTGGGCGGCGGAGCGGGCGGCTGCCCCGCCGGGCGGCGCTGGCAGCGGGGTCCCCAACAGCCCCAGGCGCCGGGGGCTGCCCGCGGGCGGCTCGTTCCTCTCCGTCTGCACCTCGGTCAGGGCGACGAACTCCACCCGCCGGGGGTCGCCGGGGACCGGGGGCGGCGAGAGCATGGAGAGGTCCCCCTCGCCGGGCGGCTGCAGCCCGGCCATGGCGCGCTCACGGCACGGAGGGGGGCCCCGGGACGGGACGGCCCCGCATGGCCCGAGCTCCAGGCGAGTCCGGGCCCCGGGCTGGGACGGAGGGAGGGGAGCTCTCCGCGCGCCCCCTGGCTCCCCAAAGGGGCCCTTTCCTGGCGCGCCTGCCCCGGGCAGCGAGGGGACCGCGCGCCCCTGCAAGTTGGACCGGCTCCGAGCCCGGCTCCGTCCGGTACGCTCCCCGCAGGAGGCCGGGAAAGGAGCCCGGGACGCCTCGCAGGTTCAGCCCATTCGATGTCGTTGGAGGGGGACACGCAGCTTCCCTCCCCGAGCCGCGGGGAGACCCCCCCCCCCAGCTCCCCGGCTCGGCGGCGGGGGGCGGACGCGTCCCGAGGCTCCTGCGCCGAAGCCTGGAGAGGAGCCGAAGTTTCCAAGAGTTGCAGTTTACATGGCACTGGGGGGCTGGTTAGTGTCAAAGCGCAGCGAATCGCGCAGGACTCGGAGCCGCCGCCGCCGCCCTCCCAGCCCCGGGCGCTCCCCGGCCCCTCTCCATGCCGCTCGATTTTCCACCTGCCTTTTGCTTAAACTCACATGTCACCTCTCCTCCTCCCGGGCCCTTTCTCTCCTCCCCCAGCCCCTCCCTGCCCGCAGCCCGGCCTTTTCCCAACGACTTACTGGGCCGGAGGGGGTGGGGACTCCGCCCGCTGGGCTCTCAGGCGCTTCCCAGCTTCCCCCACCTGTCCGGGGCTTGCCCGACCCGGGCCCAGCTACATCACCCTGCGGTAGGAGTTCTCCGGCGGCATCTCGCAGCCCAGCGCTGTGGTTTCCCCCCCTCCCCCCCATCCTACAGCCAAACCACTGTGAGCTTGTTACGCAGTAAAGGGCCAGGCATTTCTGGGGCTGAGCGGCCTCCAGCCAGATCCCGGAGGGGAGGTAAAGAATGAACAGGGTTAGACAACCTCATGCTTCAGGGCGCAAAGCAAACTCCATGCGGTCAGGAAGGAACCTCCCCTGGAGAGCTTGGTCTATAATCCAGCGTTTTAAGATCTAGGGCATCTTCCTGGGAAGTGCTGGCCAGTGTCAGAGAAGGGGCTGGACGCTCTGATCTGGCCATTGGGACGGAGTCTTTTTCATATTCTGATGCCCAAATACATTTGTTAGTCTCTAAGGTGCCACGGGGACGCCTGGTTGTTTTTGCTGATAGGGACTAACCCGGCTTCTCTTTGAGGTTCAAGAAACTCTCTCAAAAAAGAAAAAGAAAAAAAAAAGTGAAATTCGGTCAAAACCCACTAAATTCCACCACCTTGCCCCGAAAGCCAAACGCCGTCCTATCCCGGCAGCTCCCTCCCAGCGAGACCGAGGCTGGCTGGAAAGAGTTGGGATAGTGCAGAAGATCTGGTCTCAACTTGCCCTGAGCCCTGAAACCAGCTGAGCACCCATGTCAGAGCCATGCAAGGCTTAGAAAAACATAAACACGGTCCATCCTGGCCGACACTGGGGACCTCCGGAGCTAAAAGCATCAGGCTCTCCACTGGAGCTAAAGGATTGTGTCCTACGGCCGGGAGCTGGAATAGACTCCGTCCTCTGCATGAGGCCCAGCAGAGGAGATACGCGCACTGGACCATGGGGTAACTTACATATAACGGTGCTTTCGGCCAAGTTTTACTTTGCCTTTCGGGCAGCCTGTTCTAATCCGACTCCCAGAGAGAGACCCCACGTCGCCTGTAGCCGAAGGAAACCGACTCCCTGATGGCTCACTGGGCTCTGGGGAATGCATCATCTGCCACTGGTCCCAGACATCAGCCATCTGTGATTGTTTAACTTCAGCATCTCTGAGGGCCAGCTGGGACAAGCCAGGCAGGGAGCGCGGGGTCTGAATGCTCCACACAGGCTCTGGGGGCACCAGCTACGTTTGGAGAACTGGGACCCCCAATAAACAGGGAATCAGCAGAGCAGGGAGACATGGCTGCAGCTTGTTTGAAAGGGATCTTGGATAATCTGGACTCTGTTGTAAACCAGTCCTGGTGTGTGCTGTGGGCAGATTCACCAGGCAGGCCGGCCAAGCAAAGGCCGGGTGCTCAAGTGTCAATCTGTGGGCAGCAAATTATCTTGATGTCCTTACACCTTCTGCAGCCACAGCTGGTGGAGGCCACTCTCTGAGAGAGGCAACTGGCCTAGAGGGACCACGGTCTGGTGCATTCTGGCAATCCCTATGGGTGTGTTTGTTAATCAACAGAAGATACAAAGACACTGCAATAAAACCACCGCAGCACCAAGTCTCAGAGCCTGGGTCAATTGACGGGGGCTCATGGTGCTAAACATGGCAGGGGAAGACGTTGGGGCTCAGACTGGAGTCTAGGCGCTGAGACCCACCCCCCCATCCCTGGGTTTCAGAGCCCAGGCTCTAGCCTGAGCCACAATATCTACCCTGCAGTTTTCTAGTCCCCCAACCCAAACCCCGCAAGCCTGAATCAGCTGACCTGGGCCAGCCGCGCCCGTGCTGTGGGTCTTTTATTGCAGTGGACAGAGACTTCCCCGCTTTCCCCCAGCTGGGAAGGAGAGATGATGGATGCTTCCTGGCTACTGTTGAGAATCTCTCCCCGTCCCTGCCCGGCCCTACAGGTCTCCCACTATTAAATCTAGGCGGTGTCTGCTTCTAGCGACCACTGTTTGCCTCCTGCAGCCATGTGGCCCGTGTCATGTGCGCCCTGAACGCAGACAGTCTCAGAGTTCAAGGGCTGAGCCGCGGGGCCAGGGCCCTGTGTACGTGCCCCAGGACCAGCACTCGGCCACACCCGGCTTATTTCTGATTGGTTTAGTTCCTGGGCAGCCTCTAAACGTAACATTCACCTGCAGATCTCCCAGCACTTTGGATCTGTATGAGCTAAGCCTCGCAGTCCCCTGACGCTGAGGGGCAGGTACGATCACCGAGTTAGATGGGGAAACTGAGGCACAGGGCAATTAAACAATTTACCCTACGTGACCTGAGGAGGGGAGGGTCAGCAGCATGTGCCACAGGCCTAGCGCCTCTCCCCTGCCCCAGCCGCACTTCCTCTCCAAGGGGTTAAAGAAGCTGGTTTTATTTTCAAAGCCAGTTTCCCCAAGTGCACCCCAGGGCCCACGCTGCTGAAAGCGAAGTAGCGTGAGTGAAAATTAAAGGCTTAGATTAGTGAATTATTTATCAGGGTGGTTGAGGATCCTGGCCCAAGCGCCCGGCCCCACGGAGCGTCGCTGCATGTGTTGGGTGCTTCGGAAACCCGTGCAATAAATAAATGACTAGATAATTCATTTGCCACCTAATACGTCTCCCCGCAAAGGATTTGCCCGCACGCCCGAGCTGCTTGCACACTCGGGAAAGCTGCAACATGGAGAGTGAAGCAGAATGAATCTCTTCCCGTCCAGGAAAGGCAGGAGAAGGGGTGAAACCCAGATCTAGGAAGGTATTTAGGCTCCTAACTTGCATTGCTATTAATGGAAGGAAGGAGCTTGGTGGATCTGGGTCTCACTGCCTAAGGCTTGGGGAGGAACCAATGGGCCAGGTTAAATTTAACAGTTGGACAGGTGCATCCCAGTGCAGAGAGTTACTGTAGGCTGGAGAATTCATGGGTAACCAGCCAGTCTCCTCGTGTATTCATAGACTCATAGAAATCTGGAAGGGACCTGAAGAGGCGCTGAGGCAGGACCAAATAAACCTAGACAGCCCTGACAGGGGTTTGTCCCACCTGTTCTTAAAATCCTCCAATGACGGAGATTCCACAACCTCCCTTGGAAGCCTGTCCCAGAGCTGAGAGTTAGAAAGGTTTTTTTCCTACTAGTTAACGCAAAAGTCCCTTGCTGAAGATAAAGCCAATTACTTCTTGTCCTACTTTCAGGGGACACGGAGAACAATTGATCACCGTCCTCTTTATAACAGCCCTTCGCATATTTGAAAGACTTATCAGGACTCCCCTCGGTCTTCTTTTCTCAAGGTTAAATGTGCCCAGTGCTTTTAACCTTTCCTTGTTGGTCCGATTTTCTAAAGCTTTTAGCATTTTTGTTGCTCTGCTCCGGACTCTCTCCAGTTTACCCAGGTTTCCTAAAGCGTGGCCCCCAGAACGGGATACAGGACTCCAGCTGAGGCCTCATCAGGGTTGAGCAGAGTGGGACAATTGCTCTCCACGTCGTCCGTACGCCACTCCTGTTAATACATCCCAGAATGATATTAGCCTTTTTCGCAACCACATCCCATTGTTGGCCCCTATTCAGGAGCGGCGCCAGGGTTTTTGCCGCCCTAGGCGGCAACACTCCTTCTCTGAGCATTCGGCGGCGGGGGGTCCCAGAATGAGTGAAGGACCCGCCGAATTTCCGCCGAAGACCTGGAGTGGAAGGAGCCCCTGCTGCCAAATTTCCGCCAAGGGCGGCAAAATGCCGTCCCCCAAATCCTGCCATCCTAGGCGACCGCCTAGGGTCGCCTAGTGGAAGCGCCGGCCCTGCCCCTATTCAATTTGCGATCCTCTGTAACCCCCAGCCCCTGTTCCACAGTGGTGCTTCCCCCGCACCCACCCCGAGCCAGTTACTCCCCATGTGGTAGCTGACTAGGTGGTAGCACTGTGGAACAGGAGCTGGAAAAGGAGTCTTTGGGGTTAAAGGGTAAAAAATAGAGATTTTTCTAGGGGCAGATTTCATCCTGACCCCTTGTTACAACATGACATGAGTCATACAAAGACTAAAGTTGCCAAGAAGAATTGGGGCATGAGGGGTGGATGGGTAATTAAAGGACAGAGCGGAGTCACGCTCTAAGCCCCTATTATCCGGACATTTCGTCTGTCCCACACACCTCTCCCACAGACACGCTGGAAATGGTCATGCAAACACTACCGGGCATGACGATGTGCCGGTGAGGAGACACTTCCTTCTTAGCAGCTGGCTGTTATTCCCCAGGAACTGATTCAGTCTCTGCAGATCTTCCCCCAAGAATCTAATTCTTCTCTCCAGCTGCTGCTCTGTGACGGAGCCACCCTGCCCCAGGAGGATGTAACTGTGGAACTCCTGATGGCTGTCGTCTCTTTATGAATGCTACAGCTATGACATAATTCTGGAATTCCTTGCCTGCTGTAAGGCGTATGGGCGGAGGACGCTCTGGCAGATAAAGTACGTTGCTGTTCATCACTGGTATAAAATGAGACGGATCTGCTTCAGCAATCTGAGGGGTACGGCTAGCTCGAACCTCGGAGGCTTGTGTCCTAGGAATGCAAAGATCCACCAGTGAAATGCTCTTCCTATGTGGCAAGGACTGACCCTGTGCCCAATATAGTGTATGTGTGTGTGTGGGGGGGGCATTTTACAGCAGCCTACCCTCAAAGCCGCTGTTGTTCATTCAGTGCACTCACTAGAGCCAGATTTATGTTTCTAGTGGAACTGATGAAAGCAGATTGCAGGAGGGATGAGGGGTTATGGAGGTAGAGTTAAAGGTGACCTGCAAAGGACTTTTAATCAAGTTGGGTGTTATCTTTATAATGTAAAAATAAGGCTTGAAGGATTGGGTTTTGTTTGTTTATTCTTCTTGTTTTTCCCCCTGAGATCTAGATCAGGAGTGGCCAGCCTGGTTTTCCCAGAGAAACATTGGCAGGGAGGATTGTTAACAAAGGCCTCATTTCTCCAAACTTCTCACAAAATAGCTGTTACTACGTTAAAAAAAAGAGAGAGAGAGAGGGCTTCTAACAATCTGACTAAAATGACCTCCATCGTTCCTCTTTCAGGCGCTCGCCTCTTCCAATCTCGTCTCTAAAAACCAGGCCCCAAATCTCCTTTCGTATGTTAACCAAAACTGATTACTAAAAGGGAAATACTTTTTTAAAAATTAATCTACTTCTCACCCTTTATTTACAGAGCTGCTGAAAGAAGAACCAACTCGTCAATTTCACTTCAGTTTCAGATCCAGTTCCTCTGGCTGGCTCCAGGCACTAGCACCAGACTGCAATAGTTAGGTTGCAGACATCACAAAGGGTGTGAGAGCGCCCAAGCCAGGCCCATTTCTATTTTGGGTTCATTTGTATTGATCCTGGGCTATTCAAAGTCTTATTTATCAAACATACATCTGGGGTTTAAACTCCCCTGGCAGCATCTATTTAAGGTATATTTTCAATCTTAGCTCTCTCCTCAGGGTTCTTTTCTCTGGAAATCAATCCTATGTTTGTTTACCCGGGTTACTAAGCTAATGGAGATGCGCTGCTCTTGCAGGTGTTTTCCTGGTCAGTGTGTGTGTAATCACTGTGGAGACGCACCTCTCTGGGGGCCCGGACTGGTGAAACCGGGAGTTGGCATTGCTTGAAGAAGGGCTGGCTCTCTCCAAACATCTGTGTCTTTGCCTCGGCTGTTAGAGCTTGGTGTGTTCCCCTCGTCCGAACGTGGAAACTCCTCGTGGATTCTAGAGCGAAGGGTTTGTTGGTTGTGTCTTTGAGAAAGAGCCAGGGAGTCGCAATCAATATCGCACTGACCTATCCATCAGAACTGTCAAAGGTTTCGGGAAGCTAGCCCACGCCACCGGCTGTTTCACCACCGTCTCCCCCCCAGCCCTGTCTGGCTGCACCCCCTTTTCTCTCTCTCTCCCCCCACCCACCCCATGATGAAACTTTAAAGAGGGACTCCAAGGCCTGGTAGATTAAGTGCGGGGAGGCCTGCATGCTTTGAGCCCATTTGCCTCTTGGGACTGCAGTGTAATTCCTGGCACTGCAGAGAGGACAGAATTTGCATGCACAGGATTTCCAGTAAGTTTTTTCAGATCCTGTATGTGGTAGAAGCTGCTGGGCTGGGGCGGGGGTGGGAGTAGAAAGCAGAGAGGAGCCGCAGGGTGACTATGGGGTGACTTCTTGCCGAATCTAATAGGGGACAGCTATGTTCCAGCCCTGAGCTCGGGGGCCGGGGGTGGGGGGGAAGCTCACAGGAGCTCTGGCTTTGTGCAGAGGGTGCAGGATGCCAGCCCGGTGCTTGGGATCCTGGCACCAAACTGCGAGCGTGGTTAGATCAAAGGGAAAATCCAAACAGACCTGGGGTTTCAGAAAGCCCTGGGCAGCGAGTCGAGCTGGGGTAGTGAGCTGACGTTGCAGCTTGTCACCTGCACAGCCCTGGGCCCATCCTGCTCACGTCGCATGTGAAAGTGAGTTCCGAGGGTTCCACCCGCCTCCGGTTCTTGCACCCCATCAAAAAAGTCACCGCGTTTGGCCTGTGGGTGACTGTCTGCTAGGGGCCCGAGCCTGGGAGGGCAGAGGCAGCTGCAGCCAGGGGCGCTGACGATGGAAACCACGTCGTTGGTGTTTGTTATTACTACTCCGAGCCAGCGCCCCTAGTTCCAGAGACACTGGCTGCAGCCTGGGAGTGAGATGCATTGAGAGCGCTTTGGAAGGGGTCAGGCCGTGAATACTGGAAGGGAAGTACAGGCCAGAGCTGCGTGAGCAGACAGTCTGGATTTGCAATGGGGCGGGGGCTGCATGTCAGGTGTGAGGGGTGTTGGCAGAGCTGTGTGAGGAGCCCCCGTTTGGAATAGCATGACGGGCTGCAGGGGGGGGGGGATTGAGGTGCATGGGGGGCGGGGGTCCCAAGAACAGAGGAGCAGGAGCTGCTGCCGGAGCGGGATGCCTGCGGAGCACCTGCCTGCCCATACTTGGCCCCAGCCCAGGGCCATTAGTTCCTGGCTCTCAAGCTCACACGCACTTGAACGCACTAAACAAAAGTCTTAGGCGGAGGCCGTCCCCTGGTGACAGCAGCTCCTGACAACTAGCAACAGGGATGGATTCCAACAACGTCGGTCTTTAGCCCCGGCCCATCTGCACCTTCCCAGCCTCCTGGGCACGGGACAGCTCAGAGGGAAAAGGGAAATAGGCACGCCTGCAGCCTGCTGAGTCAGCAAAGCTCGTGCGCCCCCAGGAGCCCAGCATGGCGGGTGCTCTGAGAATGGGGCTGCCCTGACAAAGGACCGAGACCCAGGGGCTGACTTATAGTGGGAGCTGGGGCAGACAGGGCTCCCTGCTTGCTGCAGGATTGGCCACTTGCCTGGCTCTGGAACTAGAAAGAAACCAGGATTTTTCCTGAGTCAGGGGTGAATTCCAGGCATGTGAAGAAAGAGCGAAGTTCTCCTATTTCTTCATCTCCTTCTTCCTCCCTTCACTGGAGCGTGGCGGAAGAGTTAAATCCAAGGAGCTGAGGGTCAGGGCCGCTGGGTTCTTTCCCCAGCTCTGTGTGAGCAGGGAACGGGACGTAGCCATTTAAGAAGGGGACTCCAAGTCAGGACTCCTGGGTTCTCTTCCTGGCCCTGACAAAGTGTGTGACCTTGGGTGAGTCACTTAACCGCTCTGCACCATCTGGTAAATGGGGATCATGGAACAACTCGCCCACAAGGCTTAACTAATCTGTAAAGTGCTTTGAAATCCTCAGGTGGAAGGTGCTGTCAGATCAGCAGAGCGGTTAGGGAGAACTCCAGATGGCACCCGCCTCAGCATGGAGGGGAGGAAAGAGACCCACCTGCAGAGCACTGGCCCTGCAGCCAGAAGGAAAGCAGCAGAGAGACACCCCAGGGAACAAACAGAGCGCCCTCCTCCTCACGGCCCATCCCGCCCTGAGCTGGGGAGGAACGGATCTGCTGAGAGCGGCGAGTTCTGGCTGAGACGTGACACGTTGTGAGCTCGTGGCCTTCAGCAACCTCAAGCATCTAAACTCAGACGCCGACGTGGCCAGGCTTCTTTTGGGGAGGGCCGGAACCCAACAGGCTGATTTGGTGCCTCATTGGTGTAAGTCCTAGGGCCACCCTGCCCGCAGCGGTGCCCACGCAGCGCCGCGCCGGTCGTTGGGATTGCACGTGGGCCACAGACAAGCTCCAGCCTGGCTGCTAAGAAGCTAAGCAGCCCAGGCTGAGTGGTTCCTTGCTGGGGGGTTCAACAGCCTCCACCCTCAAAACAAGCCCCACGTGGCGCTCACTTAACCGCAGGCTCCTTTGAAGGCGGAAGCAGCCCACCTGCTCTCTGGGCCTTCAGCTTGCAAGCGTCACGTACGCCGGCTGGCGGTTGTGGTTTGGTGGAGAACCAACTGCTGTAAATGAAGCAGAAATCCTCGTGCGCGCCCGGCTTAGCTCATCAACCCTGGCTGAGCAACACAACGTCTCGGCGAGGGACGAGAGCACAGGTTGCCCTGGCTGTGTCTAGGAGAAATCTTGCAATGGTATTTTTTTAGACTCGGGTTTAGTATTGGGGGGTGGGGTGGGGTGCGGGGACCTTGCTTCTTAGAGCTCCTTAAATCAATCCTTAAAATAATGAGCTCAAGCCCCTACAGCACTTGTCATCCATTGATCCAGAAGGCAGAGAAATGCTATCCCCATCCTACCAAAGGGGAAAGTGAGGCACAGAGCAGACGAGTGACTTGCCCCAGGTCAGTGGCAGAGCTGGGAATAGAATCCAGATCTTCCAAATCCCGGTTGTCCTATTCTGAAGGCCACACTGCCTGAAACACAAGAGGGAGGGGTGTCACAACCATGAGGTTCACAGGGATTTGGGGGAAATCAGGTGACGCTCTTGGCTTCTCTTTAAGAAGGGGCAAAGCTGGGATACGGGAAAGCTGAATTTAGCACCTGGTCAGCACTGAGGAGTAACATGTTTCCAAGCGCAAAGGGCAGCAAGGGGGGGTTGGCAGGTGCTCGTGCATGTGGGATAATCTCTCGACACCCAGACATACGCACGCAGAGCACAAGCACAGTAGGCCCGGTGCGGCAAAGGACAGAGGGATCTCGGGAACGCCGGTGTAAATCTGGATTAGCCGAAGGCAATAGGTTTACACCAGCATAACCAAGCTCAGAATCTGGCCCTGAGCCTCTAGCCCATTGATCATTCATGTCTGGCTCTCCGAGGCCTCCAGCCACTGAAACAGCATTCGCTTGCTGCCTGGGGGCCAATGTCCTCCTCTGACTTCATGAAGAGGGCAGACTGCCTCGTGCAGCTCAACTGAAACCGGGAGTTTGAGTTCAGACACCGGAGTGGTCAACGGGGTTTTCTCTTGAGCTCTTCTCCCTAAGGAACATGCCTTGACCTCCACCTTCTTCTCTCCTGGGAGGGCTTGGACAGGGCTGCCTATAGACACAGAGGCTTGCTAGCACTTATTAACTGATGGCAGCCAGGCCTAATATTCTCATCTCCAGCTCGTCTGCTGCACTCACCCCTGCATCTTATTTTTCAGGCCCAGCAGAAAGGGGCCCTAGGTTTGAAATGGTGCCAGCCCAAGGCCCCGAGCCTGCAAAGACTTAAAGTTAAACACGTGCACAAGTGTACGAGCAGGACCAAAGCCCTCCGTGCTCTGTGCTGTGGGGTTCGCTGGGGCTGCATAGTGCTTCAAGAGAAGCAGGGGTCTTTGCCAGATCTGGGCCAGTCACGGGAATGCCATCAGTGGCCACAATGGCACGGTTACAAAGCTCCGTCACAAACCAAGCGGCAGACCACAGAGCGGGTTAGCGTGTGGTCAGTTCTGGTCTGATGCAGAATGAAAACCAAAAGCCAAACTCTTGACCTTTTTCACGCAATGGAATTCTTGTTTTCCAGCCAGCCCTTTAAAAAAATAAAATAATCAGACCCAGGGTTTGTCCAGGGAGGGGGGAAGCCACCATGCCCCCCCAAAGCTGGGAGGGATCTGTAAAACGGCCCGTCAACACTTTTTTCCATGGAAAATGGGGTGTTTGACTAAATGAGAATTTTTGTAGAAAGCTGCTAACTTTCCTCAAAAGTTGATTTGGGGATTTTTTCCCCCCAGCAGTTTATGGCCAAAATTATTTGGCTTCTGATGAAATGTTGACATTTTCCACTGCTCCCCCCCCCCTTTTCGTACCAGCTCTAATCTGTCGCACGGATCTGGCTCACACCCCAGGGAAGCACTGTCAGGCACAGTCATTCCCAGCTCCCATGTGGCCAGCAGACCTCTCCCCCCCACCCCATGTTTTCGCAGAAAGCTCAGACTTTCAGAAAGTTCCAAAGTCGCCATGAACCATAGGCCCCAACTCCCTGGGTGCTCTGCAGCTGGAGCACCCACACAAAAAAATATAATGGGTACTCAGCACCCACCAGCCCGCAGCGCCCGCTGTTTGGTGGTGTGCCAGTCAGCTAATCTGAGGCACCACCAAATAGCTGATCAAGGACGCCGCCAAACAGGGAGGGCGGAGAGCAGCGAGCAGTGGGGGCCACGGGGAAGGGGCAGAGTGGGGGCAAGGGTGAGGCCTCAGGGGAAGGGGTGGAATGGGGTGAGGCCTTGGGGTGGAGCAGGGGTGGAGCGCCCCCAGGGAAAAGAAAGTGGGTGCCTCGGTCATGAACTCCCATCGTGCGTTTCACGGATGGTTCTTTCTCTCTCAGCACTGCCCCGTGGCGACACTCCCCCGGACGGGTGAGAGAGGTGCAGTGACTTACCCAAGGTCCCACAGGGAGTCTGTGGCAGAGCTGGAAAGACACCCCCCCCCCCCCGGGCGATAGGATCCCCGTGCTCAGCGCTTTCCTAACCCTGGCCTGGGTGCGGTTCAGGTATCAGATGTTACCGTATCACAGGGTAGCAGTCAGCACAAAGGACGGGAGCTTGGGCCTTTGCCAGAGCCGAGTGGCTTTTCTCCTCTCCCCTTTTCTAATCAATACAGCCTGGCCCCCACCGAGCGAGGCCCAGCAAAGCCCCCAGCAGGTCATATCCACCTGTGGGATGCCATTTCACACCAGAGCAAAGTTTTGGTTATGCTGCTGAAACGTCACCTGGGAGAAAGGGGATGAGACAAACCATGCGGCGGGATGGACATGGTGACAGCGCAGCAGGGCCCAGGGGAGCAAAAAGCCTCCTCTTAACGTCTTCGCCGGCTGCCTGCATAGGACCCGCAAACCGCTGTCCAAGCCCTGAGCGCAGGCGAGCAGGGCCAGTCGCTTTACGGCCTGGTGCCCGGCTCCGAGTAGCAGCCACTGCCCCAGGGTCAGTCGGAGTCCAAAGCAGGCAGGGAGGGGGTTGGGTGTGTGGGGCGGGCTGCAGGCTGCCGGCTGCCGTGGGGATGGAATCTGACAGTGGATGGAGGTTGGGCAGGTGGCATGGAGGGGTGGGAGAGATGGGGTGGGGTGGGGGGAGGATATTGGCTCAACTATAGGTTTGGTTCAGTTGAGGTCCTTGGCCCAGTTCGCCACAGGTAGAAGCCCCTGTTAGGGCAAGCGTTGACCGTGACCCTCCCTTACTGCAGCTGGAACAAGGGACCACCCAACCGGCTCACGAGGAGCCCTGCCTCCTGCAGATCAGACACCTCGCCTGGCACGCAGACCTGGTCCTGGGAGCAGCCATTTGCCATTCTCCTCCTTGGGGTTTTTTCCTTCTCGCCCCCCCCATGATGAGAAGGGCAAGACCCCCACACTGGGTATCAGCACTCCTCCACACGGCTGCTTTTCAGAGCTTGCCTCCCAAGCCCCAGGGAAGATCACAAGCCTTGCAACTCAAATGGTGACTGCTGGGTGTCCCTCCCTGCGTTGGGGCTGGACTGGTGTAAAAGCTCTTAGCTGCACGACTTCTTTTCAATGCGACGTGGTTGCGGCTCTGAGCACGGAGCACCTGCTACTGCACCAGCCTGAAATCAGAGGAGGGGGAAGTCGAGTTTCGCACATTTGCTGCCCCTGCTGCATTGTGATATATTTCCCCAAGGGGAAGTAGGTTATTTCCCTTGTGTTTTACAACTGCAATTAAAAGAATCAGCCGCTAACACCCTGGGGGGAGGGATAATATACATTAGAAAAAGGAAACAAAATATTTTGAAGAAAAGTCCCAAAATGGTCTTTTTTTTTTTAAATTAAAAAAAGGCTAATTTTTTGTTTTCCATTTTTTCCCAATTAAACTTGAAATTGAAACATTTTCATCCCCCCCCTTCCTCCCATCTTCTAGGGACAAAATGGGGGGTTGGGGGGATTTGAATAGATTGAAAATGTCAAAAAATGTGGATGGAAAAAAATTCATGAAATTTAGTTTTCAAAAGTTTTCCTATTTTTGAGCGGCTCTAGAAGGGGGGGGGGGAAGGAGTGAAATGGGGAACCTTCCCCCCCCTGGAACATTTTCATTGGTAACAATTTCTAAATAACGAGAAAATAATTTCTTTTTGAAACCTGCCAAATACAATTTGAAAGCTTCCCATGAAGTTTCTTGACCGTTTTCCCACCAGATGTAGCGAAGTTCCCAAGGATCGTGGTGGATTCTCCATGCCTGACGCTTTTTAAATCAAGATTGGACGTTTTTCTAACAGATCTGCTCTAGGAGATATTGTGGGGAAGTTCTCTAGCTTGGGTTATCCAGGGGGTCAGAGTAGATGATCCCTTCTGGCCTTGAAATCTATGAACGGGGTCATTTTTCTCCCTCTCCCCACCTCCAGGGAATCCCTATCCAGGGCAGAATTGACCCAGGCTGGGAGGGTGACAGTGATCCACTAGAATAACAAAGATTAATAAGAGCCTGAGTGCGCGTGCATCTCTAGGGCTTTGGCTGAGACATTAAGGGGTCGTTCCTTGATTGAAAGAAGGTGGAAAAGTAGTGTTGCTTGTCGGATGGATTTTCTTATGTCCCTCTGCAGACTCCCTGATAAGCAACGTGCAAAACAAACTAGCCACCTGTTTGCATTCTAGACACATTGGTGCAGCTCAATCGTTTCTTATGGAGAGTTAAGCGGAGGGACAGCTGTGAGATGTCCGTTAGACTCAGCTGTTCCTGCCCAAAGGCCCCTGGGCCTGGCTGGCATCCTGCCCCCAGTCACCACGCCGAGCGCTGTAAAAGGAGTCTTCCTCCCAAGACACCCCCAGAGGTTTCTGTTGCCCAAGAACAGCCTGGGCTTTTTTTGTAACATGCTAGGCGCCTCCGCACCACATTGCTGGGCGCTCGGATGCCTGCAGTAGTGAAATGAAACAGGCATCAAAGCATGTGTGAGTCGAACCAGTTGGAGGTCAGAGGTGGGCTGAGAGAGTTGTGGTGACACAGGTTCAAATCCTGGCAATCTCAATTCAAGCATTTCATCCCTCCCCAGCCAGATACACCAAGTCCTGGGCAATTTAGCACACGGGCACCTTTCACACAAGGGCTTAAATATATACTGACTCTTGGTGCTAAGTGAATGCTAAGATCCCATGGCACTTTTATAAAAACTAATGGTTTGTCCTAGCCCAGTTATTACCATTAACTTTCTGTTGTGTGTGTTGCCTGCTGTCCTCCACCCCAGAGACAGCTGCATTTCAGTGGTGCTGATCCTGCAAAAGCAGTGGTGCTGATCCTGGCAATCCCTGTCACCCCCTGACGGGTTCAGTGAGGCTCTGCCCAGACAGAGCTCACTGCAGGATTGGGGCTGTAGTTTTCAAAGCACTTGGGTGGGAAAGGCTCTACAGAAAGCATCAGACTCATTATTTCACCCATAATATCCCAACGCCCAAGCGCCTGGGGTGCACCACTCGAGTTTTCCACTCTAGGATGGCTCTCGTTTTTTTCTCCCAGTACAAGAGGGAGGCTATCGGGGTTACTTCAGGATACAAAATACCATCACTCAGACAAGTTCAGCCAACCAGCAATACCTCCGTTCACCTTCAGTACCCTCAGCTGTGGGGGCGAGGCTTACAGCTTGTGAAACTAGCCCGGTGGAAATATTATTCTGATTCATCATCATCATCCTCTACAAATGTTTTAAAAACTTAAACACTGACTGTAAACATTCAAGAGGGCCTTCTTTTATGAAGAAAAACCCCCCTGCTGTCCGACCTGCGTGGGTTCCTCGGGGAAGTGCATTTCCAAACAGCCAGCTGCCATAAATCAGCATCGATCTGCTGACAAACAGCAGCTGAGGATCTGGACCTTTCGAGCCAGAAGGTGGGGAAGACCGGGAACGATTGCCCAACGTTTTCTGGAACACAGGGTCAGAATTCCCGGGCAGGCCTTAAGGGGGGGATCAAACCACAACTGCAAATGCCAGGGGCAAGTTCTGTTCCCAGGTGCACGTCTGCCGCAGACACGAGCCACATTCAAATGAGAAATTAGGCACAATTTTTTTTAAATCGTGCGGGCGAGCAGCCATGGGAACAAACGACCAAGGGAAGAGGGGACTCGTCAGCTCTCGACATCTTGTCGGCATTTTTGGAAGCAGCTTTTGTCAAATACAAGTTACTGGACTCAGCACAGGGGTGAAATTTAACAGCCTATGTTATGCAGAGTCAGACTAGATGATCTAATGGCCCTTTTGGTAACTAACTCTCCCTCACCCCCCAACTTTCAACAGAGCTAGGTGGGTGTACAAGAGCCGCGCCTGCCCTTTTAACGCTATCTATATGCTTTAGACATACACAATCCAGCCATGCTACAAGTACTACAATGACACAATGGGCCTGACTGTTCACTGCCCTGAATGTCAGTTATTTTGCACCCCTATGAAGTGTGACCAGTCTGACTCAATAGTGTTTTCACAGCCCTTTGCACAGGTGCAAGGGAGCAGAACCAGGGCTTGTTTTTTTCCAAACACACCACACAATATGTTTTTATACAGATCAATCCCCTAATAACCTACTCAGCTTTGCTCGTGTGCTTTATAACTCCTCAGAAACAAGCAAGCGCATGTGGCCTTATCCCATGGGATTGTTAGAGTTTATTTCTTACACAGCAGTAAGTTATGCTCTTTGTATATCTCCAATTGCTTTGCAGGCTGTTGAAGCAATTCCCACACAGTGATCGTCCTTATCCCAGAGGGTGACCTTAGCACCAGACTTTTGCTTGGGGAGGGTCACATAACCTGTGCTGACGACTTGCAAACCTCAGAACAAGGGCAGTTGTCGTAACAAACTGCCCACTGAGAAGAGAACGCTGATTCCCAAGTGTCGGCGACAGTGGCACGTTCTCTCGCTGTGTGGTTTGTGCTTAGCTAATCACTCCTGAGGAGGAAGAAAAGCCTAAATTGATCCTACAGACTCCTTGTAAAGAAAGAACCCAGCTAATGGTCATCTTTCAGCCAAGTGTGAGCACGAACGCTGAGATCAGAGGTAAAAGCATACATCACAAACCCTTCTCCCCTCCCCCCCCCCCCCCAGTGATTAAATCAGAAATTATGGCCGACTCAGAAGTCTAAATGCTAAGTGCTTTCTTTTCCCTAGCAGGAGAGGCAGAAATAGCATTGGTCATCTTCTGCCAAACCCCGAGATCACATTCTTTTCTTCCTCCTCAACAGGAGGGACGGAGTGGTGCCATCTTGAAACCGATCAGTGTGTTCAGCTAATCAAATTACCCAATGCCTTGGCAATGTGCAATGCCAGGTGCAAAAAGGCAGCTACATCTCTTCACTGTGGCCACAGCCATTAGCGTGCAAGGCAGACATTCTTCTATGATCCAGCCCGGCCATCATTTTAGGTCTTGCTGTAACATTTAAAGTCATCCTCTCTTAGTTCCCAAGGCCAGAAGAGACCACTAGATCATCTAGTCCAGTGGCTAGTATATCGAACAGTATAGACACTTCATTGTATGAAATTTAATTTGTACTGACTTTGCTAGTGCTTTTCATGTAGCCTGTTGTAAAATTAGACAAATATCTAGATGAGTTGAGTATCCTCTGGAAGACTTCTGCGTACCCCCAGGGGAATGCGTTTCCCTGGTTGAGAACGACTAATCTAGTCTGATCTCCTGTACAGCCCAGACCAGAGAATTTCATGCAGATATTCCTGTACTGAGCTTATTGTCTTGCTTCGCAGAGCTACCAAACCCAGTGTTGGATGAAATCCAGGCAGGCTGTGTCCTAACGACCTCCTGAAGCAGCTAATTCCACACGTGGACTGACTAGAGGGGTGTTTCCTGTGATGGGCTCTAAACATACCACCCTTCCATTTACGGGAGCGGTCCCACGTTTTCTCGTGAGGATGAGGGAAGGCAGCTGTTTTCAAGTCTCCTCTAACTCTCCTTTCCAGCTAGATAACCTCACCTTTTGCCACCTCTGGCTTTACCCAAACCCCACCTTGTCGCTGCTTTAAAGTTGCCCTTGTTTGGGTTATTTTCGAGGTGTAGTTTTGCAGGTGGGATGATGTTTTTCAGGCACAAGTTCCCAGCAGGACTTAACGTTGTGCAATTTCTAAAGCACCTTTTTCTTCCACTGGAGTTCATACCGGCTCCTGTGCAATGGGGTAACATTTTCACTGAGCTGTCCGGGCAGAGTCCTACATCTTTCCCCAGAGGATGCTGCAGTTCACAGTGCAGAGATTATTTTTGGTAGTATACGTTTCCTTAGGTTTCTCCCGGTTCAATTTCATTTGCCATTGTGCTTTCTTAATCCTCCCTGCCCCCCAGCCAATGTCATTTGCCTGGAATCTCAAACTTCCTAGGCTTGTACTGCCCAAGAGAGTCGTATGTTGCAGCTAAACCTCAGAACCGGCTCTCCACTGCTCAAGTCACTAAAGGTGAGATCTCAGTAGCACTCAGCATTGACCTAGCTCAGATCATTGACTCCAACGGGAGCAGAGTTAGGACAAGGCTGAGTGCTTCTGAAAACCCCAACTCAATGTATCACCAATGGGGGACCTCAGCATTCATGGTCCTCCACTTCAAGGAGCTTGTTTCCTATAATTTAACCCTCTTTAATCCAGGCTCAGACTGTGCTATTTACCCCAATCATTCTTGTCCTTTATTGGTTTTAAGAGGCCGTCTCAAAAGCCTTTTTGAAAAAAATCCAGTAAACTAGACCCCTTGAGTCAGCTCTTCACTTTTACAAGGCGCTGGGACACTTCAGCGAGGCACCATTTCCTCTTATAGACGTTGTTTGACCTGAAGTGCTGGGCTACAGTATCCTTAATTACATGCTAATTCTCCAGCTGGGCTTCTTGGCATAAACTAAATGCTGCTCCTTTGTTTTGCCAACTGAACTGCTTATGAAGCAATTAACTTCTTTTTGCCGTCATCCCAAACACTTCACTTTCACGCTTAGCTGGGCTTATAAAGGCCAGGATTGGAACAGCCACGTTGCTTGGGTCAGTTGCTCATGGTCACCAAGTTAACCAGGATGCTACCAATTTCCAGCAGCTTTCTTGGTGCAAAGATTATTGCCTGAAGAACACACCTGGCCCGTGAGGGAGTGAGAATGGAGGAGGAACCCTCTGATGTGTCGTATGTTGAGTACGGGCAGAACTGCCATCCACATACTTGCTGAATGAAGTTCATCTATGGAATTATATAGAGCACAGTACATCCACACACACACGTACCAGGTTAACTTCCAATACTTCCACATCTCCTTAAGCAGGACACAGACCCATGCAAAATGTGCACAGTTGTGTGGTGCCCTCTAGTGGCCATCTTTGGACATGAAGCATTTGTTCAGCTCAAAACAGTGTATGTGTGGAATTATTTGCTCCCACCTATTTTCAGGTGATTCTTCTAACAAAGGCAAATTTTTAAGACAGCTAAAGTTGATCCTGGATTCTTCAATCAAGAACACGGATCCAAGTCATGCTTCAGCTGAGAAAGCTGTGACAGGTTACAATAAAAAGCACCAATTTTAAGGAAGGCTTCAGCCCCGAAATGTTTAATTATCTACACATTTAAACTTAATCAGAGGAAAGTCCTGGTTTGTAAGGCCCAGAATGTTTGGACATGCACCAAACCTCCTCTGACTCTCTAGGTCAGATCAGATCGGTCTTCAGGCCTATTAATTTGTAGAAGTCAAGCATTGAAACAACTGGAATTTTCTTTCTTTGGAGGCGGTTATCTCTGAAATTCCCATACGTTCAGGGCTATGCCTGAAGGCAGATGTCTACTCTTAAAGTTCTACATGCTAACTCTGCTCGCTGCACAGCTGAGTTTGAGATTGTGAGGAAGAAACAGATGGTCTCACTGATGTTATTGAATTATAATTGGCCACAGTCCATTACAATCCAAGTGTTCCATCACCTAAACTGTTCAGATTACCTGCTGAGCACAGTTTTAGCCACAGTTCTCTTATTTTAAAAACTGGGTGAATCTGATGCTTTTAAAAATAAGAAATTTAACAATTAGCTACAGCCAGACAGTGCAAGGGAGAGATTCCTTCACACAGCTCTGCTCAGGCACCTCACACCAACCTGAGGCCTCTTCTGAGCAGAGTCTGCCAGCTGTACCATGCTGTTAGCTGTGCCAACATCTAACAAGGGACCTGGTTAGGATAATCAAAATTGCGTCCATCTTTTGGACAAGATATAAACAGAAGTCCTGACCGCATTTGAGCATAAGGTTGTATTTAATAAAAATGGAGCTTCTAGCCGAATTCAAACACCGACAATTACATCTGTCTCCCTAAGTCCCACCCGCCCCGTAGCTTCTACTGGACAAAGGGCATTCTTAACCTCTTGTACTGAACTGTCATGCAGTGTTGCTATGCACAGTTAAATAGCTGTGTTCTACCCAACTGCATTTCAGTGGTGGATGATATGATCACGGTGTATAGTTTGTACTCTAATTTATGGAGTGTGTGGCCATCTTTTGATGTGAAAGGCATGATACAGAAGAAGAGTCATTATCAGTTATGTCTCGCATTTGAACCACACCTCCAGGAAGCAAGATCCCATCTAGCCCTCCCCACCCACTGAATCCCTTTTCCTGCAGTTTCATTTCTCATGGCATTTTGTAACATTTTTACAGGACCAGCCCTTAAGAACTTTAGTAGGAGGCTATCACCTGGTTGGGTTTGTGCTGGTTACTTTTGGTACTCATACATATGCTCAGACACTGAGTAAAAGAAATGTAGATTATCTAAAAAGAAATTTATTGCATTTCATGCAGCTTATAATACATGCATTGACTGAGACTAGCGCAATGGTTAACAACTCCCCCCCCGCCCTCACCCCCCAGATTTCCTTTAGTGTTTCTGGAATAGACTGGGACAAGTTAGAGCCTCTACTGTCCTTAGAAAATATGTTCATTGTAACACAAGGAATGTTTTATTCCTCCAGAAGCTGCAAATATCCAATGCCTAGGCTTACCAAAAACAGGGTGGGGGGGCGCGGGGAGGAAAATCTCCCAATACACTCAAGTGCACACACGCGCGCGCGCACACACACACACACACACACACACACACTCACACATACCCCTACTGAACTACCAAGTTGAGAAACCTTAGTCTAGCTCTATTCAGAGTAGAATACAAACAGAAACCTGGGAATAAAGCTGTTATGGGAAACAAGATGCAGGGCCTTTTTACAAATCTGACCAAAGAAAAATGTTCTACATCATTTAATAAGCTGCTATCGATTTCATTTTGTTTAATTATTTTCAGTTTTATAGAGATGAACAAGCAGCTAAGTATGTTGACATATTGATTTCTGAAAAAAATAAAAATATTGCATCTTTGTCAGTTTCTGTTGGATATTTGCTCATACCCACCAGAGGCGGTGTCTAGTGCACCAGAGATCAGAGCCTACTATAGGCTTCATATCAAGTACAGATACACAGAGGGAGACGTCTTCATCAGAGCCGGTCGGAATGGCAGAAGTCAAGCTGGTGTGTGTCAATTTCCATGCTGACAGAATACTCACTACGGTGGGCTAATTCAGTCCCCTGCCACCTGAGGCGCTTGTCCATCAGAAGTCTGATTGGTGGACTGAATAAACATGGGCTGGGTGATGTCCTGACCTGCAGGCATGGTCACCTGCTGAATCTGATAGAGTTGCTGAAAGAGGTTGAAAGGGGATGGGAAAAAAAGGTAATCGAGTGTCAGCAAGACGTTCAACTATTAATAGCATGCAGCCTGTGTAGCCCTCAGATTTGACCAATGGTATAAATCAACACACAACAAGTAAAATATGCTCAAAAAGTTGGAGCATGAATTACTCTAGGCCTTAAATACCAAAATGTGACCGTATAATGAAGTAATTTTATGAACTTCTGATGCCCAGTTGGAACCTGACAGACTTTGTTTTATATGTATAATGTTATGAGAGCTTGATCCCGGAACAGATTAGGACTGAAAAAGCTCCTACTGATGATTTAACCTTTTATAGGTACCAGAGTCGGTTTGTCAGGTTACTTCTAATCCCCTTCATTTGGCACTCTGTATTCAATTATTGCTCAACCACTTAGACTTGAAATCCTATTACATATTCCAAGCAGACAGAACTAACTTTTGTTCTCACACTGGATACTATTTTCACAACTTGTCTGAACAGAGAGAGACCGTGTCCTCCAACCCAGTTCCCCAGCTTATGTCTCTGTTTGATTTATTGAGCCTTTCCTGCAACCTGGTTTGTATAAATAGGCAATTCAAGATATAGTTACTCCCAGTTTGCTCAATACCAATTTAGTCGTGATTTCTATGTTCTGTTAGTCTACACTCTGAAGTTTGATCAAGCTGCATTTCAGATTAGCCCTATCTTCAACAAATTGTATTACAGAGTTTATTTATGGCAAATCAATCCCTCACTGGATCCAGTCTGATGTGTCCATTCAAAGAACTTAAAGAAATTATTCCATCTACTTCATGTGCAGCATTACGACAAATGAATACAAAGAGTGTGCTAAACTATCATTAAACACTTCCTTCACACAGACAAATTGAGAATACACCGCCCTCAAGTTGTTCTACTTCAAAAAGCTTTCCAGAGACACACTGAGAGGTTACACACCAAGTGTCTATCCTTGTTTATTGGCTTAAACATTTCCTAGGATGCTATCTTAATAAGACACAACATCTTATTTCTAGTAGCACCTGGGATGAGACTGATAGGGCAAAAGTTAAATAGCTGATCTGCCATATTCTCAAAGAGTAGGGTTAATTTGGAGTAAATATAGCAAGATAATAAAAGGACTTCACATGAACTACAAGTTTGTCACAGTTCTCATGAATCCTGGTTGCTAGGTCCATTTTGGGAGTGGTAGTGACTTTCTAATCTCACTATCCCACTTCTTGTTAGACACCTAGTCCTAAAGACCAAGAGCTTTCTTAGCTCTGACTTCATGGACACTGGCTCCTTACTGATCGGTCAATCGTCCTGAGTTCTGAGATAGGTACCTGTCCATCTGTGAACTGGCTGAACTGCTGCTGTCCTTGCTGGACTTCTGTTTGTGTAATCTACAATACAGAAATGACATGGGTGATCAGTGAGGTAACATACCTGCTGGGTCAACAAGAAATTAACAATATTTTACCCTCCCACAGCACCTTTCACTGGTGAATCAGCATGCACTTTACAGGTTTTTTTTGTTTGAAATTAAGCTTCATAACATCCCTGTGTGGTAAAGCAAGACAGATTAAGGTCCTTGCCTGGAGTCATATCAGTGAGTCGGTGGCAGAGCTGGGAACAGAACCCACGAGTCCCATCTCTCGGTACTTACCTCTGCGCTAAATTAGTCTCCAGTACAAGCTCACAGAAATGTCAATTTTAAACAAAACATATATGAAACCACACACAAAGTAGCATGGCAATGAATGCTAGTTGAGAACAAAGGACACTGTTGGATTCAATAATTTAAAAGCAATGCAAAGCAACCTCCCATTACTTTCATAAGCAGTACATGGACACTCAGATTACAGACAGGAAGATGAGCAGTTCTTTCAGTTTTTGAGGGTGGATAAAATTAGGTTTAGTGACAGTTGTCTGACAAGAATATGAAGCATCTTAGCAGTTGTGTTGATCTGAGCTGTGCTGCTCTCATTGAAAACCTTATTGCCCCATCTCTGGAGCAGTTCTAGCTCTGAGGAGAGTTACTGCCCTGTCCTCCTAGTCAAAAGGAATTGAAGGAAGAGAAGAGCATAACAGATGAAGCGTGAGAAGCATTAAGCTCTATCCCACAACCAGTGCAGGCTGATAACCAAGTCAATGGCTGAATTGTAAAAGCTCCTCATTTAAAAAGTGGTGAACGTTTTCAGGAGTTCCAAGAGGTATCTTACATAACAAAAACAGAGATTTCTGGTATGACACTGGAGACTTCTGTCCAATGCACCAGGTCAACTATCCATTTAACATGGACATGCCTGAACGTATTGGAGGCAACAGAATGAAAAACACATCTACTGACCCCTAATCTGGCTAGACAGTTGAGAACTCTGTCACGTACTCATGTTAAGTTGGTCGACTTCAAGTTGATTCCCTTTGTGAGTTTTTGATATTTAAAGAGATTTCTTTGAGCGTATCTCCAAACTAAGGCTATGTCTACACTAGAGACCTTACACTGAACTCTCTGTCAACATACTTAAAACCACCCCCAATGAGGGGCAGTGGCTATGTTGGCGGGAGAGTGTCTCACACTGTCCACACTGGCTCTTTCTGTCAGTGTAACTCATGTCGCTCAAGGGGTTTTTTCCACACCCGAGCGACATACGTTATTCCGACAAAAGTGCTCGTGTAGACAAAGTCTAAATCTTTTACGATTGAAACTTGAATCCTAACTCTGACACTGCTACAAAGAAGCACACACGTGTGTGTCAGGTAGGTTCTGCCCTTAAAGACGAAAGGGAGAGATGAGAAATTGAGGGGAGCTGTTTGGTGCCCTTTTGCTCCTTCAGCTCACACTCCTAGTGGAGATATATTCGACATATTTCTCTTCTTCTACACAGCATTAAAACGGATTGGTTTATGTGGCACCCAGAAGTGCATGGTATTTTGCAATGCAGGTAAAGGCAATATGTCTTGCTTCAGAGAGTTTTTAAGAAAACAACACAGGGATAGGTAGAAGAAAGGAAGGATGTGGGATCGGAAAATGGGATCATTAGGAAGCTAATTGTAGCTAGAGGGTAATGAAGCAGGGCAGCTATCTTAATTTTTCAGATTACTAACATGATTCGTTTTATTTCTTTTGACTACAGGTGACTGGGCGAGGGTGAGAAGATAAAACATCATGTCTTATGACAGCCATATGCAGTCCTAGCAAGAGGCACTTGATCATTTGTAGTGCACTGGGAAAAAATCCAGGTGCTTACATTTTGAAAAATTTAAGAGCCATTCCTGAATGATCTGCCACTTCTCCCATATCTGCTTAGGAGCGCACACTCACCCACCCTCAGGGATGAAGAGTCTTTCTGCTAAGAGCCTGAAGCACTGATGTCAATAGACCTTCAATGCAAGAGACGTGCTTCTAACATTAAGATTGCTCCAAAGGACACAAAGAGATCACACTCGTGTCTTTCACTCTCTGCTTTGTACCTTGTCTTTTACCCTATGCCCACACAGCTTGCCAGCCCTCTCCTTTCATGAATCCTCCTTATACTAGTGATCTTTCCACAAGGCCTGAACTGTTTGTATCTTGTGGCATTAAATGGGCAGCGCCTGGGCCTCACCATAGGCCTTGTACAAGTGCTGTGAACATTTACATCACTACCCACATTTACATGAACGAGATGGTTACTCCAGACTTCCACTGTGCTGTTTTGTTTTATTTTTATTTATTTTTTATGAATGCAGTAAGGCATAAAAATCAGGAATGCTGGAAATTGGAATCTCAACACATGGGAAGAATAG
The DNA here is from genome assembly GCF_011386835.1 of Chrysemys picta bellii. Classification (NCBI taxonomy): domain Eukaryota; kingdom Metazoa; phylum Chordata; order Testudines; family Emydidae; genus Chrysemys; species Chrysemys picta. The sequence goes on from NC_088813.1 coordinate 14,781,054, forward strand.
TTTAATAGTTAATGACAAGTTTTTGGTATTACAGTACATACCTGCTGTGCGTTGGCTGCAAGCGTCTGGATCTGTCCCTGGACTACCTGGGTGCCTGATACCGGCTGAGCTAAGCGGATATACTGCAGCTGGCCAGCATTCAGTTGAACCTAGAAACAAGGTAGGGAAAGAAAAATAAAACAGTGGACTGTGTAGTATGAAACACATAAACTTGCCTTCTTGTTTCCCCAACAGAAACCAAAGTAACACATGATACTTGGAGGACTGAACAGATGCAGTGTTGAAATTAATAGTTACATGGATTCTGTCAAAGAAAATACAAAGAACACTTTACCACTGCAAATTCTTAACTAAAACTTGAAAGAGCCACCTTAGCATCTCTCTTTCTACAAAGGGAAAGTAATTAGAAAGTAGCACGCTGAAGGTTTTGATCAAGTGTTAGAGAGCCCTTATATTTCCTTTGCAAATACAAAGAGTGATCAGGTTAGTTCTTCTGTCATACAAGTCATTCGTACACATAAGAAAACTACTTTACCAGTGAGCAAGCTGCAAATAATGACATTCCTATTATGTTCTTCCCATCATTTTCCTTTAGATGTTTGGTAACTTTTCACCTTCTTAAAAATGAGGGAACAGCAGCACTGGCTAGAACCAGGAATACTGCAAAGGCTTCCAACACAATTCTGCCAGTGTACTTCAGTCCTGACATGACAAAGGCTGTAATATTATCATGCCAATGTTTTGTGCTTTATATTAAAATACAAAACCTTCAGTTTAATATAACACAAGGTGAAAAGTTTAAATGTTGGCAAGTCAGAAAAAAAGTTACCATAGTAACATTAGTTCTGCTCTCTTACACATTCTGCATTTTTAACTATATTAACAAACATTGGAAAAGCAACACAAACGAAGCAAAACATGGAACACGGCTGAATTAATGTTACTACCAGAACTGCAACTTTTTCCATTAACCTACTTTTGAACATTTAATTCAGAATCTTAAGGTTAAATCGTTATATGCAGCTTGCATTTTAATTTACTTTTAAACAAGGGAGTGAGGGGGGGGGGGAAATCAAGAGCCATTACAAGTAAAGAGCATAAAAACTCCTTTGCTTCGCCAGTGACGCTGGGAAGCTCTTGGAACAGAAATTATTGGGCTTGCAGTTTTCACAAGCTCTGCTGACTTCACCAGTTGTGTCCAGAAGCCCCGATCTTGCTCTTGAAACAACAGCCTCTGCCGCAGTTCTAAACTCCATACGAACATAAACATTTCAATACACAATCTGTTTCATTAAAATTTGCCTGCAGAGAAGGTTCTTTCTATTGAAGGCTTCCCACTTCGATTTTTAACCGCAATATTAATTTAATGGGTGAAATAGATTTGAAATACTTATGAAAAAAAACCCACTTATTTTTGGTTCTGCAGAGAACAAAAAGGGTCTAGAGCTCATGGACATCTAGCTAATGTGAAAATTTCAAATAGTAAAATTCAGCTATTTTTGAGATATGAGCAAAACATTAACATTTACTTAAAACGTACATCTCCCACCTTTTCTCAAAGTTTAAGAAAAAAAAAAAAATGAGCTGAGATCAACGATGGAAAATTATAGCCAGAACAACATTTTCAGAAGTTATAAGCAGGTGCAAACCAATGGGGTTATAAGGAACATTCTGATATCAAGCTTTTAATTACAGTGGGCCCGACCAGTTTTATGACACCTTACATCAGAAATGTAAGTTTTTGTGCATATGCAGTGAGAGACCAGAAGAGACTTTCAGTGGAGCCCTGAACATGAGGAGCCATTAAAGGGAGATACTGATGATGCCACCAACAGGATAGGAGAGGGCTCCAGAAAAGCAGCATAGCGAAAGTGGAAGAGGATAGAATAACAGTGCTGACGGCAACATAGACTAATGTCCTATTAAAAACCATCTGAAGAGAGTGCATTTGTTGCTGCACTTTGTATTCCTACACTGTGGCCTGATAGATTATCTATCTGAAATATAGAATGGGTCTCTCTGTACAGTAACCGGTGCTTCAAGTCAGTGTGGATCCCCTAGAAGGTGTTCAGGAGCCTCACGTGCACAAGGCAGAGTTTTTTGGAATAGCAATGTTTGTCAGGGCCATGATGCACCCTATCTTTCCTTATGCTCCTCTGTGAGGGTAGAACCGTGACAATCCCTCAGGTTCCTCACAGGTCAACGTGCACATTTCTGTGGACTCAAATGCAAGGATGGATGGCAGGGCATGGGGTCCACAACCACACTTACTGTAGAGTAACCACTCTCCCTCCTTTGAGTATGTGTCAATGTGGATCCCACTGTAGGGGATTAGCAAACAGTATCCTCCCTGGAAGGCAGCAGTGGGATTTTGGCAGTGCTAGTCAAACAGCAACTGCAGTACTGCTCTTCCAAAATCAGCATCTGACCTGGCTGCCATGTCAAGGGCATAACATTTAACAAAAGTCAGTGAGTTGCTCTACCTTGCAGACCTGAGTCTGGAACATTCCTGAAGCAAACAGAAGATGCTGCCTGGGCCCTGGGGGACTGTGTCTTGATGTTTGGCGGAAGAGGCTTGCCAGCCATCTGATAGCTAGTGGAACTGCTCTGTGTGATCCTCTTGGAGATTCTTTGAGACGAGATGGCTTGGCCTTTAGATGGGCCAGAAATGCCCACAAAGTGGCAGGGATGCAGCCAGAAAGGTTTGGTTCCATTAAGGTAATAGAGCAAAGCTCTGGACACATCCAAAATATGTAACTTCTTTTCTCCCGGTGTCAAGTGCAGCTTCAGGAAGAAGACTGGCAAAGTGATCAACTGGTTCAGGAGGAAGTCTCAGACCACCTCAGGAATGAACTTGGGGTACGGTCTCAACAGTATCATGACCTATGGAAAGAGGTTAGGCAATCTGGCCATGAGAGCGTGGAACTCGCTGACTCTCTGATGAGCTGATGGCCACCAGAAAGACCGTCCCGATGGTCAGGTGGTGTACTGAGCACTCTGACAGTGGCTCAGAGAGGGAGGTTCCATCAGTTTTAGGAGGACAATGTTGAAATCCCATGTGGAAGTCAGGTCCTTAACTGGAGAGGAGAGAGAATGGAACCCCCTTTCTGTATGCTCATTGGGTCTAGCCACCACATGAGCTCTTACAGTTCTTGAGGGAGGACTGTGACTCTTCTGTTCTTGTGATGCCTGGATAGGGAGTATGCAGGCCTCAGCTGTAGCTTAGGACCAAAAGTGAAGCCTGGCAAGCAGTATCTTGTATGTGCATACCCATATGTAGCCACAAGTACACCCCACTGTCACTGGGTTTGATTTTAGGTTGTTTTCCAGCAACTGAAAAAATCGGAATTTGTCCTCTGGCAGGTAGGCGCTGGACAATCAGGAGTTGATCACGGCTCTTATGGATTCTATCATTCATGATGATGTAAGGGATGACTTCTTATAGCTCACAAGGAGTCCCAGTTGACGGTACAGGGAAAAGGCTGTTACAGTCTCCTGTGGGGTTCTGCCTCTGATCAACCAATTGTACAAATAGAGATAGATGTGGATTCCATGCTGCCTCAAAATGCACTACCACTACTTGCTAAGCATTACTCTCATTGCCATGGAGAAGGGCTGAACTCTCTATTGGTAAAGGCTGAGATCTCTGGGAGTATCAGGCACTTGATGGATAGCTATATGGAAGTATGCATTGTGATGGGGAAGCCTAATAATAATTAAAATAAATATTTTCTTCTTCTGTAGAGCCTTTCCTCCAGCAATCTCAAAGTGTTTCATAAAAATGCTTTATAAAATAAGGAAATATTATTATACCTATTTCACAGATGGCAAACAGACACAGAGATACTAAGTGACTTGTTTAAGGTTGCAAAATCAGACTCAAACAGAATTGAAATGACACGTTTTGCTGAAGTATAGGTAGTAAAAGACCTAAGGTTTAGGCAAGAAGTGTTATATTAACAGTTTCCTAAGCATACCTAATTATTTTTTCTCCCAAGTCAAAATTCAGGCAGTGGTAGGTCGGTAAGTAAGCAAGTAAATAAATAAATAAATGTATGTGTGTATGTATGTGAAAGAGCTGATGTAACAGAGTTTGATACAAGACCATGAGAGTGTTACACATTCCCCCTGGTGGAGTCTTACCGGAATTTGCTGGATTTCTCCTGTGTTGGTGATTATCTGCTGCATGACTTGCATGGTCTGCCCAGTTCCACTCTGAGCCTGCTGCGTTTGTCCTTGTGGCTGTGCTTGGACGATCTGTACCTGTTGACCCTCACCAACCTGCATCGTCACTGGGGTGGTCTGAATTCCAACACAAAAAGGAGCACTGATTGACTTGTCTGAAAGGAAGTGGAATCTCAGAGATTTACAGCCAGTAACCAGAGGCTCTTTACAGACCTGCTTTCAGCTTGTTGATATTTCAAACTCGACCTACTTCAGCATTGTGACAACCTGGAAAAAGCATATTCTCCTGATTCTAAGTCTACTGCCACCAAGAAATAGAGAGAGTTAATTTTAGTTTTCAACAAAATCTGTATTGTTCAGTTTTAAACAAGATGAACTTCTGCAAATAAGGTTATGTGCATTTTTGCCAGCAGAGATCTATCTATCTTACATACTTAACTGGCCCTACTACCATAGCATCTGAGCACCTCAATGCTTTATCCTCAGCCCCCATGAGGAAGAGAAATAATATTCTCCCCATTTTACAGATGGGGAACTGAAGCACAGAGAGGCTAAGTGACTTGCTCAAGGTCATGCAGGAAGTCTGCAACAGAACAGGGATTTGAAAAGAGGTCTCATGAGATCTAGGTTAATGCCCTAGCCACTGGACAATCCTTCCTCTACGAAAGGGGCCCTTCCAAAGAAGTGAACAAAAAAGAGCCACGATGGCACCTATATACCACCAGAAACACAGCAATATTAAATGTTTGCAAACGCAAGAACAAAACTGTCTGGAAAAGTAAGGTTCCTGAGGCAGGCCCCATGCTAGCTCTTAAAATGCCCGTACTATGCCGTATATACTATACTGATGGGACTTTTAAAATAACATTTTCCAGCCTCAATGGGAGAGAAACAAGGATAAGAAAAAAGCTCGTACAAACTGTAAGATTTATGTAGTTAACAGCATCCATATAAGCACAAAAATGCATTACAGCTTCACTTCTGTCATGCAGCTGCCATCGCTCACTTCAGAATAACGGTCCAATTTAGTCCCATGAATCAACAAGTCGTACATTTGCTTTTGAAAATACAGGGACATCACTTCCCTAGTAGGTAGGCCTATGCAATTCAGTATTTCAGCACAAAGTACTTTAGTTGCAATCCATGTAGTTCCTTGTTCCTCTGAGCATTTTACAGAGAGCAGGGGAGATGTCAAGGTGCTACACAATATGGAGTTATGACATCAGAAGAGGTTACTAACATCCTAGTGTGTAGCATCAATGCTGTTTTCCCCAAAGTCTTTCAGACACATCAAAAATTTAATTTCCTCAAACATTTTGGATAAGGGAGAGGAGGATGCTACAAGATTTATTGGGAGCTTTGGTTGAGCGGCGACTGGATAGACAAGGTAAACACAATCCTCCACCCTAAATTATACAACACCCAAGACTGTTCAGCTAATCAAATAAACTAAGTGGCTTATTTTAAGACCTCAGAGGCATAGCCTCATACAAATAAAGCCCATGTATAAAGATCTAATGTCAAGTGCTTATAAGTCCACACAGCAGGTACACCAGGCAATGTACAGTCATTAGCCGTTAGGATAAAATCCTGCACTGACAAGTGGATGATTAAATGACCAAATAAGTCCCTCTCCATCTCCATACACTATGGAAAAAAATGCCACTATTTCAAATGAAATGGAAACCTTCTGTCAATAGTCCTCTTGGTCTCTTTCAAAACAGTTACATAATGACACTGAAATTAATTTAAACTGTTATATAGGTTGTAAAACCAATTTACTTAGTGCAGAAAAAACCTTTCTAGCAAATCACCAGAAAGACATTAAGTTTTTCCCTCCTTCAGAGTGTTCATGGTAAGGTCAATACAGCAATTGCCCACTTGTTAAGTTTTCAAACAAGCATTTATGTGCTTTCTCCTGTTCTGCCCAATACTTGGGAGGAGCACCCTGTGCAAAGCTACCTCATTATCCTCCTTCAAAACTCTCCTGTTCTGTGAGGCCTACAAAAAACTTGGCAACAATCACACTGCTGGTGTGCTGAGACCACAGCCTGTCATGCTGACCATATTGTCTTGCTTTTTATTTGCATCCCCATCTATATCCACCTTGTCTTATACTTTACTTGTAGGCTCTTTGGAGCAGGGACCACCTTTCTGTTCTGTGTTTGTACAGCACCTAGCACAGCGGGGTCCTGGTCTTTGACTAGGGCTCCTAAGTGCTAAGGTAACACTAGTTACTACGGGTAACCTCCAGATGTGGCTTTTCATCCCCAGGGTCCAGCGAGGCCTTGGCTGGCTCTGTAAGCCCTCGGGCTGGGCCTGTTCACTGACCTGTCCTTGCTGAGGCTGGGCAATGATGATCTGTCCTGGCTGGATGGTGGTAGTGGATGTGGTGGTCTGTTGGCCTTGTTGTTGCCCCTGGACCTGTACTGCGGCAGGCTGTTGAGCAAGCGTGAAATAGTACTGGACAGGCTCAGCGGGAGTCACAGCCTGGCGCACCTCTTCCTAGAATACAGGAGGGGGAAAAAAAAGACTATGCATCTTGGCTGAAATCCACTTCCCTAAACAATGCTCAGTACAATGGATTCTTTAATGCTAGGTTCTAAACCGTTTAAGCCAAAGGAAAGTAAATTCAAACTGCCCTGTAAGGACAAATCAGATTGAAAATAATGGGTTTCCACAGACTTTTACTGAGCTACACAAATCAAAGCATTTCAAATTTCTAAGGTACAACGTGATCACCCATTTCATTATGAAAAGCAAATGAGCAAACAATTATCATAATTAAAACCCTTGCAATTACAGTGCTTGGCAGTAAATTCCAGCAAGGCCTGTTATCTTAGCACAGTGCTAACTGGAAGTGCCCCACGAAGAGACATACAAAAGCATCGCATGCCACTGAAGCCTGCTCCTTACCCTACGTGCTGAACACAAACCTCAATCTACCTCTTGCTGTGACACCACTGGGAGTTTTAAAAAGACAATCTGATTTTATAACCAAACCATTCCAGAATTAAGCTATGTCCACACTGCATTTTCATCTGTAAAATTTTTGTCAGTCAGGGGCGTGAAAAAAACCACCCCTCTGACCGACAAAAGTTTTACCGACGAAAAGCGCCAGTGTGGACACTCTCATTGGGGGTGTTGAGAGCTCTCTCTTGCCGACAAAGAGTGGCGACTATGCGAACCTTACAGGGGCACGGCGTAGCAGCACAGCTGTGCCCCTGTAAGCTGCGCAGTGTAGACATAGCCTTAGAACGGTAGGACAAGTGATGTGGTTTTGCACGGTCTGCTTCTGCTGACAATTGAGATATCTCAGCTTTTGTCAAAGAACTGAAGATCCTGCTCTGGCCTTTTTGTTTCAAGTAAAGGAAATGCTGTACCTTTTCCCAGTTCTAGTTTATCTAAACATGGCCTTGGGAATATAGAAACAATGGATTTCAGGAACAGAAGTAGGAATACTGGATATTATACAAGCCAGAAATGAGCTAACCCTTTAAAAAAAAAACCCCACACATTTTAGCTCTTCGGAAATAAAGATTGCTCCTACACTTAGAATTAAATGTGGTTCCCCAGATGTTCAGTCCATGGCAGAAGGAGTAAACAACCCTCTCCCAGCTACCTTGAGTCCACAGCTGAGAGTGTAGGATGTTTACACATGCTACAGCATGGCAGATTCCACATTACTAAAGCCTGTTGGACTCCCTGATATTAAATAAGGGCTGCCCACAGATCAGTATCAATTACACCTACTTGAGATGCCAATTAAAACAAAACAAAAACACCCAAGTGAAACAAGATCAAAGTGTATGTAGTCTGAACGGCTGAGGGCTTAATAATGGCATACAGAGTCTTTCATCTCTAAATTGCCTGGTCACAGTGATAATGACTGAAAGTTGTTACTATTGGATGGATTCTTAGAGACCTATGTAAAATGAGCCCAGTTCCTAATAAACATCACAGGGCTACAACTCACACTAAGTGGCACCTTTTTTTGGTCAGTTTCAAGCAGGAGGAAAGGTTGAACAGACCACGGAAAATAAACTGTCTTCTTCCATCACTGAAGTAGATTTCCTTCAGGTCAAAGCTGAGATACAGATTGGCAAAGAATGACATGGAGGAAGCATGCAATATTACTGACTCTAGTACCCTTACTGTGGATAGAGACAGAATCAGAGAGACAAGGGTGTGTGTGTGAGGTAGTATCTTTTATTGGACCAACTTCTGCTGGTGAGAGACATGAGATAAAGACAGAATTGTCAATCCTGCACTAAATAATATATATATATATATATATATTTGATTGAACTCTATAAAATGCAAGTGTACTGTATTATCAAGCCCTTTCCTTAAATACACACACTCTTTTCCCAACCAAAACTAAAACATTACACAGCCTGTTGTAGCTAGGAAGGAAAGATCTGCTGAGTTTGAATCTTGGTGTGAACAGTAATGTCAGCGTCACCCAATGGTAATGCAGACAAAACACCCCACTGATTTAGTTTTACAGTTCCTCTTTCATGAGTGGATTCACTGGAGTATTTTAACTTGGCTTCCTCAAGCTCTTTGTGAGCAGTGTGAGGATCTGTGGAAGCAGAGAAAACTGTCATGCATTGCATCCCCTTCCTGTCAGTTCTTTCTCTGCTTCCACAGATCTTTGCTCTAAAGTTAGAACATATTCCATTTTGTTGTTGAAATCAAGTCTGTCCTGATCCAGTCATGAAAAATCCATGCACGGGGGAGGACAGCTGTAGCAGTTTCTTTACAGCAAGCTACTTAGATCTCCTATTCCAAGGACTGCAACACTCAAATTCCTAACTGAGCTCTTGAACAACATTTAAATCAACTTTGCACCTCAATAAAGCCTGCATTCTAGGTTAATGTTTTATAGTGCTCCAGGCAGAAACTGATTTAAATCTGAACTTGTTTAAACCAGGTTATGTCTTGCTTAAACCAGGCTGTCTCTTTAGCTATGTCCACACTTAAGGCAGCATTGTAGAGTACAGGCACTACGCACATGGCTACATGCTGCAGCGAAAGGCTCTAGTGGGGTGGCATAGTGGAGACAGGCTCTGGCAATGGGGAGCTGCTGAAGCCTTTCCCCACTGCCAGAGCCCGTCACTGTGTCAGGGAAAGTCTCCAGCATCAGGACGCTACACTGCTAACAATATACACCCTGGGCATATATACCCTGGGGATTCAGGTGTGTAGGGCACTCTACTCGCCTAAACCTTGCCTCGCTGTCTACACTGCTAAATCTATCCAAGCCAGCTGGGCATGCAGTGTTTGTACTCTACACACTACCACAAATGTAGTCATACTTTTTCTTTTAAATCCGTAACTTCAGGTACCACAGCAACACAACAGTGACAGTTTCTCCCCCAACTCTCTGATGTCATGAACAATAACTTGTCAGATAGTCTTAGCTGTGGCAGAGATAAACTACCAGTTTTAGCCTTAGCAATAAATAAATCAATGCAAGCCCTTCAGCCTACAGGCAGCTACTCTTCAAAGTTGTTGAACTTGATGTGTTTTTTTCTCCACTGAAAATTCCTTCCCTACTTTGTCAATGATATCATCCACCAAAGCTCTCCCGCCCCTGAACATGTATTGCTAGTCATCCAGCAGTGTTCACAGAGGCAGGGAATATACAGGTGTTAGGCTTTGAGAAATTGCCACCTATTTCAAAACAAATATTGATGTAGTTTCAGTTATTTATGCTGTGCAACCCGGATGGGAAAGCTGATCGCAAAGAAGAATTACCATGGATTATACAGTAACGATGTTATTGGCATTTGGTGAGATAATGTACTATTGAAGTGACTTCATATTTTGGACTTAGGCAGATTACAAATATGACGTCTACAGAGGCTTCTTTTTCACGGTGAAGTGAAAGGTCAAATGAGTGAACAATGCTGTGTACATATTTTGGGTGTTTTCACTATGCTATCTGGATAGGGCCATAAAGGCACCACTGTGTAGAATCACAGAGTAGGGGAATTGAACATGAACTCTTAGGAATCTTGATTGGCTTTTGTTATCTCAGGCTGTTACTCACTGCTTTTAGTTTCAACATGTTTATGCTGAACCAATTTTCCTGATTTTGCCAAGTTTCCTGAGAAGCAGGCCCCCCATCCTCCAAACTGGCATGCACAGATTTTTCTTTGCTAGATGGCTCTTGTTGAGGGTGCATCTTTGAAAACCTGTTCTTTACATACCACAGTAGCAAACAAATTTGCTTCAGAGGAATCATTACTTTGCTATATTGTATAAGGATGAGCAGGCAGCTCTGTGGGAAGGGACTGAAGGAACCTGTGCAACGTTCTCCTATGGGACATTCACCATGTGAACAAATATATACAGAACATGGTCCCATCAAATATGTACAGAAATCATGGGAGGTTGCTGAATTTTTTCCTATAGCAGATAATCTTCTAGGTCTTTCCTGAGTGAATACTTTCTAATAAGTGATGTTCTGCTACCACTCTCAAATACTAGTATATATAATGGGATGAAGTTGGCAGCAGACCTTTTTCTGTTCTGTTCACAAGAAAACCATGCTTTTCCAAGAAATGACAGGGAACGTGGTTGGGCCCAGCTGACAGGAGGTCATCAAGAAAAGGGTAAATATGCAAGCCCAAAGGTTAAGGCTCTGTGTTGAATGTGCTGCTCTTTGTATCCAAAGTGAAGGAATTTTCTGTATAGTACTCGCATTGGCATGTGAAGGTAAGCCTCCTTGGAATCAATGGATGACGGAAAATCTCCTAGTGATACATCTGCTGGGATCTACGTCAAAGAAAGCAGGCTGTTTTATAGCACTTCGGGGAAGTGTGAGAATAAGTTGGAGCAGAGAATTATAAGGGTTATCATGGACTTGCCACAAAGCTTTAGGCAATCTCAAACCTTCAGAAGTTGCAGTTCCAGATAAGTAAATCATTTGCTCCAGCACCTACAAAACATTGGACCTAATTATCCAGAAAGAAAGGAGTGACAAACTCCACACAATTTAAAAGAAAGTCAAGCAATGATTCCAGGAGCTACTGAACAAGGTACTGAATGAAGCATCATCTGTAAATCTAAGAATTACTTAGAAAGCTTTATGGCACTGGGTGTTAATCTAGCTGTTTAGTCTACCAGGCAGTTTGTAGAGAAGGGAGGTTCAGTAGTCTGACCGCTGGACCTAGATGAACAGCTACATATAGCTAAAGCTTGGTACAACTGTGGAGGAAAATAAGCCTTTTAGACAAAAGGTGATAAACTGGTCTAGCAGAACGTTGGATTTCTGAAGCAGCAAAAGAGAAACCAGTGCTTCTTAAATACAAACCTGTTACGTTTCAAAGCAGGCCTGGTGCTCAGGATGACTGTGGCAGCCTGCCGCTGTAAACATCCGACTGAAAGCTCCCTTCTAGCACCTTACAGCTTCCAGTCAAGGATGTTTACAGTAGCAACAACTGCCCAGAAAAATGCAGAATGTGGTACTTCTACGAGAAGCAACATGTTTCCTTCTTCTCCAACAGCCTGGAAGTGTTAGCTCAACAGGTTTCTAGATGTTTAAGCATTCTTAATGTTAGCAACTTTTGTTATTTGTAACCTCTATTAGCAGCCTTGTCAACCAGCAATTACGTAGATCAGTCTCATACCCGTTTTCACTTTTAAATCAGTTACCAGTAGGTGCACAAGTTTTGTTTTCATCCCATTACCTGCTCAAGCGACAACTGGACACTTGAAAGTGACAAAATGAGGAAATGCAAAAATGAAAAAAAAAGCTTCAATCTTTTTAATAACACCCCGCTCTTATATGGGGGTTTCATCAGTAAATCTCAAAGATTAAAAAAAAAAAAAAAAAATTACCAGGAAATATCATTACCCCATTTTACAGTTGGGAAACTGAGGTAAATGGCTTGTTAAGATCATCTAGCAGGCTAGCAGCAGAGCAAGTGCTTTACCCACTAGGTTGTGCTGCCTCCCCATGGACATTTCTTTGTAATAATTTCTATACAGGCAGTCATTTGGCCCCTCTAAAGTAAAGCCAATTACAAACTTTTAAGGAGAAACGTTTACAAAAAGACAACACGTTTGTGGACTTCAGTGGTTGAAGGAATGTGGATCTTGAGCTCAGATTTCAATCAACGGGAGGAAGTATCTGGTGTAACCACACACAGACACAACTGTGCCTACTGAGAGGATAACCAACGTTCCATTTTATACAATCCCCACTGGAGTGTTCAGTACACGTTAGATTTCAGATTTCTAAAATGTACCAAATTACATCTCTGAGGCACTGGCAACAGCAACGTTCACATTGAGAATACAGAAAAAACGAAATGTCTAAGAGATTGAAAGAAATATTGAACACAAACATACAATAAACTGTACTTGCCTTATGTTTGAACCTCACTCTATATTACTATTTAATATCAGAAGTATGTAAATAGTGGAAAAATCAAACTTATATGTAAAGAATAGTAGTAGCTGTCTTCCCAACTCACCTGACGTTTTGGAGGTTTAAGTTCATCCCTTGGAACAATATCGATGAGAAAGTCAAATTGATCAAACTTTGTAATTGCCATGGCAATATCATTCCTCTGTAACAATTCAAAAACAATGGAAATAATCTGTCAGTTTTAAAACTGTTTGGTTGCTGAGTAAAATAAAAGTTGGGAATGCCCATCATATGGGACTGAATTCTCATCCTTGAAGCCCCAAATGGTCCCATTCACATAACTAGTTCTATTAATTCAGAAACAGCAGAGGGCAGGCAAGCAGAATGAGAGAATCATGCAAACCGTGAACCACCACAAGCAATAAGATGATCTGTAATGGCAAAATTATCTCCTCACATCTCAGAGAGGAGCTCTCCCATCGACCTAGGTAATCCTCCCCCCGAAAGGCAGTAGCTAGGTCAATTGAAGAATTTTTCCGGGGCTTAGGTCTGCTTCACTACATCACTTCATGGCGTGGATTTTTCACAACCCAAGTGACAGGTTTTCTTAGAGTACACCAGACCTCACTGGGTTAAGTTTTTAGGGGAAGAACCATTGATAAACATTTTTGAACATTTTAAAATCAAGAGTAAATCAAGACCGGATGTTTTTCTAAAAGATCCACCAAAATAATTCCTAGAGTGTAAGCTCTATGGTTTATAACAGTGGTTCTCAAACTTTAGCAACCCGAGGACCCCCATTTTGATTTAAATTTTTCCGCAGACCCCCCAAGCCTACTGACGTTTATTTACATTTGAAGAAAAAAAATTCCATCTCCCACTCCACCCCTTCCCCAAGTCCCCACCCCACCTCTTCCTGCTCCATCACCCAAGCGCATCCTGTCTCCGCTCCTCGCCCTCCCTCCCAGCGCCTCCTGCATGCCGCAGAACAGTGTGCAGGAGGCACTGGGAGGGAGGGGGAGGAGTTGATCAGCAGGGCCGGCGGCCCCGGACATGACTCGCAGACCCCCTGGAGTATCCTCGCAGACCCCAGTTTGAGAAACGCTGGTCTATGTTATATAGGAGGTCAGTTGAGATGATCACAATGATTCCCTTCTGGCCTTACAATCTATGATACCATAAATAATTGTGTCTTGCAACAGTTGGTTCTAAAGCACATAAGGGGGAAAGGAGTTCAGTAGAGCTGGCTTATTTTAAAGAATCCTTATTGAAGTTGCAGGAACAAACCATCCTGATGTGTAGAAAGAATAATAAATATGGCAGGCAACCAGCTTGGCTTAACAATTAAATCCTTGCTGATCTTAAACACAAAAAAAACAGCTTACAAGAACTGGAAGACTGGACAAATGACCAGGGAGGAGTATAAAAATACTGGCATGCAGGAGTGAAATCAGGAAGGCCAAATCACACTTGGAGTTACTCTTAACATCCCTTGTTAGCTGCAACAAGAAGGGTTTCTACAGGTATGTTAGCAACAAGAAGGTGGTCAGGGAAAGTGTGGGCCCCTTACTGAATGGGGGAGGCAACCTAGTGACAGAGGATGTGGAAAAAGCTAATGTACTCAATGCTTTTTTTTGCCTCTGTCTTCACAAACAAGGTCAGGTCCCAGACTACTGCACTGGGCAGCACAGTATGGGGAGGAGGTGACCAGCCCTCTGTGGAGAAAGAAGTGGTTCAGGACTATTTAGAAAAGCTGGACGAGCACAAGTCCATGGGGCTGGATGCACTGCATCCGAGGGTGCTAAAGGAGTTGGCGGATGTGATTGCAGAGCCATTGGCCATTATCTTTGAAAACTCACAGCGATCGGGGGAGGTCCCGAATGACTGGAAAAAGACTAATGTAGTGCTCATCTTTAAAAAAACTAAAGGAGGAGGATCCGGGGAACTACAGGCCAGTCAGCCTCACCTCAGTCCCTGAAAAAATCATGGAGCAGGTCCTCAAGGAATCAATTCTGAAGCACTTAGAGGAGAGGAAAGTGATCAGGAACAGTCAGCATGGATTCACCAAGGGCAAGTCATGCCTGACTAACCTAATTGCCTTTTTTGATGAGATAACTGGCTCCGTGGATGAGGGAAAAGCAGTGGACATGTTATTCCTTGACTTTAGCAAAGCTTTTGATACGGTCTCCCACAGTATTCTTGCCAGCAAGTTAAAGAAGTATGGGCTGGATGAATGGACTATAAGGTGGATAGAAAGCTGGCTAGATTGTTGGGCTCAACGGGTAGTGATCAATGGCTCCATGTCTAGTTGGCAGCCGGTATCAAGCGGAGTGCCCCCAGGGTCGGTCCTGGGGCCGGTTTTGTTCAATATCTTCATTAATGATCTGGAGGATGACGTGGACTGCACCCTCAGCAAGTTTGCAGATAACACTAAACTGGGAGGAGTGGTAGATATGCTGAAGGGTAGAGATAGGATACAGAAGGACTTAGACAAATTAGAGGATTGGGCCAAAAGAAATCTGATGAGGTTCAACAAGGATGAGTGCAGAGTCCTGCATTTAGGATGGAAGAATCCCATGCACTGCTACAGACTAGGGACCGAGTGGCTAGGCATCAGTTCCGCAGAAAAAGACCTAGGGATTACAGTGGACGAGAAGCTGGATACGAGTCAACAGTGTGCCCTTGTTGCCAAGAAGGCCAACAACATTTTGGGCTGTATAAGTAGAAGCAGTGCCAGCAGATCAAGGGACGTGATCATTCCCCTCTATTCGGCATTGGTGAGGCCTCATCTGGAATACTGCGTCCAGTTTTGGGCCCCACGCTACAAGAAGGATGTGGAAATACTGGAGTCCAGCGGAGAAGCAACAAAAATGATTAGGGGGCTGGAGCACATGCCTTATGAGGAGAGGCTGAGGGAACTGGGATTGTTTAGTCTGCAGAAGAGAAGAATGGGGGCGGGATTTGATAGCTCCTGAAAGGGGGTTCCAAAGAGGATGGATCTAGACTGTTCTCAGTGGTACCAGATGACAGAACAAGGAGTAATGGTCTCAAATTGCAGTGGGGGAGGTTTAGGTTGGATATTAGGAAAACCTTTTTCACTAGGAGGGTGGTGAAGCACTGGAATGGGTTACCTAGGGAGGTGGTGGAATCTCCTTCCTTAGAGGTTTTTAAGGTCAGGCTTGACAAAGCCCTGGCTGGGATGATTTAGTTGGGGATTGGTCCTGCTTTGAGCAGTGGGTTGAACTAGATGACCTCCTGAGGTCCCTTCCAACTCTGATATTCTATGATAAGAGAAGAGGCTGTTCTTGATTTAGTCACAGTTACACAGGAACTGGCTCAGGAAGTAAGTGCATGGAGCCACCAATTCACAGTGAACTTAACATAATACGTTCAATATCCTCTCAAAAGGATAATTACAAGAGGTAGTGCTATGACACTGAACTTCAACAAGGGGACTTTTCTTTAGAATAGTCAGAAACAACCTGAAGGAAAAGTGACAATATTACAGTGTACCACCAGAGACACTGTTTAAGAACATTTTAGGGTTGCAAAGTGAGCATAACCAAGCAGAGGGAGGGAGGGAAGGAGTTAACTCGGAGTTCTTAGGAGCATATTTGAGAAAAATGGTATCCCAAGTGATGTTAAGAGATCAAAGTTTATGATGTAAGATGGCAATTAAGAGGACTAAGAGGAAGCGTGAAGAGCAAAGAGTTAAAAGATACAGGTGGACTGCAAAGTATATTAGAAGAAGGAAAGCCCACAGGAGAGTTAGTGAGCCTACCAAGATGAGAGGGGGGCATTGGAGACCAGGGATACTAAAATCCCTCCCCAAACTACTTATGGACTCGGAGGGTGATGCAGATATACATACCCTGGAGTTACTCTCTTCAGACATAGTGTCAGATAGAGGTTTTTCAAAACAAAGGCAAAACAAAAAAAAAGGAACTAAAAAAGAGTGAAATTGTGTAAGTCGCCATTACTGGACAGCATTTGTCCAAGTTCTGAAGATACTCAACGACAAAGCAGCTGACAAACAAGGTAATTTGTCATTAAAAACTACTTCTACAATAGACGACCATATGAGGACCAAAGCCGTAAGACAGCTTTAAAAATCCTGGGTCTGGTTCCAGGAATCACAGAAAAAGGAAGGGTCTTATTTGGTATTAGGAAAAAATCACTGAAGCTAGTATACGTGAGCACAACAGGATTGAGATATTTGCCCTTTCTGATGTTACCTAGGATTAAAATTAGAAGGGCTATCAATCCTCACACTTCAACTTATCTGAGGCATTTGAGGGCATGTATCACCTTGGCATCTAAGTGCCAACAGTAGCCATGAAGAAAGTAAGGGAAAAAAAGCATTTTCATCTCTGTTCCACAGGTATAGTATATTTTAAAGGGGCACTGTTACAGCTGCAGGGGATTGCACCTGTATCCCCTCCTCTGTGGTACACCCCAGGAGTTCCTAGTCAGGTATCCGGTCTCTAGCCATCACCTGTCTCTGGTCAGGGACCCCTGTCTCACTCCCTTCTGACAGGGAGCTGCATAAGGTTCATATTTAGAAAGTAAAAGGGGTCAGAAAACACGGACATGGCAGTTCAAGGTTTCATGGAAATAGCTCTCCATTACCTGCAGAGTCCTCCGCTTGTTATCTTCAGTGTGTATCCATGCCCGTAGCGTCAATTCTGTTATGAATATTTGAGCAGCCTTGGCAAACAGCACAGGGGCTTCAGCACTAATCATCTGTAATGAAAAATGTGCATTTCATTCACTCATCAATCAATGTACCACACTTGATTCTATCATAGAAGCTTGGTATCATATTAACAGATAAATAGTCCAGGGATGAATAAGATGGTAGTTTGGGAGATTAGGGGATTTCCACATTACATCTGAAGGCCATCTTGCTGCAAGATGTGGAAGTACAAAGGGCTACCAGTTTTCAATCAAGCACTGCACAGGAATACTGGTCAGTTACAATTTTCCTGATAAGTTTATTTATTGAAATATGAAGGTTATCAGATTTTAATTTTGCATAGCTCACTGGCTTATCCTATGCTAACACAAAGTTTTGGTCAGTCTTACTCTTTAACAACAGAAGTGAAACTCCACTAACAATTCACATGATAGACAGGCCTTCCATTCACAGGTTAATAGTTTCTTCTTTCACTCTGATGGAGGATAATCTATCCCAGCAGCTCTCACTACTTTTCAAGCTAACTTATCGTAGATGATATAATATGTATTGTGGAAGTTTAGGTTACAATTAACATTTTAGGGCCATGTTTTCAGCACCTGTTTCAACTTTATGCTCACAAAACCCCCAACTTGCAGGAGCATATGGCATCAGTATGTGTGAAACTGGGTAGTCAGTAATCTACTAAGCTTGCACATGAATCATTTTTATATGTGCAAATTTTGATTGTGCAACGAGGGCACAAATTTAGAGGCCAGGTTGAGGCCTCATTTAAAAATCTAGTCCTTACAGTCAGAAGCTATCAATAGTTATTTACAAAGTGACTTACATACTAGGGTAAAGAATACAGGTAGAGTAAAAACGGATTGTAAAGATTTAAAATAAATAAATAAATGAATGAATAAATCACAAGTCTCACCAAATTTTGTTTTCTTAACAGAATCTGGCTTTAATTCTCTATTAGAACTGTTTCACTTTAGCTACCTTTGTAATAGGCTTATTTCCCTGGATAATCTCCTTCCTGTTAAAAAATGGCTACCCGGAAACAATATTATTTACTTTCCATCTCCCTTTTCCCATCATTACAGGGAATTTGGCATTAAATTTAGTTAAGGCACTGAACTGAGACTCAAGAGGCTTGGATTCAATCTGGTTCAAAGTTTAAAAAATGTCGACGTTAACAAACGGAGCCAAAGAACACACCTTTTTCACTGAGCTTATTTAAATGTTAAAGTCTCCCAACCTCCGGGTGGTATTCACAAAAAAAAGGATGGAAGTCATTGGCTCCATGAACTCTCTTGGAAATTGGCATCCCATAAAATCTTCTAATTTAAGGCAAAAAGATCATTGGATAAGGAACAAAATATATATATATAGATATAGATAGATATATCTATATATCTCCCTGATATTTACAGTAGGTTTTTTTGTTTTTCCTGTTATATGAGTAGATGTGCCAGATTTCCCCTTAGACCTATGCATGCCCTTATCCCCATATGGATGACGACTGTAGAACTTGCCTCCATCACATGCCAAATAAATACTGATTTCTTAGTTTGCTTGTTTCAAGGGTTCAGATCTAAAATTTATGAAATATCAAAGGCCACACTTCTGTGATAAAATGTAAAATATGATGTTTTGTACTAATATTTGAAATACCTTTGTAGGGCGGTTGTTTTTTTAAATGTCACTATGTTTATATTAAATGATTTTGCAGTTCTGTGAACGCAAAAGCCACAGAAATAAGGAGGAGATATGAAATCAGAGACAGAAGCTAGTCATTACTAGAACTGGGAAAAGACTGAAAGTCATCTGGAAATGCTTTATTCAAGACATGTCAGGAAATTTGTTTTTAATGCAAAATGTACAACTTATGGGCCCTGCTATACAAGCTAGTTAAGTAAGGAAAACAGTTGTCCAACAATGTATCTGAAAAATACTGTGAAATCTATCAAGCTGCTAACAGCTGCAGCCGCCACAATGGTGCAGTCAACTAATCTCCGTGAGGCATCCTGAGCACCTCTTCTCTATAGGTCAATAAATCATCTCCAGACTTTACTGTGTTGGGAGGAAGGATGATACTGTGGGTAAGGAACTGATTTGGGACTCAAGAGTCCGATTCAACTCCTGGCTTTCCTACAGCCTTCCTGTCTGACCTTTAGCATGTCAACTCTCTGTGCCTCGGTTCCCTATATGTAAAATGGAGATATTACTTCCATTCCTCTCAGGGTTAACTCATTAATTTTTGTGACGCATTTAGATACTACGGTGGCAGTGGTCATATAAGTACCTAGACAGAGAAGGCTGTATGAGGCACCTAACTTGGCCTACTTCATTTGACACACACATTTATCATTTTAGAGCACTCCTCAAAAAGAAACGATCACTCCAGTTTCTAGGGGGCTTTTCACAGCACGAACTGTGAAATTGTTCTGATAGCTGATGGGGTATTTTAATTCTTCTACAGATTTCAAGAACAATAAGGTTGTTTTTCTTACATACACTGCAACCCAGAGAAATGACATGTATAGTGCTCATCAACAGGGTTCATAACCGTATGTTTTGTTTCACAGCGTAAAAGACCAAACATGAATTTACCTTCACATCTTCATCCAGTTTCATAATCTTCTTAATACGAGCCAGTGGGAGTTCCTGCACTCTAAAGTCTTTCTGCAGAGAGCAAAAAAAGAAGACTTCATAAACTGTTCAACTATACATAATTCAAAACAAAAGTAAGAGATAAGTGATGTTCAGAAGAATTCAAAATTGGCCCTTTCTGCTTAAACAGTGTATCTGTCTCCTGTAAGAGGCAACAATTTTTATTCTCCAAGGTAATGTAACTACAAACACTTGATGTTTACCCTCTTATCCACTTTTCCTAGCCATTCCAATTGTTACATACTAGATCATTTCCCCCTCCATCTGCAGAATGGATGTGCAATAGACAGCATAGCTGCTGCCTGCAGTACAGGCAGTGGGCCCTGGAGCAGGCCGCACTCCAAGCTCAACCTCAAAGATCTTGCTCATTTCTCCCCCACCTACCCCCACGACACAGACTGTGCAGAAAAAGGATAGCTCATGGAGGCAAGAGGCCAGGGGAAGACCTCTCCCCTGCAGGCTGGCGACTAGGGGGCAGCTGCTGGAGTTTGCTAGATGACTAGGAACTAGGAGGTTGTGAAAGTGGAGAGGGAGGACTGCACAAACCTGCCAGTGGGAAGCGAGAGAGAAGCGAGGTCTCTGGGCAATGTGTGTCAAGGGGAGAAGAAATGGGGATCAAGCAAAGGAAACCAGAACCTGCATTTCTGTGCACGCACATTTGAGGTGCATTTAAAGTTGAATTTTTAGCACACATTCGGCATTAATGGGAAGGGTTATTAAAAAAAAACACAAAGACAAATAAAAACATGATTTGTTCTTTAAAAACATGATTTTTATGCAAATGTCATGATTTTTTTGAGTTTTGACTCAATTTTTGAACTCTTGGGGTTGGCAAAACTACTAATTGACTTGGTACCGCATGCCATAAAATATAAAATTAACATGGCACACATTAAATGGTTAAAAACTGCTCACGTGACAGACCTCAATCTAAATGTCAACAAACAATCATCATCAAAGAGGTCCCACAGGGATCAGTTCTTGGCCGTATGATAGTTAACATTTTTATCAACAATCCGGAAGAAAACAAAGCCGTTACCAATAAAGTTGGGGAAGAGGACAGGTCATTGATACACAGCGATCCAGGTTGCTCAGTAAGTTTGGCACAAGCAAACAAAATGCATTTTAATAGGGCCAAATGTAAAGTTGCACATATAGGAACAAAGAACATAGGCTATACTCACAAGATGTGGAACTCTGTCCTGTGAAGCACTGATTCTAAAAAAGACTTGGAAGCTTTGGTGGATAATCAGCTGAACGTGAGCTCCCAGTTCAAAGCTGTGGCCAAAGGGGCTAATGTAATTTTTACATGTATAACTAGGGGAATATCGAGTAGGAGCAGAGAAGTTGTATCACCGCTGTATTTGGCACTATGCGACTGCTACCTGAAAATTGTATCTAGTTCTGGTATCCACAATTGAAGAAGAATGTAAATAAATTGGAAAAAGAGTTCAAAGAGCCATGAAATATGCCTTAGAAGAATGAAAGATTCGAGGAGCTCAATCTATTTAGCCTAACAAGAGAGGGTTCAGAGGTGACTAGACCACGGTTTACAAATACCTACATGGGGAATAAAAAATTGACAATGGGCTCTTCAGTCTAGCAGACAAATGTCTAACTCACAAGATCCAATGGCTGGAAGTTGAAGCCAGACAAATTCAGATTGGAAATAAGGTACAATTTTTTTTTTTTTTAAACAGAAAGGGTAATTAACCACTGGAACAACTTCTGCATCACTGGCAATTTAAATCAAGATTGGATGTTTTTCTAAAAGATATGCGCTAGTTCAAACAGGAATTAATTTAGGAAAGTCCAGTGGTCTATGTTATGTGGGAGGTCAAACTAGATAGTCTACAGTGGTCCCTTCCAGCCTTATTATCTAGAATCTTTGAATTAGTTGTGACTTCTGTGCAGATCTGTGAATCCTTTCCAGGAAATCTCATAGTGATACAATTCTTCTCCAGGTCCTGCCACAGTTGAATAACACCTTATAATTGGTTATTTTTAGGGGGGAAATCTATTTTATTCCTGTAAATAAGTACTATGGCTATTAGACATTGCATATATTGTGTATTTATTTTGGTTTAAGAGAAGCATGGCATGTTGTCTGGCTACTACCCAGCTAAACAAGATTTAGGAGATCGATTCTTGACCTTTTCTTTTTCCAAATTAAGCATCAACATTTTCACCAAGCCTCTTCAAATTTAATTCTGAAGCTGTAATGTATCATTAGTACTATTTTCTACAGTTTCTCCAAGATTAGGCTGCATTTCTCTGTGTTTTATGGGGAAAAAAAATCATTCTTAACTGTTCCCCTTTTCCCCAGAATTCTAGCTAAAGTGTGCACACCACAAAAGCACAAGAACAGAAATAAAGATTGTCTCAAAGAGCAGTCAACCAGAACAGTTTGTACCTCAGGTAACTGCTTTGACCACCCACTACACAATACACGTAAATGAATTCTCAAATTTGCCCCGGTCCACATATGCTGCAGCACTCAGTGTGTTGGCTTTACTAGACATAATAATTTCAGTGCCTGATTACGTGCAGGGTGGCTAGATAGGACTGTTTTATAATTGTTTTTCCCCTACAGTCCTTATTAAAATTTTCATTCAGGCAGAAGCTTACAACTCGGCATTCAACATTTTTTTAACTTGCAATGCAATAAATAGATTCACATGACAGCAGTCTTAGAAATTAAATTGCCCATACTAGGTGAGCTGTAGACTAAACCCTTACCACATGCAGATGAAGACAAACGATAGCTCTTGCACATAAGAGCTCAGTGCACAAAGGGATCAAAGTAATTAATTCTGGTCTCTGCATACAGATTGCTACATCTGTTTCTTGAGCTGAGACTGTATAAACATGCTGAAAGGGGAAGCTTATCTTTAGACTACTGTATCAGGACAGGGTTCTTCATTTCAAATGGACCATCTTCAAATTGAGCCCTTTTGTTTTCAGCTAATTTAAATTAAAACCAGAAAAGTCGGCATTTAGGACAGACTACTGTAATGTCATAGTAGAGATGTCAGTTGTTCTTGAAAAGGCATTTTTGTTATATGCCCTTATTCTCAGAGGCTTATCTTTTAAGTGGAAAAAAATCGGGCGGTGAAATCTTTATTGTTCATTCTCAGCCTAAAGATGAAATTTTTAAAAATAAATCTGACAAAATTCTGTTCAGCTCTGCGTTATTTAAGCATTTGAAAAGTGTAGGGTTTTTTTGTGTGTGTGTTTGTTAAATATTGTGCACTTTGTGTTCAGGTTATTTTTAAAACTTCACACTTGCCAAATTAATTCTTAAAGTGGGTATAATACCTTTGAAAGGAAACTTTATCAAAATTCCACCCTCAGAATCACATCCATAATACCTGCTAACTTCAATAGGAATACGCTTATATAATAATGTAGGCTAGAAAATCATGAACATATCTTATTTGAAAAATAGAAGATAACACACCAAGATGCACTGGTCTAGCTATGCACAAGCGAGTGCATGGGTATACTGAGCCCTAAACTGCCTATTACATTGATATTGGTGCTTAGATATCAAAGTGATAAGTGTGTAGAAAGATCATCGATTAAACTAAATTGGTCTAGATAACATTGAATATTCTGAAATAAGTAATGACTGTAGAAGCCATAACTAAATATCCTGAAATTTGTGCATTTAAATTCTAACCAATAATGTTGCACAAGTGTACTTCTTCCTCAGTGGATTTCACAACTGTACAGGAAAACTGGTAGGGGAAAGGCAGAGGCCCTACTACCAGTCTGTTTCAAAGTGATGTAAGCAGGTGAAGGAAGAAGCTAATGGATTTCCACTAAGTACTGAGGAAACACCTAGCCCTGATCCCCCCAGATATACTTTGCAACAGAAATTTTTTTTTAGCCCTGGCGCTAAAGCTTTAAGTTTCACTAGTAGCAACACTTATAAGATATAAAATATGATTTTTTGAATGTACCAAGTCAGCAAGCAAGTTTCAAATAAAATATGACAAAATGTAAGCCCTATTCTGGAAACAGAAAATAAAAATCAATCTTCCATCTACAGATTTTCCTTAATTCTGGGAAACATCTTAACAGTGATATATATTGTTTGCTAGAATGTGGCAACTATGGAGCAAAAGTGTATACAAATTTAGAAGCTCTGTCGCCATTTTACATTATGGAATTCCAACAGCAGTAAGTACATTCTGTAACACATATTCCCAATCACTTGACCGTCAGTTAATCAAAGGCAGCCAGTATCCTGATAGAATCCACAACCATTCATCTACATTTGTTTCAAAACTGTTTTTTTTTCCAAAGGTTTTGAATACCTTTGAAACCTTCTAGGAAATTAAGTTACAACTCTCTATATGAAACCGTTTTTGATTCCATTTTTCTCTCCCCTAAAAGATTTTGGTTTAATCTGGAAAACTATTTATAATGGAGGACTATTGTGTCTCCATAAACTATGAAATATGTAAATTTGATTTCATTATCGCTGAGCTACATCCCAAATGTTGGTAAAAGCGTACATTTAGACAAATCAGCTCACTTCAGCTACATGGTGATCATTTTCTAACCCCGCAGCTGAGCTAGGAAGCTTCTTCTTGCATGGGGCCAAGTTCTGCCTTGAGATACTTATGCACTAATTCGACTGTTGACTCCAAAGGGACTTATCTGTACATATCTGAAAGAAGAATTTGGCCAAATGTAGTTGGTTTTTGAAAATATTTTACTATAAGACACTGAAGTAGCAGGTAACTTCTGTTGTACTAAACGTTTTCTTAAGGTTTTATCACATTGTCAAAGGACACTCTCTTACCACTGTTAGATTTCGAATCTCCTCCATGACCCGAGGCCAGAAAGACTGCAGGCTTTGCTGAGCATCACTACTGCCAGTGGCGCCAAAGCCACCATCTGTGGACATGGTGATAACTGGGGGAGGAGGACGGGGGGAAAAAAAAGAAACATTAGTAGAGATGGAGGAGACAATAGATTCAAAAAGTCCTAGAGTTTTTCCTGAATCATTTTGCAAAAGTCTCCAAACAAGACAAGACTATCAAGTTCACACAACAGTGTGTGAAACTACCTGTTCTCTCCGAAAAAAGACTCCAACATAGTTTCAAAGATCTGAAGGTTGGCAAGAAGTTAGTCACTCCCTTTTATTATTGGAATGCACACACTATAGTTCTATTAAATGTCTAGTCCAAAAAGGCTATTATGATGTCCACTGAAGAATTAAAAGACCACCAATATCTTATCAGATCTGAAAGGCTTGCAAACTTACTAGAGTAAACACCAATCAAGAAGAGGGTGAGCAAACAGGAGGTCATCTCTATTTTGGCTTCCATCCACTATGAGTTATCTACACTAGTACTGTTTT
Source organism: Chrysemys picta bellii (assembly GCF_011386835.1). Taxonomy (NCBI): domain Eukaryota; kingdom Metazoa; phylum Chordata; order Testudines; family Emydidae; genus Chrysemys; species Chrysemys picta. The sequence goes on from NC_088813.1 coordinate 14,806,350, forward strand.
TTAAAAATTAGAATCAACTTAATTCAACAAAATCAAAGAAATTGTTATGCAGCTACTACTCTGCATTAGCCCACACTATTGTAAATCACAAATTTTAAACTGAAGGTGTCTACTTACCCTTTTTTGTATTTTATTAAACTATGCTTGTCATTTGGCACTCTAGAACTGACGTTTGGGAAGCAAATTCTGTTAGACTTTAGAACTATTCAGAATCTATTTCATGGATACCTTATAACCTGTACCTTGATAAGAGACCAAACTTAAGATGTATGCGAACACTTGTAATTGTGATCAACAAATTTACAAAATATACAGCAACTGAATTACAACCACAGTGGAGAAGAATAGGACTGACAGGCAGATAGCTATACAAAGTTAAAAAAAATAATCGAACTTGGGTTTACATGCCACTGAAACACTGAGCCAATCCTGTACCCTTCACATGCAAATACCTCCTGGAATAAACTGCAAGATCAAACCCTGTATGTGCGACCAAAAAAAATGTAAAAACAATGAGGAGTACATGTGGCACCTTAGCCCACGAAAGCTTATGCCCAAATAAATGTGTTAGTCTCTAAGGTACCACAAGTACTCCTTGTTGTTTTTGCTGATACAGACTAACACGGCTATCACTTTGAAACCTAAAAAATGTATAACATTTAAGCCAGAAGTGGCTAATGCTGGACAAGCCCAAATATGCTCTTAAAAAGCACTTTAATTGCAAAGAAATAGCTTTATAGTGGGGGAAAAAGGGACTCAGGATGAAGTGTGATTCCTTTAGAATTTCTGACAATCTAACAATCTTTAACACTCTAGCAAAAGAATGCTTAAGTCGTGCTGTGTTTACACACTAGAATCATTCCAATTCTGACGGCATGTATGAATTACAGAAATGTAGAACACTGCAAGACAGAACTTGTTATTCCCCAGGCATAAGAAGTGTTTCAGGGAATGCCAAAAGAGTCACTGCTCACTTCCCAAATGAACAAAGAAATTAAATGTTATGCTAAATGTTCTCTTGGGTCATCCAAAGCTGCTTTGATGTTTCCATTTAAAAAAAGCCACTCCTAAAAGTTCAGTGGGTTGTGGGGAGAGAAACTATGCGCTGCTTTTCAAAAGACAAATCTCAACATGTGTGTGTGTGTGTGTGTTGATATAATCGGAAAAGGCGTGGGGCAAAATTTAGAGCTGGCATATTAGGCACAATTCCCATTCACTTCTGATCCAATGCATATAATGGTTTATTTATGCCTCTTCAAGCTGAAGGAGGAGCAAAGTAATTTTGAAGTTTTATGCGACGTGGTTTAGCCCATCTCCTAGAACTGGAAGGGACCTTGAAAGGTCATCGAGTCCAGCCCCCTGCCTTCACTAGCAGGACCAAGTACTGATTTTGCCCCAGATCCCTAAGTGGCCCCCTCAAGGATTGAACTCACAACCCTGGGTTTAGCAGGCCAATGCTCAAACCACTGAGCTATCCCTGTTGTCTGGGGGAGATTACTGTGGGCTTTAGACCTGTTGTGCCAAATACAATAATTACTCTTCATAAAAGAATATTGTTAGATTAGCCTACAGTAGAACATTCATGGCTAGTTAGGTACAAACTAACTAAACTGTAGGCTCATAAATTCAGGACATATTGAAAGAAGTGCTGTGAATGGTTACATTTAATTTTTTAAATTTGTTGGGGTAGTTTGACAGGGTATAAATATCTACAAAAATGAGATTAACCTATAAATATTTGGCTAGTATCCACAAACTGTTGCAATAATGGTAAAAATCAAGGCAAAAGCAGTTACAAAATTTCTCTGGAAACAGAAATGACCAGCGGGTTATTCAGTAATTCTAACTGCAGCCAATTTTCATAATTAAGCCACCTATGAAAGAAAAATCTTCAAATATTTAAAAGGAAAATAAAAGTAGATAAAATATTTTAACTAAATCTTGTAACTGAATTCTGAATTTGTGCATCTCTGCTTTGTCACATGAACAGAAATATAGATTTAGGAATGCACAAGCTAATCCTTGAAATCTGCTCTATGATGGCAATATGCTCTATGTAACTGAACTCGCATACCAATAACACTAAGACGGGACAGGGACTTTCCCTCAACTCATGATGCAATTTACTCAAAAGGCAAACCAACAGTTATTCAAGCTTATGCTTCAAAGATGATTTGCATTCAAATCCATTTAATACCACAGTGAATTACAAACAGCAAGAAACAGAAAAGCAAAATAAAGCAAACCAAGAAAAAAAAATACCAGCCACTAGGAAAATATTTCTAAAACCTACATGGATATTACTCAATTGTTTTATCGAATGCTGACTAAGCCTTACAGAAATACTATGCAGTAGCTAGGGTGACCAGACAGCAAGTGTGAAAAATCGGTACGGGGGTGGGGGAGTAATAGGCACCTATATAAAGCAAAGCCCCAAATATCAGAATTGTCCCTATAAAATAGGCTACTGCTAGGGTGACTAGATAGCCCGATGACCAAAATATGGATTTAAAAAAAAAAAACCAAACAGTAAAGTTCTCACAAACACTAAAATCAAACCAGAAATGTTTTCATGATTTGCATTAATGAAAATACTTTAAAACACTGCAGCATTGTTTTTGTGCATGAGAATAAAAACGTTAGTAATAACAGAAAGTGAAACTGACAATCTAATTAGACTGTCCAATCTCAGCAAAATTCTGAAAGTAAGTAAAGCGCAAGATAAGTAATACACCCAAGATAAGTAACACACATACAAATTTTTAACACCCTTCCCCCATTTTTATTCAAGGTGGCATTTGCAAAAAAGGTAAAGAATAGATTAATATCTTGAAAGTATCCTTTTAAAATTGCTACTGCCATATGAAATACAGTAGAACCTCAGAGTTTTGAACTGACCGGTTAACCACACACCTCATTTGGAACCGAAAGTATGCAATAAGACATCAGCAGAGACAACCCACCCCCCCACGCACAAATACTGTATAATACTGTGTTAAATGTAAACTACATAAAGGGAAAGTTTAAAAAAAGATTTGACAGAGTAAGGAAGTGATTTCTGTGCTTGTTTCATTTAAATCAAGATGGTTAAAAGCAGCATTTTTCTTCTGCATAGTAAGGTTTCAAAGCTGACTTAAGTCAACGTTCAGTTGTAAACTTTTGAAAGAACAACCATAACCTTTTGTGCAGAGTTACGAACAACCTCCATTCCTGAGGTATCGTAATTGAGGTTCTACTGTATGGACTTGCTTTTATGACTCATCATTTCCGAAAGTGAAAGCTGTACCACATGAAGAAAAGTTGAGATTCCTGAATCTTTTCCTCTCAAAATAGAAACGACAGCTTTTGATGCAGAAAGCATTGAACATGACTGTATCAAACTGTATATCATCGCTCATATCAGTAATGAAAAGTAGTGCAGTTGTTTGTTTTTGATTGAGAATCCACTCCAACTAGATTGTTCAAAATGACAACGAATTGGTGAATAAATTACTACATATTAGACAGGAAGGACAAGGAAATGTTAAAGTTACACTAATGAAAAGCTTTATCCTCTATTGTCTGTATCTGCTAAAGCAAGTTTTCCCTTGTATTCCATATATACCTATTGTACAAATTAGCACAAGATATTGGAAGAGCTCAAAACCAGTTTAATCTAGTCATCTAGAATTTAAAAAAACCCTTAAATTAAAATCATATCTTCGAAGTAAATAAATACAAGACCAATATTTCAGAATGCAGAATCAACAGCCTGGTGGTTGACTCAAAGATAATTGCTACTTTAAATAACTGCTTAAGATAATTATTAGGAAACTGCAAAGAGAAGGCAGTTTGAGGTTACTACAGAGCTATTAATAATTATCTCCAGTAAAAAACATGCAGCCGGAAACGTGATGCACCAATGGCTGATGGGTCTGTGAAGGAATGCTATGCTGATAGAAACTATTTAAAACAAACTTGGATGTCTGTGTCTTCTAGGCAGGTTAGAACATCTTGAAACATTAATACAAGCAGTCATTGGCATAAGAAAAAAAATAAAAATCATGTTTGACTTCGAAAGTCGGGCTGCAAAAGTAAAAAGACGAAAGCAGGGGGATTACACCAACCTAACCAGTTTCCTTCAGTTTAATTAGACCAAGAAAAAAAGAAAAAGAAAAAAAAGATCAGTGGGGAGAAAACTGTCATTTTTCAAAATACACAACATTTTATCAAACAGATGAGTTTTGTACAATCTGCAGAACACAGATAGTTTACAAATCAGGCTTGTAAGTGCTGGAGAGAGAGATATGGTTCTACTTCAAAGGATACAACATCTGCCTATGTCAGAGAAAGGATCAAGAAAAATATATTGATTTAGCTAAACTGCTATACAGAAACTGATTTAGTTAATTTTGTCCACACAAGAAAAGGATTGCACATACTGATTTCAATTTACAAATTCCTTATGTCAGACTTGATTTAAAGTAAATCGATATAAAGTAAACAAACCAAAATTAAAATGCCCACACAAGAAGACAGTTGCACTGATTTAACTACGTCAGTTTCTAGATCAATTTAGTTTTAACTGATACAAATTTATTGTGCTGACAAGGCCTAGGATTTCATTACATTTTGCCTCACTTCCCTTGAAAACTCCTCTCTCTGGGATGTACTGCGAACCCTTGGGATCCTCATATTCCCTACTTTAAGCGCCTCTCTGCATTATCATTGTCACTATCCTTTTAGCCCAGGACATGAGTGCACAAAAATGTCCAACAATACTGCTCTTTAATGTGGCCAGCAGAATCACTGCTGAAAAATACAAGGCCAAAACCAACCTCTGTATCATCAGGTTACCATAATAAACAACATTTTGCATTTATATCGCACTTTTTCATCTAATGAACTCAAAGACTTGATCACCTTTACAAACATTATTAAATCTTACAACCAACCCTACGAGGCACAGAAGTTCTACTTATTCTCCAATTTATAAAATTGGGGTTATTTTGGAAAACGGCCATAGCTACTCAATGCTTCATTTTTTTTGCCCCAATTTTATAAAGGAAAAAATAATGAAGCATTGAGTAGCTAAGGCCGTTTTCCAAAACGTTCTCCAATTTTCGGTACCCAAATTTAGCACTACTGTAAGAGGGGTTAAAAAAAAAAAAAAATCAGGCCAAAGATATCTGCAGTTGAGCACCCAAGAGTTGAGCACCCAAATCACAAGCTACTTTTAAAGATTTTGACTTAAGTACTTCAACCCAAGTTGCACAGCAAGCCAATATCAGAGCCTGGAATAGAACTTGATCTTTCTGGCAGCTGGAGCGTGCTCTGACTTCTAGACCAAATGTTTGAATTAAAACCAACATAAGATGACCCAAAATAGTAAAAGGACACACGCTTCCACAGGGAAAAGGTTATAGTCTTGCAGCAGAAGAGGACTGTAATTTAATTAGAAGCTCTCAGTGTGAAAAAGACCCTTAAATTCAAAAGCAGTGTCAACAAGAACCACACGCCTCTGCTGACTAGCATCAACAGCATCAAGAGAAATAAAGAACACAGCATAATTAAAATAAATCACTAGAGTTTATGGGGGATGATAGGATTTTTATGATGCTATACTACATGAAACTAGAAACTTATTATCCCATCCCATGTTTTTGAAGGGGGATAAACTCGGACTGGGATGATCAAATTTCAGAAGACTAGAGGAAATTAAACAAAATTGCTTGCCCACTGGCTAATAGCTTCATCTACAGATCTCTATATTGCATCTCATTCCTGTGTGAAAGGTTTGTTTTTTTCCATTTTGCATTTTAAAGCTGTATGTGAAAAACACCTGACACCTTAGAGACTAAAATTTATTTGGGCATAAGCTTTCGTGGCTAAAACCCACTTCATCAGATGCAGTATATATAATACAGCACATGCAAAGATGGGAGTTGCCTTACAAATAGGCCACTTCCACCTGAATTGGCCTCATTAGCACTGACCCCCCTACTTGGTAAGGCAACTCCCATCTTTTCATGTGCTGTATTATATATACTGCTTACTGTATTTTTCACTCCATGCATCTGATGAAGTGGGTTTTAGCCACGAAAGCTTATGCCCAAATAAATTTGTTAGTCTCTAAGGTGCCACAAGGACTCCTCATTGTTTTTTGCTGATACATGCTAACACGGCTACCACTCTCAAGTCGGATATACAGTAGCTCTTCTATTCATGAAGAAGACAAAACGTAGTGTTATAGTGAAACTCAATCTACTGAATAGTCACTGGAGTTTTTGTATGTCTGAATAGCTGTTTACGGTTCTGCTTTCACTCTTTATGGAAGCTTCATGTATATAACTGTGGTATGTATCCAATCATTCAAATCAGCTTCTATACCAGATGACTGGAGGATAGCTGATGTAGTTACAGGCCAGTAAGCCTAACTTCAGTACCAAGCAAAATGGTTGAAACTATAGTAAAGAACAGAATTATCAGACATACAGATGAACACAATTTGTTGGGGAAGAGTCAACATGACTTTTGTAAAGGGAAATCATACCTCACCAATCTATTAGAATTCTTTGAGGGGGTCAACAAACACGTTGACAAGGGTGATCCAGTGGATTGAGTGTACTTGGAATTTCAGAAAGTCTTGACAAGGTCCTTCGCCAAAGGCTCTTAAGCAAAGTAAGCAGTTAAGGAATAAGAGGGAAGGTCCTCTCGTGGATGAGTTATTGGTTAAAAGACAGGAAACAAAGAGTAGAAATAAATGGTCAGTTTTCTGAATGGAGAGAGGTAAATAACAGTGTCCCCCTGGGGTCTGTACAGGGACCATTGCTGTTCAACATATTCATATATGATCTGGAAAAAAGGGGTAAACAGTGAGGTGGCAAAATTTGCCAACAATACTAAATTATTCAAGATAGTTAAGTCCAAAGCAGACTGCGAAGAGTTACAAAGGGATCTCACAACTCTGGGTGACTGGACAACAAAATGGCAGATAAATTCAATGTTGATAAATGCAAAGTAATACACATTGGAAAACATAATTCCAATGACACATACAAAATGATGGGGTTTAAATTAGCTGTTACCACTCAAAGATCTTGGAGTCATTGTGGATAGATCTCTGAAAACATCTGCTCAATGTGCAGTGGCAGTTCAACACACAACAAAAAACAAGCTAACAATGTTAAGAACCATTAGGAAAGGGATAGATAATAAAACAGAAAATATCATAGTGCCACTATATAAATCCATCGTAAGGCCACATTGTGAATACTGTGTATAGACCTGGTCGCTCATCTCAAAAAAAGATATAAGAATTGGAAAAGGTACAGAGAAGGGCAACAAAAAATGATTAGGGTTATGGAACAGCTTCTGCCCGAGGAGAGATTAAGACTGGGACTTTTCAGTTTGGAAAAGAGACGACTAAAAGGAGATATGACAGAGCTCTAACATCTTGATTGGTGTGGAGAAAGTGATTAAGGAAATGTTATTTAATCCTTTCTCATAACACAAAAACTAGGGGTCACCCAATGAAATTAATAGGCAACAGTTTTAAAAAACAAACAAAAAGAAAGTACTTCTTCACACATCGCACGGTCAACCCGTGGAACTCATTTCCCAGGGGATGTTCTGAAGGCAAAAACTATAATGGGGTTCAACAAAGAATTAGGTAAATTGATTGACGATAGGTCCATCAATGGCTATTAGCCAAGATGGTCAGGGATGCAGCACCATGCTCTGAATGGCCCTAGCCTGTGTTTGCCAGAAGCTGGGAGTGGACAACGGGATAGATCAGTCAATGACTGCCTGTTCTGTTCATTCCCTCTGAAGCACCTAGCATTGGCCACTGTCGGAAGACAGGATACCGGGCTAGATGGACCACTGGTCTGATCCCCAGCATGGTCATTCTTCTGAATCTCTAAAATCATATATGGAGACAATAATCTCACCATTTCAAACTCAACCTGGGATTCCTTGGCCTCATTTCTGCTGAGAAAGTTATATAAACCGGACAGTCCTGTGCTCCCCTACCTGCAGGATCTGGGTGCTTGCTTATGGGTCCTGGAACATCTCCCACTTTATCTAGCCTCCTCCTAATAGGCAGTACGAGTACTTAGCATATATACAGCACTATAAATCTTCAAATCACTGTACAAAACTCACCAGTTAATTTTCATCAGACTCCAATACAATAAGATTTTTCCATTTCACAGATAGGAAAATATGAAAGAGAGGTTAGGCACCTTGCCCAAGGCTATAAAGTGAATTAATGGCAGAGCCAGGATTGGCCATCAGGAGTTCTTGGCTTGTAGTCTCATGTTTAATATGCTACTAGGCCAGGCTTTGAACTTTTCCATTCTTATTTTCTCACTTTTTTTCTATTTACATTAATGTTCAGTATCTTCATATAAGATTTCCTTTGTCATCTAATGTATCCAATGAGTTTTACTTTCTGAATGCACTGTTTTTGCATTTTGAATTGTGCTACTGTATTTTTGCCTTTATGTTGTGAAGCATTAATGAAATGCTACAAATAAATATTCTAGTACACATATATATTGCATGATTTCAATGAAAGCAGCTTCAGGAATACAAGATTACTTTTATAACTGCATTTTGTTGTTGTCCTGTCACATTCTAGTATATCATTCCCAAGTACAAAAGGAACAGGAGAAACATGCCTGAGCTGAAAATGGTTAGTGCTCCAACAAGAAAGATCATTTTGCCTCAGGATGCTGTTGGTGTTACAAAATCCACTACTCACAAAAGGTCTTTCTATCAGGAAGCTCAGTTGCAGAAAAGGAAAAACAATGTAGAGCCCATATTTCATGCTATTGAAGAATAGTACCTAAAAAGGAAGAATAAAGAGCATCTCGCCTACCACACAACACAAGAAACTGGAAGCCAACAGAATCAAAAACATATTTGCAGTATCAGAAAGTGAGCATATATTTGTTTTGTCAACATTCATAATTATCTTTCTGATAAATATATTTTAAAAATGCGTCAGACTAAAAGTCCTCAGACTACAAACGTCAAAATAGATTGCTGCAGTCTCCACAATTCAAGGGACAGATTCTGATATTAGATATGCAGAGCTCAAACTCGTGTATCAAAAAATCTGCTCTCCATAGTAATAAATTATGTCGTCACAGGCACTTGAGCATGCCAGCATCAAGAAGAGGAACAATCTAGCAAGCAAGAAATATCCTCACAAAAGGGTACATGTATTTTAACAAAGTTTTAGTAAAGCACGTTTCTTTAAAGTTGGTCTGAGCATGACAATTGCTTTCTACATATGAACTGGGGAAGCAGCACATTACCCATAGCCAGATACTGCAGCAATTATATTTTAATTGCAAAGGCCACATGCCCTACCTTTAACAAGTCACATTCAACCCATTGACTGCAGAATATAAACTGCGAGCTTGAAAATGAACGGCATGAGATGACATTTTACAGTCTCAGCAACAATAAGAATGTCTTAGCTGTACTGAAAGCTAGTTTCTGGGCCACTGATCAATAGCATTTGTTCTTCTACATGTGCGTTTGCCCTGCTCCAGTCCCAAGGGCTGACTGTGATCTTGCTTTGAAATCATCCTTTGAGAAGCCATACCAATGGTCTGATAACTGCTTCCCAAAGTGCCTGAACCCGCCGTACATTTCTCTGCTTCAAGGCCTACTCAAGAGGACATATAAACTTTCAGCCTGGCAGCTGACCCACCTATCAAGAAATACTATCAAAGCCTCAAATGTATTCCATTTACCATTCCAAATAACTATTTTTAGGACAGAGGCCAAATAATATAGCTGCCGCAAGCTGACAGCATAAAGATACAAGAACTACAGTCACAGAAAGAAAATGAATCCTATGTGCTTGGGGGGAAAAAAAAAGCTCCGATTTTTAACCGGCTTTCATGGTGAGAGACTGTTCTCGTCACCACCCAAACACATTCAGTCCCTGTCCAAGCTGGAGCACCATGCCGTCAAATGGTTGTAAAGCAAGGTTCTGGATAGCATTACAGAACTATTCTAACAACAGTTTTTAAACAATGGCGTAGATCGCAAGGTTAGTGCTGCAATGTGGACAGATTTGCTTCCAAACTAACGATGCTACAGTATCAGTTCCATCCCTTTCTCCACTTTCCACTTAGTTGGGTCCTAGCTTGGACTTGGAACATGTTAGTAACTGCCCGGCCTTGCCTAACACTAGATTTTTGGGGAAAGTTCTCCCTATTGCTAACACTGATGCAGATCCACAAGCAGCAACAGAGGGACCATTAGTGTAGACAAGGGCTCCAGGAGGCCACTGGCATTTTTAATACTGTGCTGTCTAACCTTGAGTGCTGTAGTAGTAGTGTGCTCTCCCTCTCTAGTCTCACATACTGAAGCAACCAGCATGACAGACTAAGAGGAGGCACTGATAAGAACCAGAGACCTGCATCCAGCTCTCCTGAAATGGAAAGATGGTCAAGCAAAAGACAGTACATGAAGACGGGGAGGTATTACCTGAAAGAGTCTTAGGGGCTCAGTGTTTCAGAGTATTCCATAAAAAGAATAATGAATGTGCAGCTTGGGTATCTGATTTGTAATGAACTAGGCCCCAATATATACAGTCATAGCTATGCATGACAAATGCTTTCCAACAGAAAGTAATTTGAATTGGTACAGAGGTTTGTTTCCACTTTTGATATATCCACAACAGGAAACAAAAAAAGGTCTGGTACAGAAAAAATATTTTTAACAACAAGTGGGGAAAAACATGTATTTAATGTTTATATATAATTTAAAAATAATTTTGTGGCACTGTAGAACCGCTTATTAATTTTGGAAACAAGAAGAATCTAATTTCAACTAAGGCAGTGAAAACTTATAAACAGGAAACTACAATAAAGAAACACCAGTCTTGACTCCGCATAATTGTCAACATTAGTGGATATCTAGTCTCTTTGGACCTTTTATAATAAACACTAACTCTATACATCAACACCTTGTTTTCCAGCAAGGCAGTGCTTTAACGGAAATCAATAAATGAGGGTCAACATTTGCATAGCTGATAACATCAATAAGTGATCACATGAGGAAAACATACTTCTTATTTTATCTAGATTTCCTATATAGAAAGAAAGAATTCCCTGAATAAGCAGAGTTAGGTCTCTTCAGGCTCTATTAGGTCACATCTGAGCCAGTGTGCAGGAAAAGATCCTTAGTCTACTTTTAAAAGAATTCTCCAATTGTGTTTTAAATGCTTCTTATATCTTGATCCACATGAATTCAAGAAAAAAAGGACCAACATTTCTGTGATTTAAACATGCAGCAATATAAATATACTAGTGTAAGCAAGTAGAAACCTCACTCTACTATGAGCACAGCACACACACACACACACACACACACACCCCACAAAGCCCGTGCTTACCATTTTCCAGGGGTCTGACTTTACTGACAACTCAAACAACAACAGAATTAAACCTCAACCTAAGATTTCTCTTTAAGCACGACTGTTCTTAGGGTTTTCCCTGCAGGACCGCTATCTATCTCTTTCCAATTGGCTCTGATAGGCTCTGCAACTATGTTTATACTCCTTGATAGGAGCTAACCAGACACTCCTGATCTAACTTCAGAGAGTGACTCAGTTACTGCTTTCCATACAGGCTTCTGGCACAGGAGCTTAGGGTGGCTCAGATGTACCCCAAATTCCTGTACAGAATCCTGTTACAACTAGCTTTTCGGAATATGACCAATTCATCCAAAAATGAAGAAATCTTCTGGGAAAGTGGAATAGCATGCTTTCCTATACAATCAATGAAAAAAAATATTGTCAGCAAACCTTAAGGTTCATATCAAGCTGCAGGGTATTAATTAATCTACCAGCTTTTAAATATCCACCAGAAATCTTGATATGTCCTTGGAAAGGATGCAATTAAGCTACAGTGTTTACAAAGGCCTCATTAGAAAGGTGGGTTGTCAGACCCCTAGGGATTTTTAAGTTTCCTTTCTAAACACATTTTACTTCTTAAAGGTTATTTGCACAATAGTTCCTAGAGACCCCAACTTGCTTGACCATGATTCAGTGACATGACCCAAAAATGGGATTCCCGTTCCGCAAAATCTTTACAGCAAAATACAACAGAATGTTTTATATTAATGCTTATTATAATTATTATTATTATGGTAGCACCTAAAGATCCAATCAAGATTGAGACCCCATGGTGCTGTACATGGCACAAACTGTCATTTCAAATTGTGAAAAGTAGCAATTTCTTAAGCTTTTCAAAATACTGAAGACTGTCTGAAGGAAACCTATCTACGTTGCCCAGGATTTAGCCACATTATTTCTATAAATATTAATCAGAATCACATCCAAAAAATGTGCACTGGACTGAAAATTTACACTCTAGATTTTGCATATGGTTGCAGCAATTCTGCATTGCACCTCTACCCCGATATAATGCTGTCCGCGGGAGCCAAAAAATCTTGCTGCGTTATAGGTGAAACCGCATTATATCAAACTTGCTTTGATCTGCCGGAGTGCGCGGCCCTGCCCCCCCCGGAGCACTGCTTTACCGCGTTATATCCGAATTTGCGTTATACCGGGTCACGTTATATCAGGGTAGAGGTGTATTTGAATCATACTGTATGCCAACAAACCAGCTGCCATAAAAACAGGGTCTTCTTCTCTTAGCACTGGATTGGGAGTCAGGGATCCACAAGTTCTAATCACAGCTGATATGACCTCGAGTCCATAGACAAGTTACAATCTATTTGCCTCAGTTCCTCCATAAAATGGAAATTCCAGTAGTGTTGTAAAGCACTTTAAAGACAAAAAGTGCTAGTAAGTGCTAAATACAATTATTCTGGCATACACAGCAGCAGCAACAATGCAGTGATCCGTAAAGCACAGTAATTCTTATCTTGATGCACAGGAAATAAGTTATGCATAAATTAGGGCAAGAATATCAACCAGAATCAAGAGATTTAGGCACATCTTTCTATAAATGGCTATAGAGGAATTTAATTTACAGGATAATTTTGAAGCTATCTCCATAAAACAGTGCTGCAAAGATAAGAACGTTTCCTCAGATGAACATGAACATATCCCACTGACTTCAATGAGGGCTTAATGTACATATTCAAGGAGATAGCTTTTTCAAATAAAAAAGAGCACCTGCAAATATTTAACTGCTTCGCACAAACCAACATACAGTATTTAAAAATACATGTTTCCTTCGAATACCTTTACATCAAGAAACTTCTATAATTCCTCAGTTTCATTTTAAACTTTCCCCCTTTTCAAAAAGTTTTAGATGCTTAAGTTGCTTGGATAATAAATACCTAGCACGATATATTTCTTTTTAGCTTCAAAACACTATGCAAACATTAGTTCCCGCGGCACCCCTGTGATGTATTTTACATATTTCCATTTTGGTGAACTGTGGCACAAGACTTGCCCAAGGTCATAGTGAGCTGCAGAGCCATGATTAGAAGCGAGGAATGACTAGCTTGCAGTGCCATGTGTAACCCATTAAATGACAGTGGAGTGACTGATAGTGCACATGGGAAGCAGAACTTAATTTGGCCATGTGACTCCTTCTGAAGTGCAAACTCTGGGATGAAGACCTGATCCTGAAAAGAATTATGCATATGATTAACTTTAACGTGTCAGTAATCCCATTAAATTTAATGGAAATACTGATGCTTAAAGTTAGGCATGTGCTTACGTCTTTGCAGGATCAGGGACCAAGACTCCACATTTGTTGTAGTAACCTGCAAAAGGAAGCAATTATTCTTTAAACATTCTGGCAAGCACTTAAGTATTTGTCATATAGACCATAAACATAAGTAAAGTTACATTATGCGAAGAGATGTGTGCATCAATACCCAGATATCCAATGTGTGTTGAATTTTGCATGTGAATTAATACACTTAGGGCAGCATTGTCTAGTTGTTAAGAGTAGGGGCCAGGACTCTATTGCCAACTCAGGCAATAACTTACTGTATGACCATGGGTGAGTCAGAATTGCTATGCCTCAGTTTCCCCATCTGTAAAACTGGGATAATACTTTTCTTTATAGAGCATTTTGAGCTCCCCATTTGAAATGCACTACAGGCAAAGTACTTCTATTACATAATATCACAGAACTCATGTTAAAGAACTCCACTGTCTTATCCATGTGACTTTGAAAACAAAATAACTGCATGTATTATTTGTTATGCAAACTTATTTCTCTAATTTTAATCCGAGGGATGGTTCTCAGTTTTATTTACAAATTAGACAAACACACACACCATAGGGTTTATTCCATGATAGGACCACCAGACACCTTCAGTGCACTGAAAGGCATGAAACTGAATGCAAGAGACTCAATAACTGACCTTTTCTTAGTGCAGCACACAACTAAAGTGTCATAGTGACTGTAAAATGCTCAATTTTAATGTTTTTAAAGGGTGATCCATTTAAAAAGTAAGCAAAACTAATCTGAATTGCTGTTTGTGTCAGTTATTTTAGTTTCCTTTCTTCCTTTGAACCAGAGAGCACAAGGTCACAGTTAAGATTTGGTACTTAAAAAGTTAAACATTTACCAAGATTTTTTGTGTTTTCGCTTTGCACTCAGTCCTTCCCAGGTTTGGTTTCAATGTTGGCAAGATTTTTCCCCATACAGAATAAAAATGGATTCAAAGGGCCTTTAGATAGATAAAAAAAAACAAGTGTTAAGATATACCTTGTATATATAAATTTCGATATCAAATGCTGAAAAAAGATGTAAAGGACTCTAATAATCTGAACACTTTTTGAATAAGGTCTATTTCACATGGTAAAATACTAGGTACTTTGTATACATTAGAACAACATCCCAAATGGTGCAACTTGTCTCCTAACTTTAATCTCATTCACTCAGGGAATCTAGTATGAAATATGTGTATATATTGTAGTTTTATAAATTTAAATTGTTGTATGTAGCAACAAAGCTTTGCAAACCATGAGTTTGCCAGCCCAGACACAACAAAAATTTACTCACTTGCTGTTATTCATGATCATGAGGTGGATAATAAGTGAATGATATTTAACTTACCTATCAAAAAAAAAAAAAAGTTACTTGGCCCAAGGAATAGAACTGTGAAAGGCTGATGTAGCGTGGTTTTAAATTTAACTTAAAAAAGCACTCCCGAAATAAATGTGACAACTTCTCACTCCTCAGAGACATGATGTATCTTATTCAGATTTGTACAGAATATGCTGATGAAATTTCAGGGCTGTTATTTGGCATCAGTGAGATACAAATTAAGTGGATTTGTCACGTCTAAAAATATATTAAATAGTTTATCTAATTTCAAGGACTGAAGATGATGAGTTTTGGCACATAAATATATTCTCAGGATCAAATATGTGGCAGCAATAAATGTCAGCATACATTTCAAACTATACTTATTTAGAATGTGCCCTGGGCTGGAACATTAGTAACCTCAATACTCAACGGTATTTTTAGGAATTTTGTGATTTATACCTACATTATGCACTATTTTCTACATAACTTCAGGCTACTATCTGGTAAGTGTCCAAGAAGCATATAAGTGAAAATGAGTGTCCTTCAAGTACTAATATTTTCAGAAACATGGTTAAAACTGTTAAAAAAATGAACAGAATTAAAAGTTAGTTAATGAAGCCCTTGTAACTACCAAAATAATAGTGTACAATTTAACAACATCAACAAAAAGCAGCATTTCATAAGATCTTGGAAAATCCAAAAGAATAATTCTCTTAGCCCTGGAAGATTCCTGAAACCAATTCTACATCTAAGAAAAAAATAAAAAAAGTTAACTTGGGCTTCCTGAACACACTTTAGTTCCTCTCTCTTTAAAACATCAAAGAACAGAGAAGATACCCTCCTGCCTCCACTCAAAAATTAATAGTGGCTCTGTGAACCCTACCCTAACTTCCTTGAGGAAATCTTTTTAGACTGTCAATAGGAAACACTTCCATGTGAAAGCCAGCAACACAGCTCTCATTTGTGGGGCACCTTTGGAACTTGCTGTCTCTTGACAGTCCAAGAAAGCCTGTTACTGGGTGATATCTGGCCATGACCCAAGAAGTTTATTTAGCGTTTGGTTAAAGTTTTGACTTTATTTTTGCTGCATTTTGTATTTTAAACTGCAGGGATGACTGAGCATTATATATAGATTTCTCACATGTAGTCCTTACTCAGGCAAAATACTCTTAAAACAATGTAGGATTAGACCATATGCTTTTTTTTGGTGGGGAGGAGGTTAGGGAGGGGGGTTGTGTGTGTGTTTTTTAATGTTAGCCCTCACATACTAGAGTTATTGATACACAACACATATGAATATAGACAGGTTTTTGAATAAACAAATCACATATACTCACATACACTTAACTACCATTAGACAGCCAAACAATGTAACTGGCTGAAAGACCTAAGCCAGTTAAGTGCTATTAACCAACTATTTAGTAGTTGCACTAGACAGGGTTCATATAGGACACTGAGCTCAAACACAGATGCTGCAGCAATTTTGGGGCCAAGTTGTGATTTAATCTTAATGCAGCACTAAGTGCTACATATTTCTTTGCTCTTCTGTTGCATTTGTAGGACCAACCATCAAACTGCAAATAGGGGGAAAAGGCAGAAAGAACAATTCAAAATAGCACCAAACTATCAGCAGACACCACGTATAAAAATAAGTCATAGAAAGCAAAAAGTCTCCTTGTAACTATTTAATGCATGCATAATTATGGATTTGAAATTTTTATTCTTTTTCAGATAGAAAAGAAAAAATAATATTTGCATGCTTTTTGTTGTACAACAGCTGTGATTTTTTTGGACAGGAAGGTTGTTTATTTTGCATATGAAGATTGTTCAAATAATTTTCCTGTATATTTCTTTATTCATTCTTTTAATCCATGTGCTTTGTAAATAATAAAGAAACTGTGTGAAAAATGAAATTAAAAACAGCACATCTATCCTACTTTTACATGAGGAAATACTTGAGGAGTCCATTGACTCAGTTTTGAGGCCAGCAGATGTTGAACTGCTAGGGAGGTTGACTGGATAATCCATTAAATCTTGTGCATTTCTAGCTTCTACAATTCTGTCCTATAAACAGCACACTATACAAATACCACCAATCTTCACCCTACACAAGTCTGTGTCATCTTCAGTGAACAAAAGAAAAAGAAGACTACTCAGACTGACCCAATTTTATACAAAGTGACCAAGTAGGGCAGGAAGTTATCAACAGACTACAGAAATCCCTCAGACTCAAAAAGACTCCTGAATAAGAAACATCTCAGGATTGCAAGAGAATTCTCTTATAAGGAACAATATCCAAAAGATAACTCCCAATAAGTTTTAGTATTTTGGAAGTTTGTTCCTGAAATCAATGTTCTTCTAACAAGTGCTGACTACACTTTCTGACACCTGGAGGCACCAGGAGATTAATTCACTAATGTTTTGAGAAACAACATTTAAAAAAATGGTACAAGAGACAGAAACCATACAAATTTCACTTCATTACAAATCGGCTAAGTGCTGAAATTGGCAGAGGTTGATTCACATGACCATAGAAGTTGAAATATGCATACTTTACCACAGCATGAGACTCGAATTTTCAGCCCTTTGGTTGTAAACTGACTTCCAGTGGATAACAACACTCAATCATTCTATATCCCAGATACTTTTTCAACCTGTGGACAACAGCTTTCCCCACTATAAACTTCAACTCCAAAATTCCCCCCCCCACACACACACAATTGCAATAACAATGGGAAATATATATATATAGGTACCTCATTTAAACTAAAAACTGGCTTCACCATCACGTGGACTTGAAACACAAAAAATGAAATCTGTTCCTCTCAAACTGAGATCACAAACCTACATTCCTTGGGCACCTTAAACTCTCAAAGAAACCAATAGGAGTTTTGGGTGAGCACAGAATACAGGATTAGGCTCCTACTAAATTTACTGCACTGAGTAAATTGGGGTAAAAGTGCATCTCCTTCACTTCCTGCCCTGCACAGTGGTGGGGAAGAAAGCAGATAGAAACTGGTCCCATTTGTAAATAAATCCCTTACTAGCTCTACTGAAACACTTTTATAGTTCTTCAGGCTGCCTTGACATAGTTAAATAAAGATGCATCCATCTTAATGCTTTGGGGGGAGGGATAGCTCAGTGGTTTGAGCATTGGCCTGCTAAACCCAGAGTTGTGAATTCAATCCTTGAGGGGGGTCATTTAGGGATTTGGGGCAAAAATCTCTTTGGGGATTGGTGCTGCTTTGAGCAGGGGGTTGGACTAGATGACCTCCTGAGGTCCCTTTCAACCCTGACATTCTATGATTAATTAAGCTCTTAACTTCTGGCAATGTTAAGCAATGATGTGTGTAGTAGTAAGAACTGGACATTAAAAAAGCACATTTGGTAAGGATTTCCTATCTTCTCTTTACAGTGTGTGCATGCATGCGCGCGCGCGCACACACACACACACCTTCCAGCCTCTGACCTCTGCTCCAAAATTCAAAATGGTTCAATGCATCTTACCTTCATTTCTCTGGAAAAAAAAATCTTAATCTTCACAGGGAACACTTCACAGTGTCATTTATTCTTTTGCTTGAAAATGTTATTAATGATCTTCATAATCACAGTAAAAGTCCATTGATTCTGGCTGTTAACCCTGTACAAAGCTTTAATATTACTACTGATCACATACAAAAAGGGACCCTCCAGTACAGACAATTTTGGCTAATGTTAGGGCTGGTCTACACAAAAAATTAGGTCAGTTTAACTACATTGGTCAGGGTGTGAGAAATCCACACCTTTGAGTGGCACTGTTAAGCCAACCTAAGTCCCTGTGTCCACATTGCTATGTCAACCTACCTACTGCCTTGTGGAGAGGTGGATTATCTACACTGACAGGAGAACGCCTCCCAACAGTGTTGGTAGCCTCTGCACTGAAGCAGGGCAGCTGTTCTGCTGTAGTGTTAAGTGTATATGTATACAAGCCCTTAGTGTAGTGCCCCTGACCTTATCACCTTCTCTAATTTGAAACTAGCATGGATGTAACCCAGAATTAGCACTAATACAACCCAGAAGTCGAAGTTGAATAGCCTTTGTCTGCAAACAGAAGACATTATTGATAGGTGTGATTAGTTTAAATTCAAAATATATATTTTGAGTAGTTAGTATCTGAAGACCATGCTAATCACAGACCTTTTATTCTTGACTCTTGGTAAAGTTTAATTCCAGCATGCATGCCTTTATTGCCACAGTTATTAACATCACAGAACAGTCATTTTTTTTTTAAGATCCAGAAATAATGTTCTGGCCTGTTTTTCCATCTCCCACACAAAAATAAGCTACAAACATAACTACTTCGGACTTTTAGAAAACCACTTCCATGGCCAACAATTGAAGATTAGAAAGAAGATAAAGAGCACCAGAATGGGAATATTGAATCTGTGCCATGCAGTTCACTCATGACAATGCAACGACTAATGCCAGGGAGATTTAGAATCGTTTGGTATGGGTGAGGAAGAGAGAAGGACTGCGATGTAATTTGGATCTTTGTTGAAAATGATTTCTAATTTAGATCTACAGCCTATTCATGCCAACCTCAATGTTCCCAGACAACGGAAGTAACTTCATTTTTCAACTTATATGCTCTTTTCCAGTTCAACGTGGTATAAACAAACTTTGTCCTTCATTCTCTAAACTCGGAGCAGCAGTATTTCAAGGTCACTCTTCCTAGTGAAGGAAGGCCTTGCTCCAGCAACTTTCACTGCAGCACCATTTCGACTGCAAGAGCAATAAATAAATATGGAATACAAGTCTTTTATTCAGTTTGCCATGCACATCCTTTACACTGAAAAACTTCTAAGTTAAGCACTCTCTCATTCTCTGTTTCCATGGCTGTCCTTTGCAGGACTACAGACCCTGTAAGACTGCTCTACTGCAGGAACATTCCAGTGACCTTCAGTCCTTAGTTGCAAATAAAAAGGAAAACAAAGGGCTGCTTATACTTGTCAAGTGTTCTGTTGATGTTTGTACAAGAGATACAAGGCTTCACTACTCCCAGAACTGAATAGTTACTGATTAGCAACCTATGTGCTAATGTTAGGCTTCATATCCCCTACCCTAAAAATGTGGCATTATCTGCAAGGGCAACAGAATG
Source organism: Chrysemys picta bellii (assembly GCF_011386835.1). Taxonomy (NCBI): domain Eukaryota; kingdom Metazoa; phylum Chordata; order Testudines; family Emydidae; genus Chrysemys; species Chrysemys picta. Next base: position 14,826,516 of record NC_088813.1, read on the forward strand.
TGCTGCACTTACTATGACTTTCACATTCTGATAATAGTAAGAGTACTACAATTTTAAGAAGGCTGTATAAGAAGTGACAGATATTTTGTAGTACATGCTATCTAAAGAGTTATGTTCGTGGTCTTCATAAAGGATGTGATTTAAAGGATTAATGCATCTCCTTTTCAGTCAGGCTCTGAAGACATTATGAATATCCTGCAGTGAGAATGAAGACAGCAAAATTTTACCCATTCTTATACAGCCATTTTAAAGAAGCAGTACTATTCGTCATATACGAGGGGAAAGTTATGAAAGAATTTAACTTTATGATTCAGGGCCCTGAATATGAAATCCTACTGGACAGTAAAGCATATTTGTATACAAATTCATAACAGTGTCACTGGTGCTCTCTGTACCTTTAAAGTAAAAGGAAATGTGGAGAAAAATGTACTCAAAATATTACATTTTCTTCTTCTATGAAAGCTTCAGTGCACTTGAACAAAGAAAAATTATTCTGAAAAATAGTTCGAGCTTTGAATCTCCATATTCGTTGTTCAGAATAAGTATTTTATCACTGTACTTCTTTGAAAATTAATAGTTTCTTCATTCATCTTCCCTTATCTCTACTAAACTAGCAAAATACAGCTGAAGGGCATGCAAAATCCAAACAGAACAAGGTACAGTAGGTGCAATGTAAGGTATGCAAGGAATGTAAAGTGGCCATTTTCTGAGACAGTTCAACTTATCTCCTCTCCTTAAAGCTAGACTATTTCTGTGATTTCCACATAAAACAAAAATTAAACTTACCAGGAATTGCATTAATTTTACAAGCAGTTAATTATCCCTCTTCAGACAGGGAGAAGCAAGTCACTCCTATCCATCCCCCACCAAAAAGGAAGAGGAAACAAAGGCAGCAAGAGATGCAGAGAAATGGTTCTGGAATGTCCAATGCAGTTCATAACTGAACAGCTGCCCTCCCAGCAAACTATTCGCCATTTTTCTTTGTCTTTCAGCTGACCCCTGCCTCACTGAAAAACTCCCGACTCGCCAATGAAACACTGTGCAGCCTCCTTCCACTTTAACAGTCAAAGGCATTCAATCTAGCATGCTATTTGACACCAAATCTTGCCTCCGCTGCTGTCTTATTGGTTAAGCTCCTTTATCTGTTAAGCTCACAAAGTCTGGATTGGCTGCTCATGTCATCACTAACCTCCATTGTACACTTCCTGTTTTAAAGTTACCTTGAGATGCAGAACAGGGGTCAGACACAGACTTCAAACTAGAAGGAAACTTATATAAGGAAATATTTAGTAAATATACATAATACAAAAAATGACAAGATATTTGTATCTAAAGTAGTCGCTCTTGCATGTCTGTCAGATTTCCTGACACTAACGTAGAGTCATACTATTTCCTACCCCAAGGATTTCTTATTGGCTATCCGAGGTCCATTTAAAAAAAATAAGATCATTTAGGGGCTTTTGATTGGCCAGATAGGTTGTCTGTGTAACATCAATACAGTACCATATAGCAGTTAATCTGAGAAGACAGTAAGCACACACTGGAAAGTTACTGTGTGAAAACAATATAGGCTTTTCTTTATTATAAGCCAGGAAAAGCAAGCCTAAGACAATTAAACTAACTTTAAATTTAACGTAGCAGAACTGAAGTAATCTATCTGAGCCCTAGTCTTAATTATTTGCACAAAAACCTTTTATAGTTTTCCAAAACAGATCTGTCATTCTAAGTAATTCTATTTAAAAAACAAAACAAGCTAAGACAACTTTAAGGTTGAACAACTAAGCACTCAAATCATGAAGTGTCACAGTTACAGGTTGCATGTGAACCCTTAACTTTGTGAATGCAATAAGATACAAGGCATAACTACATTATTATATATTGCACTGTTTAAGAAAATGTACACATTTGCACTTGCATGTACATTCTCTTTTCATCGGCAGCACATAAATTTAATTCAAGAAATGAGGCAGATTACTGAAGTTAAATTAGATAAATACATAGGTGACATATGCCATTAATGTTCACTGAGAAATATAAATAGTTAAAATACATTGTACTTAATGTGTAGTATGTTATGAATGGTTCACTGTGTATCTTTCATTAGTGATTTTCATGGACTGTGTGGCGCTCACAGGAGTAGCAGCCAGTAGTAGAATGTTACACAGGTAGCACAATTGTAGAAAATTATGTTGTATTTGAGAAAAAAAAAATCATCAAGTAGAAATATTTGGCTACACATCACAAAATACCCTATCCCATGAACCTCATGAGGATCACAGTAGAAAGCACTTGATGTCAGTAGGAAAGAACCACTTTGAGTCTCAGGAGCTGTGCTGATTTTTCCTCCAAGGCATGAGTACCTTATGTTGCCTCATGAACTTTACTGCTTCACTTGGGGAAAGGGTTCCATGGTACCTAATTCACCGTTGACCTTACAAAACACTTCATGAATGAAGCAAGTATGCCAACAGAGCCCTTTACCTACCTACTCTAATTATTTCATTCTGCAGGTGTTAGCTCTGCACGCATATGCAGCATGACCTTCGTTAGCTTTGAGTTCATGAATTTAGCACAATTAAAAAATGTTCTGTGCTATCTCAGGACTCAATTTTCAAAGTCTGTTAAGGCAACCAAATCAAGATAATTTTCCAATGGAACGCTTAAAAAGGTAAGTGTCAATGAAGGCTATTTCCATGCCATATTTCAAGAGTCTAATATCAGTCATTTTTGATGTTCAAACAAGGATTCCAAGTATTGTTTCTACAACAGGTTCCCCTGCTCTCAAACATCTAAACTATTCCCCCCCCCCCCACACACACACACTCTCCCAAAAAAAAAACCCACCTCTCTAAAATAAAACCATCATCACTTTCAGGCAGAGAAAAAGCCTGGAAAATTTTAGAAAAATTTAAAACAACAGGGTTTAAAAGTAACTGAAAACATGTGCCTAAAATGGAAATAAACCTTTATGCCAATCAAGCCACAGAGGCTGCTATATTTCAAGGTCAATGTTCATACGACAACAGGTCTAATCCAAAACCCACTGAAGTCCATAGAAAGACTCCCATTGAGGGCAGTGGGCTCTGGATCAGGCCCAAGGTTTGAAATAATGGACTAAACACAGAATGTTCTCATACATATACTGAAGTAGGAATGTATTTTGTGCTTTGGATAGGGGATTAGCAACATCTAAAGCAGCAACGTATCTATTTTTTTATATCAGGTTTCAAACAAATTGTATCCCAAAATGCTTTACACACTTACAATAAGTATTAATTTATCTTTCCCTCCATTATTCTATGTTAAGAAGCATAACAAACACAGAGATAGTACTAAAAGATTAAGTTAGACCCAAACAGCTGATAGAAATAAATGCATTTCAGAAAATATCTACCCTAATGGCATACGAAATATTAGTAACAAAAGTTCAATCTTCATAATATTGTTCTTAAAAATCTCTAAAAATCTAGTAATGCTTAGATTATCTAACTGGAACATTACATAGTCTAAGGGCCTTATTCTGATCTGCTGGACAGATTGTACATGCTTTATTCTTATCATGAAATCAAGGGGAGTAAAGCCAATACTGAGCACTTTTGAAAAATCCCACCTGAAAACTAGTAAGGTATAACGATTCTGGAAGACAGCAAGTAAGTTGCACATTTCCACCTCTGACTGATTATATGGCTTATTAGTTATCTTGGCTACTGAAAGTTATCATTGCATGCTTACAGATAAGAGTTGTTTTTTCAGAAGTGACAATCTACCGCAAGGTATTCAGATATACCATTAAAAAAAACAGATAGTGACACTAAAGAGACTAATAGATAAAAAATTCTGATCTCAAGTGCATAGCATCAAAAGGTAGATGAATCATGACATTCTGATGGCCTATGAAGCTGGGAAGCTTGATCATTGTAAAGAACTTAAATTTACAGCCTACACAACATTTTCCTTTCTAAATTTAATGGCAGTACAGAGTTCCGAATGAACAGGTACTAGGAATTAAAATTCTTTATTTATTCTGAGCCTCAGGCACAGACATTGAGCAAGCTCCTACCATTGCCCTCCCAATGTTTAACTGGAGGGACCACCTTTAACGAGTGTTCTGTCTCTGTCCATGTTTGGCTTTTCAACCAAGACTGACATGGAGGTGGCTTCTGCGATGTGACAACTGTCCTCAAGTACCTGAATTGATGCTTCCAGGCCATTGCACATAGATGGCCATCAGATGGTGCTGATGCTCCCTCTTAGTCATTAAGTGTTTGAAATGGATTTGAATCAGCAACCTAGAGATGAAAGGCTCCATATCCAATTATCAGAGCCCCTCAGTATTCTAGTCCCTCCCAACTGCTTAACGTACAACAGGTGGCTCACAGGCATAAAAACTGTACAACAGAACAGAACTAATTCCAATACACGTTGGACAAAGGATGAGATAGGATAACTGTTAACAAGAATCTGAAGGGTTACCAAGGAGAGAAACAACAAGGAGTCTGGCGGCACCTTAAAGACTAACAGATTTATTACGGCATAAAGCTTTCGTGGGTAAAAAAACCACTTCTTCAGACGCAAGGAGGGAAAGGAATTGTTTAGAATTAGAGGGTGTCCACATGAGCTTTTTTGCCCCAAATTTCCCATGGTTGGTCCCAGTCATTCAGCACAACAGGTGGGAGTGTAAGCACAAAGACAGCTCCAGGCACCTGCAAGTATTTAAACAGTGTTATCTAACCTTCTCTTACAGGTCCACATGGCACAGCGTTTAAAACACCAGCTGCTGCCAGTCCCTTGTCTACACCGTAGGTGATAGCAACTGTAAGAAATTTGGCACAAACAAGCCTAGTATAGTAAAAGCATTAAGAGTCATACCAGGATGTTACATAGCATGGGACAAATATTGGTAGAGAACGTTACTGAGAACTGGACATAATATTTCAGCAGCAGTTGCACCAGTGCCTAAAACAAAGGTAAAATAATGTCTCTACTCCTATTTGAGATTCCCCTATTTATGTAGCCAAGAGTTGAATTAGCCCATTTAGCCACCGCCTCACACTGGGAGCCCGTGTTCAGCTGATTATCTATGACCCCCAAATCTTTTTCAGAGTTACTGCTTTCCAGGATAGAGTTCCCCACTATTTAACTATGGCCTACATTCTTTGTTCTTAAATGTATACATTTACATTTAGCCATATTAAAATGCATAATAGTTACTTGAACCCAGATTATCAAGCGATCTAGATTGCTCTGTGTCAGTGACCTGTCCTATTCGTTACAGAATCATAGAACCATAGGGTTAGAAGGGACCATAAGGGTCATCTAGTCTAACCCCCTGCCAAGATGCAGGATTTGTTGCGCCTAAACCCTCCAAGACAGATGGCTATCCAGCCTCCTTTTGAAAACCTCCAGTGAAGGAGCTTCCAAGACTTCCCTAGGCAGAAGCAGTTGAGTCTATTTACCACTCCCCCAATTTGCATCATCTGCAAACCTTATCACTGATTATTTTATTACTTCTTCCAGGTCATTAATAAAAATGTCAACAGCTTAGGGCCAGGAACCAATCCCTGCAGGACCCCAGTTGAAACACACCCATTCTATTATGATTCCCCATTTACAGTTACAATTGGAGAGAGTTATCAGTTAATCCATGTCATGTATGCCATCTTTTATCATTCTAGTTTTATAATCAAAATGTGATGTGCTACCAAGTCCAATGACCCATAGAAGTCTAAGTATATTACATCAACACTATTACATTTATCAACCAACTTGTAATCTCATCAAAAAAATATAAAATTAATTTGACAGGATCTATTTTCCATAAGCCATACTGAATGGCATTAATTGCATTATTCTCCTTTCATTCTTTATTAATTGAGTCCCATATCAACCACTTGATTATCTTGTACAGGACTGATGTCAGACCAGTAGGCCTATAATTACCTGCGTCATCCCATTTACCCTTTTTAAATATTGGCATAACATTAGCTTTCTTCTAGTCTTCTGGAATTTTCCTGGTGTTCCAAGACTTATTGAAAAGTCATTATTAATGGTCCAGCGAGCTCCTAAGCTAGCTCTTTTTAAACTCTTGGATACAAGTTATCCAGACTAGCTGATTTCAAAATGTCTACTTTAATAGCTGCTGTTTAACATCCTTCCAAGATACCAGCGGAATGGAAAGAGTTATGATATAATGTCTTTTTCCCTCTCAATACAAAACAGAAATATTTATTGAACTCTTTTGCCTTTTCTGTATTATTGATAATTCTACCATATCCGTCAAGTAAAGAACCAATACCATTTTTATCAGGATTATTTTGTTCCTAATATACTTTAAAAACTCCTCCTTATTGGCCATAACTGCTGGCCACAGATTTCTCCTTGTGTCCCTTTGCTTCCCTTATCAATTTTCTACCATATGTAGTTTCCAATTTATTTTCATTTCTATCAACTTCCCCTTTCTTCCATTTATCTCTATTTTTTTAAAATATATACACTTGCCTTAATTTCCCCTTAAACCAGGTCAGTTTTTTAACCAATACAGTTTTCTTCCTTGATTATGGGATTACAGATTTTTGGGCATCTAATAAAGTATTCTTAAACAATTCCCAATTATCATTCACATTTTTCTGATTAAATTCTTCCTCCCATCGGATTTGGCTCATAATTGTTTTCAGCTTTCTGAAGTTGGCCCTTTTAAAGCACCAAGTGTGTATATATCACTACTCTGGCCTTGATTCTGTCTGCACACTATAAATGTGATCAAGTCATGACCAACTGTACTTAACTTATTCATATTTAATTCTGTGATAACGTCCTCTTTATCTGTCAAGACAAATGTAGAGTTTCCCCCCATGCTGGATGCAACACATTTTGAGTTAGGAAATGGTCATCTTTCTTATAGGAAGGTCAGAACTGCCCAAGTGACTAATTCAGTCTAAATGGCCAACTGGATACAACTTGCTAAAGTTTTGACCATCCCTTCTTTTATAGAACAATAATAATAATAATAATAGTAATAAAAAAAATGCAGATTTGATTCTGCACTGTGGACTTTTGTCCAGACTTTGTACCTTAAAGGCATATGAATTAGAGAAGAATCAGCTTTACTTAAAAAAACTTAAATATGCACATTAAAGAGAAGCCTCTTTAAACAAGGTGTGCCAAGAACAGTCAACAGAACACCTGCCAAATATAGTTACTCCACAACACAAAACTATTTCCCTCCCAGTTTATATAAGCACTCTGCACTGATTGTGCTTAGTATAAAAATGGGATCTGAGCAAGAATGAAAAAAAACCCAACCTGTTTCCCAATCTTCACTTGTGGTAGACAGATGAAAAATAGTTAAGTAGCATCAGAAGTTTTAATCTGACCTCAATTGTGTCATCTTAGTATTTTGTGAAAACATTACAAGTTATTGGTGATAGCTTATTTAAGTGACTTTAGCAGGCATCATATTTGGTGATACACATTTATAGTGTGACCTGTTACTATGAACAGATGGAAACAATGTGTAATATTTTAAATACTTTATTTTAACTTGGACTTTAAATAGTCCCTGCATAAATAGTATTTATAATGATGATTTTGCATTCATAGAGTACTCTCTTTGCTAGTATCTCAACACACTTTACGAAGATTAAATATGCACAACTCTCTGAAATAGGCAAGAATACTACATATTTTACAGAGAAGGAAAGGGTAGTACAGATTAAACAACTTGCTCAGGGTCACCCAGCCAGCCAGTTGGAAAAGACTCTAGTGGTCCTGATTCTCAGTCCCCTCTATAACTTAGAGAATTTTTTCACTTCAAGGTCCCAGAAGCAAAGACAAGGTTTTCATCTCGAGGCCAAAAGACCAAAAACATCAAGACACTTGATCACGGCCTTGGATAGACCAAGAGACTACCTACACTTGATCTTAGCTCATAGAGAGCCGAGAACAATCCTACTCTGCTGTGTAGGGGTTTCCAGGGTCAGTCCCAAACTAAAATACTTTCCAGTTTACTTGACCCAGAATTTTGTGTCCACCCTGAATGGCATTTAAACTCATTCATTCCACTGTGTTCAGTAGGAATAAAGAGCTCTAGCTAAAAGCAAATTCATTAACATTTGAGTGAAAAAGTTGTGATTCATAGTGAAAGGTGAACCAAAACAAGGTATGTTAGAATATATTAGGTCACGAAGAAGTGAAGAGCTATACACCAGGTTATTTTGTTTGTGGCCAATATAAAAAAGTTAACTATGCCTTGCATGCTGCCATGTCCTTTGCTCTGCACCACAATTCCTAACAGTTATCACGCTGACAGGAATTGGTACTTTCAATCCAACTGCACAGACTCTAGCAAGTAATGAGGGTACTTACAAGGGCTTATTCACAGAGATTCTAAAATACACTGAAGCTCTCAATACCCGGAGTTTCTTCTTGAAATCTCATATGGGACACTGGGCTTAGTCAGAAATAAAAAGCATGATGATCATTTGCTTCTGAACAATACACTATTAAGGCACTACACCGGGAGTCAAGAGTTCTGAGTTCTAATCCTAGCTCTGAGTGAGATGCTGTAAAACTTCAGGAGAAAAGAAGGTCTAGCAAATAGGCCTCCGGACTAAGATTTAAGACACCCGAGTTCAATGCCTAGATCAGCCACGTACATCCTGTGTGACCTTGGGCAAGTTATTAAAAAAAAAAAAATCTATCTGTAAAACAGGAATAGTACTTTCCTTCCTGACAGGGGTGATGCAAGGATAAAATGACTATTAATGACTATGGGATGCTCAGATACCACAATGATAAGGGCCACATAACTTTCTAGACAGAATTGGGTGAGTGACTACATAACGGGAATGACTAACACCTACTTACTTCACAGAATGGATTTCAAGACTATTTGCTATGCTGTTTAATACAGACTAACACGGCTACTCCCGATGCTGTTTAATGTTTTCATTTATCTCAGATTGAGAAATTAAAGTAAAAGTAGTCAGTTTAACTTTTGTTTATAGTTATTTTCACTTTCAAGGTTCTTAGTGCTGTCATATTTGGGTTTCAATCACCACACGGGAATGTGTTTAAAAATCAATTGCTTTAATTTGATGATTTTTCATTGTGAAGACATTTCTAGTGGTTTTAGTTGTTTTTAAGGGTTTCCCGTACCCCCCATAAAGGTTAAAATATTGGGTCAAACTTTGAAAAGGAGAAATGCTCTTGAGAGCTTCAGATGAAAGATGCCATAGATGGGCAAAATAATTTGGCTAATATTTTGTGGTTGGCTATCATCCCCCACTGGGAGTCTATCCTCGCTCAACTTTAGAGAAACTGGGATACTATAGGAATGTATTTCAGATGCAAAGTTTAATAACTTGAGGTTTTGCATGACAATCCTGGAAGACATTCAATACCCATCACTCATTGTCACAGGAGGTATAAAGCAAGCTTCACTTAGAAGCCCTCCCGTCAACCTAACAGCTGGATTCAGCAAGTAAGCTGCAGTTAAGTGATAAGAAAAAGCCTGATCTTTCCCGTATCTCACACATTGGCTGTACAAGAAGCAGAATACACTATTGTGTAGGGATCCGCTCACACTCACTGGAAAAGGAGGAGAACATGCTTTATAAACAACGTTATTATTTCAGTATGTATGGGGCAGGTCCTCACCCCCAAGGGGACCCAGGACTCCACCTGCTCCACTCATTTGAGTTGCCTGGCTGTGCAGCCTCAGAGGGTTCATTTCACCCCCTTCTCTAACCCTGCTTAGCTTAAGCCTCCATCCCACCACATACTCCCTAAACAACATGTAACGCTCCCCCTTGACCTTCTTGCCACCCAGGGCATCCAGCCCCACTAGCACAGAGCCTTTCCCTACACGCCCCTTGCCCGCCCCAGGCCCCCTCCCCCAGCCTGCTAGGCCACCGTACTACCACCCCACACCCAGCTCCCGCCCTTCCCCCATCCCGTCAGCGCGCGAGGAAAAAGGGGGTTCGTCAGTTTCCTGTCCTCTCCGCGGTCCGCTCTCCCACAGCCAATCATCACGACGTCCTCACTGCCCGCCTCCTCGCCACCAGCCAATTGGCGGCGATAGTGCAGCTCGGCCAATGGGAGCGGCACGGGCTGGTGGAAGAGTCCACCCTGAGAACCCCCGCATCAGCCCGCCCCCCTGACCGGATCCCTACCCCCCTCCACTCACCAGCCAAGCCAGCGCCGCGACCTCCACCTCCTCTGCCCGGGGCACCGAGGGGAGGGGACCCGCTACCGCTCTGCCTCCCGCCCGGCTGAAGGGAGAAGGGAGGGGGGGTGACTAGGAACGGAGCGAGCGCGAAGCGGGCGAGAAACAAGATGGCGGCTGCTCCGTGAGGCGGTGGAACGGACGCGACGCTCCGCCCCTTCCCCCCTCGGGCGAAACACTGCGCATGCCCGTGACTCGCTGCCAGGCCTCGCGAGATCTCCGCAAGGGGGAGGGGATTGGGGGCGGTCCCAGGCGGAGGCGGGGCCTGGGATGGGGAGTGCAGGGAGGTGGCTGATGAACCCCGGAAGCTGAATAGTACATACGGTCTCCTCAGCCGCCCCGGGACCTGCATGGGGCATAACACCCAGCTTGGAGGGGGGCCCCGTAGTCCCCACCCCAGAGGGGGCCGGGGCGTGGGGTAGGGGCTAGAAGAGGGAGGCCATGGGAGGAGGCTCCCCGTAGGACAAGGGATCATTGATCTGGCTGACGGGGTAGGAGGAGAACCCAGGAGTCCTGACCCCAGCATCACAGAAAAAATGCAAGGTGGAACAGAGTGCTTAGTATGAGTAGTTAGCATACATTGTAATGGCCCATTTGTCAGTTTGAGACACTCACATGCTACTTTGCATGTAGCAGGTTCCCCAATGAACAAGAAATCTGCCCCACTAAGAAGTCTCTCATCCTCTAACGCAGTGGTTCTCAAAGCTGGTCCGCCGTTTGTTCAGGGAAAGGGCCGGGCTGGTTTGTTTACCTGCCACGTCCGCAGGTTCGGCCGAGCGTGGCTCCCACGGGCCGCGGTTCGCCACCCCAGGCCAATAGGGGCTGCAGGAAGCAGCACGGGCTGAGGGATGTGCTAGCCGCCGCTTCCCGCAGCCCCCATTGGCCTGGGATGGTGAACCCCAGCCAGCGGGAGCCGCAATTGGCCGAACCTGCTGATGCGGCAGAACAAACCGGCCTGGTCCACCAGGGTCTTTCCCTGAACAAGCGGCGGACTGGCTTTGAGAACCACTGCTCTAAAGCACACTTAGAGAGATACTAGCCTAATCAATCAAGTTTTCAAGAATGCAATATTATGAGACCTTTGGCTACACTTCTTTGGGACCTTTGTCCTATGGTCAGTGTTTATGGGTCATAAGCTTCCTGAGTTAGGAAACATTAATACAAAAATTTTATAGGTAGTTCAGTAGATAGTGCAGGAGATTGGAAGTCAGGACCATCTAACCAATGTGCTTCAATCTTGCCCTGGAAGAACCACATCTAAACATGACAATCCATTTTCCATGGCTCGTTCAGTCTGTGACCAATCTGGTGATGTTTCCAAGTAGTGTCAATTGTGATCCTGATAACTGTCCTAATTGGACTGGTCTGAGACAACTAACTCATTTCACATGGATCTCCAATTCACCATCACGTGGTAACTTTCAGCTACTATCACACCTGGCCTGGATCTGAATCACTGACCCAGAAGCAAAAGTCTTTGTATTCCAGTTCACTGAATTGTCCCATTCCCCAAAGGCCCCTCTCTCACTTAAACAGAGACTGGCTCAGGGAAATATGTTATGGCTGAATGTGACTCCTGCTGCTCTTGTGCCTATTGAAAGGGAGAGCCTGAAAAATTACTATCAATGCGGCTCTGTGTGTTTATTATGTCTCATTGATTACCAGATAACACACTCCGTTTACTAGTCGAATGATGATTTTCCTCACTGCCTGGCCATGGAAATGTCACCTGGATGTGAAAGTCAAGCTGGTTTTTTTCTGGTTCCTATCCCATAACTAGTAATAAAGCTGCAATCAGAACTGCGCTGCTGTCTCTTGTGCCCTTCCCCATAATCAGAGGTTTTTCTAGTGTTGGGCACATGATATGCTTGGTCTGTAGCTTTGGTGAGATCATCCATGGTGCACAGTTCCTCAAGAGCCAGCAGATGTTCTGTGGTTTGTGTTTCACCGCGGTCACATGTCTCTGGATTGTTGGAATAACCCCACTTCCGCATACTGACTCTTGACCTGCCAACTATTGTTTGGAAGGGATTTAAACATCTCCAGGTAGACCAATCCTTTGTGCATACTGATGTCCTTGTCAAGTATCGCAAACTGTGTCTACTGTGTTTTCAGTTGTGTAGCTGTTGGTGATTTTTCAAGCAGTTCCGTTGCAACCTAGGAAGCTTTTCTGTGATTTTAAGCAGCTAACTGCTGTGGTGTGGCCGTGTCTGGTATTGTTGACCTGTCTTAATCGTTCCATTTTGCTTGTGACTGCTTTCCTGATATCCGGTGGAGTGATACCACTATCATTCAATATAACCAGAGCGGAGTTGACAAATACGATGATTATATTATTTGTATAGCATTGTTATGAGAGTCTTTGTGTCTTCTCGGCTAAGATTACCCACAAGGGTATTCGTTGAGGTGGTGGCAGTTTGTGATGTGACACCAGTTTCTCTAGGAAATGCACTAAAACCAGAATATCCATTGCTACCCCTGTATGATTTGATTTCTGATTCAGGCTTCCCTGTGGGGCTAATAATATAATATAGAGAGATATCCTATCTCCTAGAAGTGGAAGGGACCCTGAAAGGTCATTGAGTCCAGCCCCCTGCCTTCACTAGCAGGACCAAGTACTGATTTTGCCCCAGATCCCTAAGTGGCCCCCTCAAGGATTGAACTCAGAACCCTGGGTTTAGTGGGCCAATGCTCAAACCACTGAGCTATTCCTCCCTGCCCCCCCTAAAGTGGCTGCTCTGATATGGGAGGTACACTTTTGCCAATGCTTGCAATTTTTATAGAGTCTTGCAATATTTGATGTTTTTCTTAAAGCATCAGCTCTTGGATTCATGTGAATGCATGAGGATCTCAGCTGTGGTTTATTAAAAGGAAGTTTGTAGCCCTTGTGGTTGCAGAGAAAAGCTTGGATATGTGACTCATGTGCAGAGGACAAATACAAGTGAACTCCGAATATATTATTTTAAAGATCTCATGCTTTTTAAGCCCAACTCATTTTTTGAGAGCTGACTCATGATCTTTGAATGCTTGGGGTGGCACTATTGGAGGTATTTACTGCTCTGCAATGTTGCATAACCCATCTTCATGTTACCTTGTTTATAAATCCATCAGCCAACGCTGCTGCTGCTGATTTTGCAACAAGGTGCAGTTATAGATCAAAACAGCTGTTTTTCTTGTGAGCTGGAGGGCAAGATGATATAAAGAATCTCTGCCCATTCCCTCTGTGCTCCCTCCAATTTATTTTAATTGTGGTCTGATGTGCTAAGCCAGCGATGTTCTGTTTCCTTCCCAGCTGCTTTGTCAACAGCAACGAACACATCACTGAAGTGGACCTGGCTCCCTGGAAAGGATCGTAGCCTTCTGCCAACAGGTCTCGGTGCTAAGCTGACTGCAACTTGGAGGGGGCAAGGAAAAGCAGAAATGAGGCTTTTTCCGCTTTCTGTCTTCTTGCTGATAAATGTGTAAATATTTCTTCCTGATTTGTCGGTTTCATATTGAACAACATCGGTTACCCGCTCAGCCACCTCTTTGCTGTATCAGCAGCCAAATCCAGGGTAACTTTACTGCAGAAACGACACTGATTTTCAGAAGAACTGAGCAGAGGGTGCGCTACACGGCTGAAAATCGTGCATCCCTGCATCGGAAGTTGTTTTTTCCTTTGTTTTTTACCTCCCTTCTCCACACCACTCTGCTAACTGCCTCACAAGGGGGAATTAGTCCGAGTTTCCATGATCCTGCAAAGAGAGAAAAAAAGAAACACCTGCTGTAAGGTATTAATTTGGCTTCATACCAGAGTGCCTGACTGCATGTGAGCCACGCTGCCTTCTGCTCACGTGTGTAAAAAAGATAGAGCCAGTTTCTGATATTCCTTAGTCCATGAATAATACCATGAAAGTCAGTTGGATCACATGGGAAGTAAAGAGCTACCTAATCTGAGTAAGGGTGTCAGAGTCTACCCCTCAGTGTGTAATTACTGTGCCTGCCTTATTATGCATGCCACTGGAGCATATTGGTCACATATTGGGTACATTTTTAAAGGGCTTTTGGAAATTTTGTCCTTCAAGGGGTCCTGAAAAGAACCAAACTCTTTTTTCCTTTTCAGGATGTGAAAAGGATCCCAAGAGGTAACTTTCCCTCCTGCATGTTTTTTATTTTAGAATAAAAGATCCCACCATGTCTTCCCTATCTTTTTTTCTGAAAGACTCTTCAGGGGACCAGAGAACTGAACAGAATCTCAGTCCTCAGTTGGAGGGGCAAGGCGGGCAGTGTTTGAATCACAAAGAGAACTTTTCTCCCAAGGCTCCATTAGGTGTTTGAGCTAAATGGGTGTGAACAAACCACAAGGTATTTTAAACAGTCTGACTAAAGATCCCTCCCCCTCTCAATTGCTCAGATCTCAGTCTCTTATCACATCTCAGAATCCCTCTAGTTCTCTAATCATCCACAGGGCCAACCATCCAGAGCAGACTAGACAAGACCTGATATGATTAATGTTAAAAACAGTCCCCAACCGAGCCCAAACTTTCTCTCCTCCCAGACAACCCACTTGTCAGCCTTCTTCATGCATCTGAGAGGGAAAAATCAACCCACCCCCGACCTAACTGTCACCTTTAGAGTAATTTGGAGGTATTTGGGATTCAGCTGTGGTGGGACTTTGCAATTTTGCTTCTCACCTCCAGGTGGAGGTATACAGTAGGTGATTATCTGCATTTTTAGCGATGTCACCGTGTGAAATAAGGCTGTGTACAAAGAGCAGTCCACTCAAAAAAACAACCAACCATCCAAAAAACCTGCTACAGAATCAGGGCTGTTTAAATAATTATTTCCCAGTGCACAAACAGATGCTCTGTAATAAAGAGTGGAACAGTTAATGGAATAAGTTTTGTTCGGTTAATGCATTCTCTGTTCCAAATCAAAACACATTTCATATAGCAAAGGAAAGCCTAATCCCTGGTAAAGCAACACAGCTACTTCTGTGCAATATGATTTTATGACTTCCAGGTTTGTAGTGAAGTCATTAAAACCACCTATGGTTTAATATAAGGGCCGTAAAGTGTAACTACTAGCAGAGACCAGCTTAGCACAGCTTCTTTTGTATGGAGGGGGACAGCTCCCAGCTAAGGACATTTCCTATTGTCTCACCAACAGAAGGGCAGGGAGTAACTCCCAGCCCAAAGTTGGGCCAGATATCAGATCCCATTCAGCTCACTTGGTACAGCTGCTGTCTCTGACGGGTACAAGGATCCAGTAGCATGCATACAGGATGGGGTTGTTTCAAATGCCCTGCACAGCAGAATCAGGACTGCTAGCAAGCCAGGTCATAGGCGGTGAGTTATATGGACCAGTGGTGCCCTTGCTCCAGCAATATTCAGGAACATGGGCCTGGCACCACCGATGTTTGGGCTTATATTTTCAGAGCCGTCCCGTCCATAGGATGGATGGGGCAGCTGCCCCAGGCCCTGTGCTTTGGGGGGCCCTGTGCTTCAGGTGGACGTGGGGTCCAGGGCAGCCTGGGGGATTAGCGGGGGGCCTGGTGCCGGCTGCAACGAGTGACCTGGCCCCAGTTTGCCCCCACTCCACCCCTTCCCCCAAGCCCCCACCCTGCCTCTTTCTGGCTTCCACCCTCTCCCCCGAGCGACGGAGTCCTTAGGCGAACAACAGGCAATCATGGAGACTTTGAAGTAGACCTATTTCCTAAGCATCACCAGTAATTAACTACACAGATTAACATAAGGCAATGTATCCATTAGGCAGTTTAACACAAACTTTAAAGAGACATATAGACAATGACATTATTTCACCCAAAATTAATCTAAATGTTAATATTCCCTTTTGATCTCTGAATCAATAGCTATAGTGACAGACAGGAACTGTCTGTTTACATGGGTAACATCTAACAAGATATAAGTAGACACATACAATTAGTATCACCTTTAATTCTCTAGCAATACAGGTTTGCATTTCAAATTTCTAGCCTATCTAACATGGAATGGCCCTAATTACCATTTACATACTTTTCTAACATGTCTCTAAAGGTTGAATCTGTGTCATTTATCCAGCAGGATGCTGAACGCTTTCTGGCCATGAGTCACACTTTGTATAACATTCGTTGCAATTATGTAACAGTGGTAGCAACAATGATTTGCATGGTCATACTCTAATCCGATAACGTCACAGTGCTGTGTGCCCAGTTAGCAGCACTGCAGGGTTCCTTTCATCTGCTTTACCTTCACACTTGTGCTCGCTGGCATAGAATACAGGTTGCTGAAAGGCCTTGGAGCACCATAAAGCACTGGAATCCTCTTACATATGCCTTAAAAGAATAATCCCATTAAACAAATGCCTTTTCTCCGCATCACACCAAAACACCGAGGAGAGAGTGGCGTGGATCCGACACCTCTAAGAGGCTGAGCTCCTTAAAGAGCTAATAGAAATTAGAGATGGGAAAGAGACTTGATAGGCCCCATACTTCCGGCCAACACAGGATTATTTCCCAAGGCTATGAACAGCCCAGCTGCAAATGACTCAAGCAATGGAGTCTTCCACCACTTCCTTTAGTCAGACTGTTCCATGGTTGCGTGGATCTCAATGCACCAGATTGTGACAACTTTACAACACCGAGTTGTATCTCATCCTGCAAGAACTCCGAGTGATGTCAAGAGAGCTACTCACAGGGTTTGCTATTCAATGAGTAAGGGATGGTCAAGCGCAAGTCTTTGGAAAAGTTACCTGCTCTTCAGCCTAAATTACAGCTGTGTGGGAAACTCCAGGATTTCCAAACTTGTTTTGTTCTGAATCGGAAACGAATTTTGAAATTGCCTATGAAATGAAATTTCTGGAAAAAAAACCAACTCATTTCAGGTAGATTTCAGTGTTATCAAAATAAAATGTGCCGTTTGACTTCAGTTTTGATGTAATTTTTTTACAGTATAAAATAAAAAATCAAAATGAAAACCTGTTGCAAAACAAACAGACAAAAGAATATTTCAACCTTATCAAAATGCCCCCCCTCCCCAATTTTTTTCCTATCCACATATTCCTGAAGGAACTTTTGATTCCAACAAAACAGCATTATTCCATCTGAATGAAAATGTTCCTCCAGTTCTGCTAAATATTCGTATGCTGATCTGACTGGTCAAAGGGGCCACCTTCAAACAATTCTCTCTCCTTAGTGTTTCGATGTATCCTTTAAATGCTGCTAGACAGGCATATCCCACTTTCGCTATGGTTCAGCCACGCTTGTTGTATTTAGTCCTTATCGATCTTTCCTCATATCTCAGTCCTTCCCACTCCTTATCCATTACCATCAGCTATCTAATTTGACATCTGTGGTTACCTCCTAGGTTTTTCGTCGTCTTACCATTCTCCTACTTTTGCTCTCCCATTGAGAAGCTTTGATTTGGATTATTTTTTTCCCTGGGTTATATTAGTTTGTCTTTTTTCCAGGCTGAATCACATTTCATTTCTTGCTCATATTTCTTATTTCTTCTTCTGGGTCCTCTACAAACCGTTGCCCCTTTCTGTGCACCAAAGATAAAGGGGAAACAATGTGAATTCACAAGCGCTTTTAAAACATGGCAGTTACACCAACTCCAAGCCGGCACTAGGCATAAGCAATTGCTTAGGGCACTGAGCCGCTCAAGGCCCCCCCACTCTTTGCTTTTTATTATGCGTTGTGCATGGGGGGAGCCCCCCAAATACTCCTGATTAGGGCCCCCAATAGGCTAGCACTGTCTCTGCACCAACCTCTGGCTATGGTGAGCTGTCTGAGTGCCTTCAAGAATCTTATTGCTGCTCATTAGTATTTGTACTTAAGGAGACAAATGAAGCCCTGGCATGAAATCATTGAAGTTACACCAATTTACAGCAGGGATAGGATTTTTATGCTGGTCTAATCCACGGATGGGTGACATTCTACCAGCCCTCTACCAGCTGAGTTCCCCAAATAGCCCTCACAATATAGAAAAGCCCAGTCCTTCTTAAACAGTCGGCTTTCATTAAAGCAAACAACTACAACTATAGATACAAATAAACAAGTTCCACACAGCTTGAGTTCCACTTGTTTACCAAGCAACCACACCTTGTCTGGAGCTCTAAGGGACACAGAGACATCTAGTGGCTGATAATATATTACACCTCAAATCCTTTATGCAAGTTTGACAGGTCCCCAAGCTTCACAGCCTGGGTGTGGGTTTGACAAGGTCTCTCCCAGTTCAGTGCTTGCTTTCTCCCAAGACACATCAGTGCAGGTTTGATAGGCTCCTGTCAGAGTGCTCCTGATAGATCTTAGCGTGTGCTTCCCTACCGTGGTTTTAGGAACCCTCCCTATGGCCTTGGAGAGAGATGTCATGTTCTCCATGTTATTTTGGGGAGTGCCTTCCAGTACCGCATGGGTTTAAATTTCAGATATGGCTCTGAGATGCCCAGCTGGGCCCTTCACTATTTCCAGCCCCCAGGCCCCATCCCCTCGGCTCGCATCCAAGTGAAGTAACTGCCAGGAAGGGCTGGTAAGGATTTCTCACTGGCAGGGGACCCATTCGCCTGGACATGTGACCTCACAAACTGGAGTTTCACCTGGTGTTCACAGCCTGCTCTGGTTATTTATCTGCTCAAATGGCGGAGGGGCAAGGTACAAAGGACAACATGTGCCCCCAATGAAATGAAATAAAACAAACACAGGCAGGGATGGGGGGGGGGGAAGCAGGTGTAGCCGTATGGAGAGGAGAACTCTCCACACTGACACAGGAAATGGTTTCTTGTCCTAGAACTGCAGGTAGGAATGCACGTGGTCTGACTCCCCACTTTGTCCTGTTTGGGCGATACAGCTGCAGGTTCTGCATCTGAAGAAGTGGGGTTTTTTTACCCAGGAAAGCTTATGCCCAAATCAATCTGACTCCTCGTTGTTTTTGTGGATACAGACTAACCCGGCTGCCCCTCTGAGGTTCTGCATGGACATTGAAAAGTATGTGGTGACTTACCGCCACCTAACTCCAGCACAGACCCCACCCTAGTGTGACAGCAGGCCCACTGAGATCAATCCCCAGAGTGCTAAGCATTTAGGAATGTAACCTGGGCAAGTGGGCACCAAAGCTGCCTTTGGGTGGAGAGACCGACGCTGACACCCTGTGTGTATTTTCAAAGCGTAAGGGGCTGAGACACTACAGTGACAGGTGTAGAAGAAGAAGGGGAGCACTGAGGCGGGTCAGAAGCAACCCACATGACCCCCCCCCCCCCCAGAATTACCTATCCCACCTCCGCCATCCCCAACTTTGGGGATTCTGCTAAAATGGGAACCTGGATGTGAACTCGGGCTGGTTTCCTCCAAAACCCAGCGTGTCAAAACAAAACACACACACCTGCTTTTGTCCCCTACCTGTATGCGCTGGGGGTACAGACCCCACCCCGTGGCAGGCAGGGAAAGGGTTAATCCCCTCCTTCAAGCATAGGTGCTGGAACTAGAGGTGCAGGGCGTGCGCACCCCCCGCGCCCTCTTACTTGAAGTGGTTTCCATGACATACGGGGTTTGCAGTTCGGTTCAATGGCTCGCGGCGCCCCTGCCTTCTCGGCTGGAGGAATCCGCGGGGCTGGGCCAGCCGTGGGGGTTCATTACCCCCTAGTCACCGTGCCAGCGGGCTGTGCCGAGCGCGGCTCTCTAGGAAGCGGGGGGAAGGGGACCTGCTGCGCCTGGCTGGGAGTTTTCTTCCCCTTGGGAATTTGGCTGCAGGCGGCCACGTGCTGGAGGGAGGCTGGGGCTGCGGGAAGCCTGGGGGTGACACGCGGCCCTTGCGGGCACAGCCCTTTTTACAGAGGGCTTTAAACTCGCCCCGGGGCGGTGGAAGAGAAGCCGGCTGAACAAAGCGCGGGGCGTGGCAGGGGGTCTCCGCTCTCCCTCCGGCCCGGCCGAGGCGCCTCGCTTCTCTGCCGCCGCCCGCAGGACCTGGAGCCCAGCAGATGGGCTCCCGCCCCGGCCGCCGGGTCCAGCAGCGGGTGCCGGGCCAGCCGTCCCGCTAGCGAGCGGAGCCCAGCAGCGCCCTCCCGTCCGGGGTCCAGCCGCGGGGAGCGGGTCCGAGCAGCCTCTGGGAGCCAGGTGAGTGGCGAGCGCTGCCCGGCCAAGGGGGAGACCAGCCCGGCCCCACCTGCTCCTGGGGGTCCGGTCAGTGGTTGGAGTAGGGCGGGGGGGGGCAAGACCCCTGGGCTCTATTCCTTGCTCTGCCCCCTTCTCCTCCCCCCACTCCTTGGGGGAACCCCTTCACGGCCGTGCCTCGATTTCCCCTTTCCTGTAAAATGGGGGGTGCTGGCAAAGCATCCAAGAGTCCTGCCTGGAAGGGCCCATGACAATGGAAAGTCCGAACTCCCAGCATGGCTGGGCCCCCCGGCAAGGCAGGGGGTTAGTGGTCACCAGCCACCTTGGGTCCGGCATTGCCGGGGCTGAATGGTCCTTCCTCTGGGGAAGGTGATGGAAGTGGGTGGCTGGAGCAGCACCTCTCTCTTAGGCTGCCTCTGGGCACCACTACCAGCTGCTCCGAGTCAGGCAGGGGAAGACTCCTGGGGAGGTGCATTTGTGTGGGGCATGAGGACAGCAGAGGAAGCATTAGACCAGGGACCCATTCTTAAAGGCCCTTTGCTAGAGCTGACTTCTTGGGGTGGTGCGTGAGAAAGAAGCAGGGGACCAGTCGATGTACGTTGCCTCCCTGGTGACTTCTCTTTCCAATGCGTGAGGCAGCTCAGTCCGGCCGCCTTGAAACTCCTGGGTGGAAAAAGGACCAGGAAAGCAACGTCCGAGAAGTCTGGGCTCTGCCCAGGTGAGGCTGTTGGGTTTTTGGCTACACCTAGTGACCTCCCCTGAGAGGTTTGAGTTGTCGGCAGAGTGGGTGTGTCCTGCCCCACTGTCCCTGTTCCCAGCCCAGTGATCCCCCAGTTGGTAGCTGGTACAGAAAGGAAAAGAAATCCAGGCAGTTCTATGGCTGGTGCAGAAGCACCGGTCTGCTGGAGGGCTCTCTGGTATCCATACCCTGCAAGACGCTTCAATAACAAACAAACAAAAACCCAACAACACACACACACAAACCAACTTCCCCTTCTATTCCCAGTTGTGGCGGGAGTTCTTCCAACTGGGATTCTGCCCCATCGTGCAGCTGCGCCCAACTTCACTAAGTCCCATTCCCTGGCCTAAAGAGACCAAGCATGCAGCTCCCAGTTCAAGAAGGAGCCTTACCTCCCATGCCCTGATGGGTGACTGACTGCACAGGGGTGTGACTAGAGCAGTCACTTTACACCCTCTAACTTACTCTCTGTCATTTTGCGGTTGCTCCTCTTGCCCAGAGACTGGACGTGTCTATGTCCCCTCCTGGCTTTCATGTGCTAACTGCATGTGGTTGGGTTCACATTCCCCAGGCTAGAAGAGGCTTCTTGAAAATGTCTCTGTTCCTATTACCCATTAAACCGGCTGAAAGGGAGTTGTGTCCGCTCCCACCAGATGAGATGTAAGGGAAACACTCGTGGAGCAGGCAAGTTTAGAGCTGCACCCTCAGGGGAGGGGACAGTCTCCTATTATGGCCCGATCCTGCCAAGGAGTGAGTGCCGAGCACCTGCCACAGCAGCCTGTAGGGGTTGAGGTCGGAGATGCACAGGGTTGGGCTGTGTGTGGCTGAATTTTCGGGGATGCTATTTGTAAGTAAGTTCTGATGGGGTGGGCTCTGGAGTATCCTTCCTGTGAGAAAGCTGGCTCTGGCCTTCCAAATAGACTCCCGGATCTGTCCTGTTTATCTCTCTGGAGATAAAAGAATCCTGGCAACAAGCAAGGGGTTAAAATCCTGCCCAAAGGCAGCCAGAAGCCCTGCAGTTGCTGCTTCCAGCCATCTTCCAATTAGGCTTAATAAGACAGTGGCAATCCCTGAGGGGAAATGTGGGCAAGACTAATTGGCAGCAGCAGACACACCATTGCCTGGAATGCTGGGAATATAAACGAGCAGCAGGGGGAGTGTGCCCACCCCAGGAGCGGACTGGGAGGGGTACACGCCCTCCTCTCCCGCCGGGGCTTTGATCCAGAGCTGTGGGAATCTTTGGCCTTTGTATTGAGATCACATAAGATGCTTGTGCAGGAAGCTTCCGTGTAGATGGGTTGGACACATTTCTACATTCAAATGGAAAATGGTGGCCCCTGTGGTGCGATCTAGGACTCCACCGTGCAGGTTCTCTTCCCACCCGACTAAACGGCCACGCCAGCTTGCTTGTCTCATGCCTGCATATAGATAGAGCTCTGCAAATCTGCGGATATCCACGTCATATCCTTGGATAGTGGATCGGATGCAGATACAACCGCGTCGGGCTCTACTCACTGGTGGCGCTTGGCCCGTGGCGTCTGGTTCAGGCAGCCCGGGGGGCGCAGCGTGCTCGGGGCCAGTGGCTAGACGGCTGGGTGGAATTGGGGCTGTCCAGTACCCGCTCGCCATGCCACTTCCTGTCCAGCAGCTTGGGCCCCTTGGGCAGTGCCAGCATCCTCACCATGGCATGACACCACTGGCAGCGCTCCCAGTCCTGGGCCTGGCCCGCTGGCTCTGGGGCAGCAGGGCCTGCCCCCCACCATGGGGACTGGAGCGGGTGGGGCCCCAGTGCCCTACTCCTCTGCCCCAGTGTGATGCCACACGGACTGCTGAAGCATTAGTTCCTCACTGGGAACATCACTTCTGTGTGATGGTGGAGCCCTAGGGGTGGCAGCTTTGTTGCAATTAAAACGGTGCACAGTAGTTGAGTAGCAAACAGCTTATCCGGCAAATTTCATTCCTTCTTATGTGCACAAATGACATGTCAATACTTCGCTTCCCATGTATTTGTTTGTTCAATGTTCTTTGACAAATGACTTATGCAAACATAGGGTCGCTGGGGTTGCGCGGTAATGGGTCGCTTTAAGTCACATGCATTGTTTTCCCACCCTGATTGGCGGACTCCTCCTAGACAAGAACTTTCAAGATGGCGGCAGGGGTGCTTGCACTGGTGCAGATGTGTACAAGCATGAGTAACGCTGCGCCACGGGTGCTGCAAAGACAACGCCTCCTGAATGAAAGTTGTCGGTGCGAACGGCGGTGAGAGGCAAACAGCGGCGCCGCAGAGGCCCTTGGTTCTCGTCTAAACGTTGGAAGAGTCTTGCTGTATTAGCCTAGCTCCCATTAGGATGTTAACGGGAAGGCTGGGTGGAACCTCCCAGAGTGCTCTCTGCTCCTGATAGCTGATGAGGAGGAAATTAAAGTGGTCCTTCAAGGCCGAACAAAACAATTAGCCCTGAGTTGAATTGCATCATTTGGTGCATGGGGAATATTCCATGGGCCTGTGGTGGTTTTATTTAATTAGTGCTGTGCAAGAACATGAACTAGCCTGGCCTGCAGATCCCCTCTCGCCAGGGGGAGTCGATGTCTCTCTTCAGCTTCAGAGACAGAGCATTGGCCTCACCCCCCAGAGTGCTGCTTTGTTTTGAGCTGAGAAAACAAGGATTCGAAGAATCCTTACCTCTGTTGAAGGGAGCAATTCTGCCCAGTGAGCCCAGATGCTCAGGGGAGTCGAGGCCCCTTTGTGTGGCTCTGGTGAAGCAGAGGGATCTTAAAGTAAGTGAAATGGGTGGTGTGCTGGGGCTTTCCAGACCAGGGGTCCCCAATGCAGTGCCCGCGGGCGCCATGGCGCCCACCGGGGCATCTAAATGCGCCCGCGTACTGGCCGGTGGACGAGCATCCACCGAAATGCCGCCGACAAGCAGCGTCATCCAACAAGCAGCGTCATCTGGATGACGCTACTTGTCGGCGGCATTTCGGTGGCGATGCCTATTGACGTTGCCATTTGTCGGCGGCATTTCGACGGATGCTCGTCCGCCGCCACGGTCCTCCGTGACTCGTTGTCTGGCACCCGCCAGACAAAAAAGGTTGGGGACCACTGCTTCAGACAGTGTAGAGCTGATGTAAACTTGACGCTGGCTCAGCTCCCAGCATAGGAGCGTGGTGGAGTATCAGGTACCTGGAATGCCCTGTACTGTGGCTCTTCTGTTTCCCAGGGTCCACATGCGTTCATGGAAAGCAGCGTATTAGATGGAGCAGGCTCAGGGCTGTTCCAGGTTACAACGGAGGTGGGCAGGAAGCATGAAAGTGGCCTTACAGTCCCTGTAGCCCCCACCACTCCTGCAAGTACAGGACCAGGGTAACAGAATCAGGCCTTACTATTTGTTCACTTGATTTGCCTTGGCACAGCCATATGGAAACCATCACGTTGTACATGATGCATTTAGAGTGTTATGAACATGTCTAATTTTCCGGCTGATTAAAATCCAGGTAGTGTGGCGCCACGTACTCAAAGCCGTTTCAGTGCGCTTAAAATATTGTGTCACACCATCTATCTTAACGAGCAGGGAAACCAGCGAGCTTAATTGTTTAAAGTGATTTAGCACTGCCGTGACAGCCGTGGTGCTGGCCTGTTCTAGCCATGCTGTGAGTGCAGCGCAGGCTCCCCTACATGAGTGGTTTGGACGGGCGACAGGATACTTTGTCCTCTTGCTGGGGCAAGTTGCAAATGGAAGAGACCTCTGACCCCACCCAGCTCCAATTGAAGCTCACGACAGAACTCCCTAGTGACTGCAATGAGAGCAGGATCACTTGGACTCACATCTCCCTTCACCACCTGGGAGACCGTTCTGTCCTTGGCCTCTGCCCGGTTCCCGCTGCGACTTCTTGTGAGCCTCCCTAGCAAGAGGTTGCCCAAGAATCATCACCAGTCATCAGCTGATAATGCCTCCCTCTGGTCACTAGTGACTTAAACTGAAGTGGAACAGGCAACCCTAAGGCAAATAGCTTTATATCCATTTACCAGCCTCTCATATAACTCTTGCAGGAACAGTTCTGAGCCACTTGCAGAGTGGTCACAAGTCCTGGGCCATTAAGTATCCCCCCTCCCCCTCTGCTTCCACGTAGCAAAGGCAGCCCTCCTTCCCAGTGTCTGCTCCCCCCAACGACAAGATCTAGACTTTTCTTCCCAGGAGGAGCGAGGTCTCAGGGACACTTAGTTATTTGTTTGCGTTCGGCACGTACGGGTAGCACAACCCCAGAAGCAATTCTCTCCCAGCCGGCTTCAATACTCCCAAAGGGAGGCGAGTCTTGTTGATGCTGCTGCATGGCTCTAATGAAGCACGAGCAGCTAGTCTCACATCAGCCGGAGCCTCAGAAAACTCTGCACCTTCTGTTTGAAAAACAATTCCGCTTTCCTGGCTTTTTCTGCTCCCCGGGCTAGATCTGTTTGTAAGTTTCCCTTTCTGAAACGGTGGGGTTTTGTCTTCCGCATACCGTAAAGCAAAGAGCGGCTGCTTTCGAACAGGCTGGGAGCCGTGCACATCAGGATGGACGAAAACAGTAATATTGGGGTAGCATCTCGAGCCCTCAATTAACGGGAGCCCCTGTTGTACTAAGTGTTGTACAGACACAAAGTGACAGTCCCAGCCGCAGAGAGCTTGTAATAGTCACCTTAGGGATTTAAGGGGTTAGGCAGAGAATATAAAATGATTCATCACACTGGAAACCTCTGACACCCCCACCCACTGTCTCCTAGGCTGTGGAATAGCCTCCCTAGGAATGAGATATAGACCAGGGAACAATCCTGCATGGATAGACTGGATGATCAACAGGCCTCTGGACCTCTAATCTCTACCTACACGTTTCATGAGAGCCATCTCATCCAGCTGCTTCTCCGCACCTCTGGGATCTTCTAAGCCACTCTTAGAAATCTACTTTCTCAAGCAAAAGTTACTGGAAGCCTCGTGTCCCTTAATACAGAAGAATGTTCAGAACTTTGTGCCATCTTCCAGCTCCGTGAGGCCGGTGGCTCCTGGTCTCTCCCATTTAGAGAACAAACAACTCAGCTGCTGCTGCTACACAGAGTTGAGCGGCAATTAACCATTAAGCCCTCGAGGCCACCCCACAGATGTGTAGACTCTTTCGATGGATCCCAACAGTAGTCCAAAGGCAGGCAAGCAGGGGATATAGGCTGTGGGGATGCTTCAGGGAACAAAGGAATCACTGGATACCTTTTTGAATCCATGGCCCTTGCAATAAATGGGATCAAAGTCTGCACTTACCCTCAGGCTCCTGGGACCTGCATGTCCACACAGCAAAGAAAAAACCCGTGCCAACCAACTCGGGCTTGCGGGGCTCGGGCTGCAGGGCTGTTTCATTGCAATGTAGACATCCGGGCTTAGGCTGGAGCATGGGTTTTTGGACCCTTTGGGGTGGGAGGGTCCCAGAGCTCAGGCTCCATCCTGAACCCAGAAGTCTACACAGGCTTGTTGTGTGCAGGTTCCAAGCTGTCCAAATAGGGGGAAGATCAGGCACTGAACTGCTGTCCCCACCTTGGCCCTTGGGGTGCCAGTGGTGTCCGGTGCCAACTTATTTCCTTCACCTTCATGTCTGCTGCTTGAGTGGGAGCTAAGGCAAATCCATGAGGTGCCCCGTCCCAGTGCCCACCTGCTTTCTTTTTGTTTGATGACAGCCCTTGCCATGCCTAGACGTAGACTGTCCAGCCCTACACCTGCCATCTGGACAACGGCCGCCTCTGGGGAGGAGCACAGCAGCTCTGTAACCGCCACACAGCAACACTGCGAGTTGAGGAGGGAAGTGAAGAGGAATGCTATATTCTATAGACAGTATTTGGTCCTGCCATGAGGGCAGGGCACTGGACTCGATGACCTCTCGAGGTCCCTTCCAGTCCTAGAATCTATGAATCTATGAATCCTATATCCCCAAACTGGAGTCTGCCCAAGACCTTTACAGCTTTTGCCCCTCGTGTTCGAGGCACTTGACAGCAGAGTGATGGTACAGAACAGGACAGAAACTTGACGGGGATGAGGGGGTGGTGGTCACAGGGTAGGTAGGGAAATCGGATGTTATTCTCTGCAAGAAATCCAATGCTGGTAGGAGTATCCGAGAGGCAGGAAGCTAGAGAGCATCCCTTCCCTCGAGGAAGCTGCTCCATGAAATATTGATAGGATTCGCACACAGCAGCCTCTGGAATGGTGTGAGCTGCATTGCAGAGCTCAGAGCCCTGCAGCAGCGCGAAGCCAGGGGCTGTTGGCTCTCCGAGGAGAAGCTTCTTTTGTAGAACTCATTTATGCCAAGGGGATTCCATGCTGGCCTCCACCCTGCTGGAGGAAAGCAGCCCCTACCCCTCCACCCCCACTGGCAACCTTGTTCCTAGCGCTGCGACTCACCACACGGTGACAGTTCAAGTACTGAAGTGGCTGGGAACTCTCTTCTACACAGCTTGGGAGGGACTGGGTGGGAGCTGTCGACAACTCTAGGGACCAGGTCGCTTGGGGGCAGCAGTGGGATTCACTGCTTCCCACCTTCCTGAAAACTGAAGTTGGTAGTGACTAAGAGCTCCCACTGCCCGTTAGCTGCCATCTCTTGTCTTCCTCCCAAGACAGGCCACAGCACTTGGAGGGGGTTTCTATGTCTGTGCCTTCTCCACTAGAAATACACCGAGACAAATCTTTAAAATAAGATTCAGCCCCTACCAAAACAAGACACGCCACTGCACATTCTCCCCCTGGGGAGAGCGCGAGAGAACATGTGATGTGCAGTCACATTGCTTAATGTGATCCCTGAAGGCACTCTGATACCACACTGATAAGAATGTGTATAAAAGAGAAAAAACTTGTTCGGTTTGCTCAAGGGGCATCGTGGATGAAGAACAGAGGCTCCGCGTGGGTGTTAGACCTTGTGGCCCTTTTCACGTGACAAAGGGTCCTTGGCCAACATAATTCTTCTTGCAGTGTTGGGTAACACGCCACACCTCCTGGGCGGAGAGACGGGGCGTTGAACTGATTCCCGTCTCTACTGGGACATTGGTAGCTACCCAGGGCTGGGTAGTTGACTGTGTACTGCATACTGTAGCCATCTGAACCTTCGTGTCCATTGCAGGGATAACACCAAGCCCTCCTATTCCAGAAGCACAGGCCCCCGCCGCTTGTGCTAGAGAAGAACTTGCTTTAGCAGTATAGGGGCTAAGAAGCAGTTCGGATTCCATTCAGTCCGGGGCAGAAGTGCCTACCTACACCCCAGCCAGTTCATGAGTGTAGAGTTTGCAGAGCATTAGACACAATGAAGGTGAGAGTTGCTGAACTATTTAACATTTCCTCCCCTCTGTGCAGTGGGAGAGCATTTGTGTGATAAGTTCAGTCTCAGGAGCGGTTTTAAGGAGGCACAAAACCAATGGCCAAGGGACCCAAACACCCCCCCACCTTCCCATTCAGGAGAGGGTGCCCCCAGTTTGCAGGACCATGGGCTTAAAGGGGTGGGGGTGTCTGAATGGAAAGGGAGTGAAGACAGTGAGTGAAGGAGGTGGGAGGAGGGCAGAGATGAGGCCCTCCAAAAGCAGACCTGCTGAGATGCCCCCAAACTCAAACCCCTCTCCTGCAAGCCCCAAATTTGGTGCTGCACTCCTCTTTGCAAGCTGACACAGGTGAAGTCCCAGCCAGTTTACCTCTTCTTCGAGCTAGCGAAGGAAACCACAGACCAGTTGCTTTACTGGGGGAGCCTGGCCTTGTGTGACGGCTGCTGGTTATTTAGACATACTAGGCGTGATCGTTCCACTCTTAACTTTGTCGTGGAAGGGATCAGCCCAGCAACCGGAGATGTTGCAGTGGGGGTGGAAGGCGGGCAGCAGAAGTCTTCCTGAGATTAAACACGCGCACACCCCAAGCAAGACAATACCAGCTACTGCAGGGTCCTGCTGATGGGCCCCGGAGAGCCAACCCAAGTAGCAGAACCAATGCACCCATTGCATTATTTCTATTAGAGTGGCAGCTGGGGCTCACAATGTGCTAGGCACGGCACAGCACTAGTCCCTGGCCTCTAGACCTTGCAGTCTAAGGGACACAGACAAAGTGCAGGAGGGGAAACCGAAGCAATGTCGCCTGCCCCCGGTCACGTAACAGAGCCATGATTAGAACCCAGGTCTGACTCCCAGTCCGCTGGCCCGTAGCCTCTGCACACACGAGCCAGTGTAGAAGGCAGGTTCTGCAGCCAGAGCGAGGCCAGATCGTGCACTACCTGCTAGAGGGATGCCATGTCGGAGCCTTCTCGTCTCCATTTGATTGGCTGCCCCACAACTCCGCCCCTACGCTGAGGCTGTCATGAATGTTTCTGGAGCCCGATGGAGTGTTTGATGCTGTGACTGAGCCCCGGGAGGCTCGTGCGATGGGCGCGTATTTTATGGAAGCAGGTCATGAATAAATAACCGTGCACGTGACTCAGCTGGCACGTGGAAACCGCTCTGCACACCTCACGGTGCCTCGGAGCAGGAGATTGCAAGCGCTCTCATGACGCAATCCATAATCACATTCTCCGTCGTCTCCACTCAGAGTGCACTGAGACCCTCCTTGCAGCCCGACGGCGCTAATTATTTATTGATCCTGATTGCAGCTTCCATTAGGCCCGGCGCTCTCTGCCTTGCCTTTGCCCAAAGATGGAGAACGCAGCGCCGGCTGAGGAGGAACACAGCTAGGCAGAAAGCGCAGGTTTCCCATACTGCCTGTTTTCCCAGCTCCAAGCAAAGCCCTAAATCCAGTGGCTTGGAAACAGTTTCACGATGCTCAGACAGGGCCTGAAGTATCAAAGGAAATCAATATTAAAGAAGCCTTTTCTAAGACAGCAGTGGCTTAGTTTTCCAATGCCACGTGATACGTTCATGTTCCAAGGCATCACCCGCTGCATGCACAAACTCTGTCGAACCGGGGAGGAGCAGGACTTATGCAAATGTTAGAAGGGGAGAGGGCTTCCTCGCTTTACTTTGTTCCGCCATGGAGCGGAAATAGCCAGCTCTTTGCACCCTGTAACAGACGGCTGGAGGCTCTGCCGCAGACAGACCGTGGGCTTTGTGGCTGCCACGGTGGTAAATCCACATGCACATGCCGATGGCGCTAAGGTGTATGGAAACATGAACCAATCCCTGCATTCCTGATCTGCAGCTCATCTTTCCTTTCTGAGCATTGCAGGAACCAATTTGGCCAGGAGGCTCTGAACATCTCACAATAGCTGTAATGGAAGCCTCCCATCGGTCCACTAGCTGGATTCCATCCTCGTTCCAGCGTTAAGGAGAATGAGTTGCTATAGGAACAGAGAGCTCTCAGTCACTGGCCATTTTCACACCAGGGACCCAGGATGTGCTCTGCTCATCCACTTAGCAGCGAATTCAGATAGACTCAGGCCCGTGGTGGACAGCGAGCATAACCGTGGACGCAGCGAGAGCAGCACAGTAGCAAAGCAGACCAACTGTGCGCTCATGCTTCTGTCCCTGTCTGTTTACATGCAGCATCCACTGGCTTCCCAACCCAGCGTGACTCCAGATATTTCCAGATAGACCTAATGGCCCATGAAGCTATTTGGAGCAGAACAAGAGGACTATAGGAAGGGTGCAGAAGAGACTAAGCCACCATCACCATTGGGCAAGATTCAAATCTAGACAGTGGTTAACGATGGCACTCAATGGGCATTGAATTGGACGAGTCACATAAGGGAGTGCCTCTTAATTAGCCTCTTGCAAGAGTAATGGATCATGGAATATGGACTTGAGTCAGAAGAGCTGTGGCCAGGGCAGAATGCCGGGAGAGAGAAGTGAAGCAACACCATCTACCAGATAGTAACCGTGTCTCCAACCCCAAGAGTTCACAAGTCATGAGTTCTCCCTCGCCCTCAAGTCATGATGGGCTTAACCAGCATGAGATTTAATTCATTTTAGGATCTTTATATCTGCTCTCTGGTTTTGAGCTTTTTGGGGGGTGTCATGTTTTCAAGCTTTTCACTGCAAGCAGCGGGTAGATTCTCACATAACATGACTCCAGGAGTTGGCACTTCAGGAAACCCCCCCAATATCACAAGACTTGGGATAAAATCATAGGAGCTGGCAAGACTAACAGTAGGCAAGTTTAGCTACTTTATCATAAGACCTTTGCATCTAATTTTTTATTATTCTGGTCCCTTCATTTAGTCCCTACTTCAGCCAGTGCCGTGTGCTTTCCCAGTGCAGTCCTCAGCGTAAGTGATCCAAGTAAATCCATTGGGTTGCTCCTGATTCCCTTGGGCAATACCATTCCAACAGCTAATAGATCTCAATTGCCAGGGAGCATTCCATAATATTCTGTTGAAATGATCCTTCAGATGATTTTAGTCCGGTCCTACTCCTTGTTACATGAAGTGGCTGGATATCCTGGTTGGGCATAGTTGGAGAAACAGCTTCTGGCTATTGGGAGCAGCTGTTTCTTGGGTCAGCCCAGGGGAGAAGCTACCCTCAGCCCTGCATAAACAGGGCATTCGAGAGGCTGAAAGACAAAGCCTTCGTGTACGCCGGCATTACCTGTATTTCAACACAGCTGTGAAGAGAGGGTTGTGACTAAGTCCTGTTATCCTGGTTTATTCTTGTATTTGTGGATAGAATATTAGTAATTGGTGCTTTTGCCTGGGTGGTAGCATGGGTCCCATGTGATCTGGCAACAACCAGGGCTATTTTTGGTAGTGTACATGGAGTGGGCTAACAGCAGCCACCGATACGGCTTGATCTCTATGCAGGGGAATCAAAAAGAAGGGAGATTTTTCTTTGATAAGTTAGGAACAGGTTGGGGGGAAGAGTAAGGGAGCATTCATAAACAACCACTATACTGCTTCTGTGGATTTTAGAGTCCTAGTCTGTCCAACACTGATTTGAGGGAAAGCAAAAATCGGGCATGATACGCCTGGACTTGGATTCCCTGCCAGTCTAGTCGTGTTTCCAGCTGCCTCTCCCATCCCTTTTCAGAAGTAAATTCTAACAATCCAATCAAGCATCCTCTGCCTAGTCCCCTGCACTGCAACATTTGGGATTAGCAACCGGCACCATCATTTGCATCCTCCCATTCAATTGGATGGCACTTTTTGCATGATTTAGAGGCTACCCAATTAGATGGCAGCATGCAAACTGCAGACTTAGCTCTTGTTTCTATGTCCAAAGTTTGATACACAACTGTCCCAGATTTAAATTACTAAATAATTTCAGGTGGATTTTAAATGCTTCTTTTGGGGAAAGGCGCTTACTGAAACACAGGGCCAAAAATCTGCAGTCCTTTCTTAAACTCCTATTGCAATTTTGCTCAAGAAAGGACAATGAATTTGGAGGCTAATACACACACACACACGTCTTAATTTTTAGGTAGAAGCAGCCACTACAGCTTGTATGAGAGAAGATTATTTTCCATAAAACTTAAATTAAGGACCCGATGGAAACAAGTTTCATGCACCCAATTTGTGAGCAATTAAGGATGCATGTCTGGTCATTGCACTTGCAAGTTTTGAAATTCATCTGCATTCAGTTATTCACCTCGTTGCCCAGTTAATTGCTTGCTCAAGTTTGCTGAGCAATTGCTCATCTAACTTTAAAAAAAAAAATCAGGTCTGAAGGTGTCCAAATGTGGTTTGTCGGACAGGGTTCTGGAAAACTCAAACTCATGTGGGCTCATGAGTTTTCACACAAAATCAGTGTTTCTTACCTTCTAATCGAAGCCATTCTTTACATCCCATTAAGAAATGGCAAGGACCACAGACTAATAGTTCTTAGAAGATATGTCTAGACTGCAATTAAAAACCTGTGGCTGGCCTGTGCCAGGTGACTGGGGCGAAGAGGCTGTTTAATTGCGATGTAATGTCTAGGCTCAGGCTCCAGCCTGAACCCAAACGACTACACCGCAGTTAAACAGCCCTTTAACCAAAGCCCCGCCAGCCCGAGTCAGCCGGCGCGGGCCAGCTGCTGGTGTCTAGTTGCAGTGAAGACGTACCCAGAGCTTTCTATTTTCATTCAAATTCGGAGATCGTTTTTTTTCAGGGTTTGCACGCTTCTGGTGCTCGGATAGTGTTCTGGATTCCCCCCAGCTTCAGTGTCCCTTATGGGCATTTTAGAACCCCGAAAAAAATCTGTTCCAAATTTTAGGATTTTTGTCCCAAGTCTCTTGCGTTGAGTCCTACAATCTGTCTGATCTGTGGACACTGAATTTACGCTCATGCTACAAAGGTCTCATCACTTACCCTGTCCAGTAAAGAGGGGCCAAACAAAAACCCACGATATGGATGTTGTGTTCCTCTGTGGGTAAATACTTAAATAGTCATTGGGAGGGAGGGAAAGCATGAGACTGATTCTGTAGTCCAGTGGTAAGGCCTCCCCCCCGCCCCCCCAGAAGATAGGAAAGCCTAGAGAGCCTAGGTCCAGTCCCTCTGCTTCAACTACTCCTTCATTGGGTATCCACAAGCTTCAACAAGAGAGGCTGAGGGAGCCCTGCATCAGAACGTCCCATAGCTCAGTGGTCACCCCCGTCTCCTGAGAGGTAGGAGAGCTCTGTTCAAACCTTTTCTCCCCTCTCTGCCGGATGGGGGAATTGAACCTGGTCTCCCACATCCCAGGTGGGCACGCTTACCACTGAGCTAAAAGTTATACGGTGGCCTTTTCCTCCTGCTGAATTTTAAATAGGACCCGATCCACTCGGTGGCCCCTGAGCACGCTAACTGGATCAGGCCCTACACGCAACTTAGGCATTTGTCTACCAATCTTCCCCTGTTCGTGAATTGCTGTGGGGCTCATGGGGGAGATAAGTGCCCGGACACCTAGAGGGGGGCTGCAGTGCACGTGCCCAGAGGCAGGAACAAAGATGCCCAAGGAACAAATACTTAGCTGCTGAAGGAGTTTAGGTGCCCCCCGGGGGTCACCGGCGGGAGTTCTGTGGATTGCAGTGGAGCCAAAACTGGGACATAGGCACCCAAGTACCTTTGTGGATCTGGCCGTAGTCTCTCTGTCTCTCAATTTCCATCTATAAAATGGGGTTAATAATACTTCCTGCGTCTGTCTTGTCTGTTTAGATTTAGAAGATCTTTGGGGCCAAGAATCTCTTATGTGTACATACAGCATCTAGCGCCATGGGCCCCGATCTCAGCTGGAGCTGGATAATTATTATGAATAAGACAGGAGGAGCTCTAAAGCAAATGATCAGAGCTTTCTTATTCCCCACCCATCCCAAGTAGCGATGGGCTTAATCTGCAGCCAGGAAGATTTAGGAAAAAAAACTTTCAAACTAGAAAGGTAGTTAAGCTCTGGAACAGGCTTCCAAGGGAGGTTTTGGAATCTCCCTCACTAGAGGTTTTTAAGAACAGGTTGGACAAACCCCTGTCAGGGATGGTGTAGGTTTACGTGGCCCTGCCTCAGCGCAGGGGGCTGGACTCTGTGACCTCTCGAGGTCCCTTCCAGCCCCACATTTCTATGATTGTGCTTCTCCTAGGATCACCACCCACCACCTTTGGTTCAGCTTTGCTTTCTTCTTATCCTGAGTCAGGCATTCCAGCTCCAACGCACCCCATGGAAGACAATATTCAGCTCAGGCTCCAGACTTTCCCCAAGTTTATGGGAACTGGTTCTGACTCTTTCACATGTCCCCATTATAAAAGGTTAAGGGCTGGATGTGGGGGTCAGAATCCAGCTTCGCCAAAGATCGGGAGTATTTGGCTTTGAACCCCATCCCTAGTTACGCTGTTGTGCTATTACAGACCCCAAACAATGTCTTTGCATCCTGACGGGAGTGAGGGAGAGAAGTGGGAGCCCAAACCATGGAATATGAGGAATAAGGGGGAGAGGGAGGGAAGAGATGACATGTTAAAGAACCATCCTCTTTCTCCCCCCCCCAAAAAAAATATTGCTTGCGAAATAACTGTGATGATTGCTCCTCACATGCCTAGCATCTCACTTCTGAATTTCTTCCCTACCCCTGCTTTTGGCTGTGAGGAGAATTGGGTCAGGGAGGTAACCATGGAGATGCTTAAGCAAAGAGTCTACAGCTCCGCTCCTGTCTCTCTCCAGAAACCTTTAAAGATTAACTAGATTGTCGTCTCCTCGCACCAGGGATGGGATTTTGGGTTTGAATCATCTGGGGCAGATTTTTTTTTGGGTGGGGGATAGAAGAGGTGGGGTGTGTGTGTTTTGGAGAAGAAGCAGGGGTGTCTTTTATTCCTGTTATACCTGGACACCGTTGTCGGACTCCTCTATTTGGTAAGATGCATCATTTTCTTATTACCCCTTTTCCTTAAAGGTGTGTGCATGGGCGGAAGGAGAGTGGGGAGTAATAGCTCCGTTTCTCTTCTCTGGGGCATTTGCAGAGGTGAATATTTAATCAAATGCAACAGGAAATTAATTTTTCCAGACAATTGTGCCTTTGCATGTTGTGCATCTGCTAAAGCACATACAGGGATTTTTCTTTCGGTCTCTCTGTGGTCTGTGTGTGTGTTTCTATTAAAGCGACAGATCAGCAGGAGAAATGCTACTAACATGACATGTTTCTTTCATTTTGATTGCCCTTATTTGATTTCCTGCTATTCCATATGTCCTGAAGCGATTTTTGCCAACGAAAGCCCTAGCCCTGATTCCAGTCTGTGCAGAGAAATGGAGCTCGATTACTGGAGAACTTCTCAAAATGCTTCATTTTTTTTTTAACTGTAAGAATGGTGAAGGTCACTGATAAGCAACCAGATTAGGTTCTACAAGCCTGGTTTCCATCTCCTCTTTCTTTTCTTCTCCCACCCTCCACTGTCTTAGAGCAGCGATTCATGGCAGAGAAGGAAGGAAGCTTTAATGTAATCTAATCACTGATTGAGCACTGCAGTAATTTACTCTCAGAATGTTTAGTATTTTGCAATAAAATAAATACATATAGGAGGGAGAAAGGGAATTGGAAATTGCCTTGCAACCGCCTACTTGGTTAAAGCGAGTGTGTGAGAGAGAGGGGGCGCAAACCCCCCAAGTGCTGCAGATTTTGGACCAAGGATATTCTTGTGGTAATATGTTACATTGGACAGGTTGGTACCAGTTAGAGCCTATGGCTTCTGTGTGTGCTCCCCAGCTACTCGGGATCTGTTCTGTAACCACGCTTGTCTTGGCACAGCAGACAGCACGTCCTTCCAGTTCCCACCCCGGACTACCCGTTCTCCGAGGGAGCCATGAGCAGAGGGGGAGAATGGATAGGATAGAGGTAAAATTAAGGACAGGGTAATGAATACCTTCCCTCTAAGCTCAGCCATACAAGCGCATGCTTTCCTGGTCCTTTGGCACGGATTATTCTTTGTGTGCTGTATTGAAAGTGATCCTATTAGCGCTGAGCTATAATGATCTAATTTGTTACCACCGGAGCTTAGCGGTTCTCAGTGGTGGAGGAAAAGCAGTATAGGGAAAACAACAGCAGGATCCTCTGTGTTTTTCTGGCTGTATGCTATAACCCCTTAGGCTCCTTAGCTTGTTACTGTAGTTCTCTTCGGGATGATGAAACGGAGGTAACAGGGAACCTTAGAACCCCCTCCTTTATGGGGGGGCTCAGTTTTGAGCCAATGCCCCTGCATGTTGCTATGGGGCACTGTGTTGGTAGGGGTACCCCTCTCCAATGACATTAAAAACGATGACACTGTGTGTGTGTGTGTGTGTGTGTGTGTGTGTGTGTACATGTGCGTGTGCAAAAGCTAGGGTGTTGCCCTTGTTCAATTCCAATTGGGTGATTGCATTCTGCCTTCCCAAATTCTCCGCTGCAGTACCAGTTGAATACTGTATTGTTTACTTCCTGTCCTAACTGTGGTCCCAATCCAGCAAAGGCTCACACGTCTGCTTAACTTGAAGTACGTGAGTAGTTCCCATTGAAGTCTTTGCAGGATCGGG
This sequence comes from Chrysemys picta bellii, assembly GCF_011386835.1. Classification (NCBI taxonomy): domain Eukaryota; kingdom Metazoa; phylum Chordata; order Testudines; family Emydidae; genus Chrysemys; species Chrysemys picta. Next base: position 14,863,471 of record NC_088813.1, read on the forward strand.
GTCTGGTTTTTTCATGTTGCTCCCGGGTGCTGTTAAACAGCTATTGTGCTCCACACCAGAAGCAGTTGCATTTCAGTGGTAGGCAAAATGATCCATATTTTATAGGAATATGCGATCATGAGATTTATATTCACTCGATTTATAATTCAGGAGTTTGTTCCCTCTCATCACTAAACAGAAACCTTCTCATAGTTTCAGAAAAATTCAAGCTCTTCTAACCCACTACATGGGAACACCTCTATGCCACTGGAGCTAGGCATCACTTCTGTTGTGCATTATAGGTTTCAATTTTACAGATGGGGAAATCAAGGCACAGAAAGGGGAAGCATCATGCCAAAGGCAAGAGAGGGAGCCAGTGTTGAAACTGGGATCAGAGCACTGGCCTCCTGGTGCTTTAACCACACAACTGAAGTGCCTCCCTGTTCTAGGAACATCATTACTGGGAATTATTTGATTGCTGTAGCCCAGGGGTGGGCAAAAGTTTTGGCCCGAGGGCCACATTGGGGTTGCAAAACAGTATGGAGAGCCGGGTCGGGAAGGCTGTGCCTCCCCCAACAGCCTGGTCCCTGCCCCCATCTGCCTCCTCCCACTTCCTGCCCCCTGACTGCCCCCCTCAGAACCCCTGACCCAGCCAGCCCCCCTGCTCCTTGTCCCCTAACTGCCTCCTGGGACCCCACCCCCATCCAACCCCCCTGCTCCCAGTTCCCTGACTGCCCTCCCGACCCCTATCCACACCCCCGCCCCCTAACAGGCCCCCCGGGACCCCACGTCTATCCAACACTTCCCCGTCCCCTGACCGCCCCCCAAACCTCTGCCCCTTATCCAGCCCCCCGGCCCCCTTACCATGCCGCTCAGAGCAGCATGTCTGGTAGCCATGCCGCCCGGCCAGAGCCAGACACATTGCCCAGCAGGAGCGCGCAACCCCACCTCCCAGAGTGCTGCCCGCGTGGTGGCGTGGCTGTGGGGGAGAGGGGCCAGCAGGGGAGGGGCCGAGGGCTAGCCTCCCTGGCCGGGAGCTTAGGGGCCAGGCAGGACGGTCCCGCACACTGAAGTTTGCCCACTTCTGCTGTAGCCCCTAGGAGCCCCAGAACCCCATGGTGCTGGGGCCATACAAACACTCAACAAAAGGACTGTCCCTGCCCCAAGAGAGCTTAGGGTGATTCTCCCAGAGCAATGGTAGAAGCCCTGTCACTGGTAAATTACAGCCCGCCTCAGTCTCAGTGATTGGTGGAGCTGTATTAGATATTGGTGAGTATTTGGACATCCAGGGCTTCCAAGTGAAAATATCTGCCCATCCCCAACATGTTACAAAGTTTAGCATGAATTATCGCTCCCCTGAAATGTCCTATCAAGAAGTGCATTGTTCTCCTATGGAAAAATGTCTGCCATCCAGGTACGGATGGAGAAACCATGCCATTCGGTGTTTCTATGGGACCTAGCACCATGGGGTCCTGGTGGTCCATGACTAAGGCTTGTAGGGGCTACAATAATACAAACCACTAATAATAATAATAATGCCGTGTGACCGCAGTAGACACACACACACACACACATCTGGCCTATCCACTAACAGATGACTGAAGAGAATAGTTCGTGAACAGTCTCCGGGGTGAAAATTCTTGATACAAATTACATTAGTGACTAATGAACAGTCTGAAGGTCAGCATCAATTCACTAAGGAAAAAGTGGGGAGGGGGCAAAACGAACAACAAATATTCATCGTGCCGGACCCAGCAAAACACTTAAGCATGTGCTTAACTCTAAGCACAGGATGCACCCCAGTGACCGCATTGGAGCTACTCCGTATGTCGAAAACGAAGCCCAGAGTTAAGTGTGGTGCTGGATCAGGGCCTTCACAAAGAATTCAACCAGCTCTGCTCAAGGCATTTAAATCCCTGGGAAATAAGCCGGCGGGCAACAGCCCCCAGGGAATGGGCTAGCTTGGCCACCTAGGTCTCTTCCATCTCTGATTTCTATGCTCCAGTAAAATGAAGGGTTTGTAACCCCACAGAGCAGGGCAAGGGGAGCCCATCAGGATCTAGCCATCCCAATATCCTGGTTAACTTGGGTGATGCACCACCCGATTTCAGCCACGATCCATTGTGCTCCTTCAGCATTGCCAGGAAAAGAGGCCATTTGCAAAGCAGTTACTGCCCCCCAGAGAGGAAACGAATGACTCAGGAACAGCACCTGACAAGCTTGAAGCTTCCTGAAGTCCTGAATTGAAGATTTCCTTCCCTGCCAGCAGCTGTTGCTCCCTCCCCCAGAGAACCCCAGCGAGGGAGGTGTCAGGACACAGGCACAGGACAGCGAGGCCCCTTTTGAAAAAGCCATGGCCAGGGGTCAGAGCAGATCCTTGCCATGTAGGTTTCAAAGGGATGGGAATCTGTAAGGCGGAATCCTCAAAAGACTATCAAGGTTGTGGCCATTCCAGGCTGCCTGGCAGCCAGAATCTCTGCATGTTGGGCACAGAAACCCAGGCCAAGATTTACCTGCGGCTCTGCAAAGGAGAAAGCAGAGCTGATGAAGTCTGCACTGGCGCCAGACAGGTAAAGGGCTCCCCCATCTGCTGAATTAACTCGCAGAGAAGAGACAGAAGAACCCAGTCTGGAGTTCTGCGGTCTGGGCAGTCTCCCAATCAAGTCAGTTCTCAAATAAGTAGCGCCACGGGGTTGAATTCTGCTCTTGCCTACACCAGTAGATTTACCCGAGAGTTACACCAGTATAGTAGGGAGGACTTTGGCCCTCTAGTTTGCACATACAAAGTACCTTTTACCCATCTTATCTTAAAGAGCTTTGCAAAGGAGCGCCACTATTTTACAGGGTGGGGAACGGAGGCACAGAGAGGTAAAGTGACTTGCTCCAGATCACACGGTGAGTCAGTGGCAGAGTTGGGGCTAGAGCCCAGCCCTTTGCTCTGGCCAGTGTCTGTGCTGCCTTCTCTGTTTCCATATTGGGTATTGCCTGTAAGTTTGAAGGGATTTTTGACAGAGAAATTGCAAGTGAGAAGTTTATGAGTAGCAGCTTGTTTTTTCAAGGGCCTTGAGCATGGTCATTTCAGTGTCGTCCCCTCTCTTGTCACATCTGAAGGCTTATTGATAGTAACCCCTTGCAATGGTAGAGCAACTGTCTTCTGAGGATCTTAAAGCACTTTGCAAAACTTGCGCTCATAGAATCAGGATGGGAAATAGCTTTAACATTTGCATATAGAGTTGTTGCTAGAGCTGAATGAATAATTGATTCAGGGGGTCAAACCATGAAAATCGGGGTGAGGGGGAAATGCTTTGGTTTGAACTGAAACTGATTTTTTTTTCTGTTTTTCTTTTTTCTCTCCAAATTGAAAAATAAAAATCATTTTGGGTCAACCGGACCATGTTATTAGATCAAATGAATTTCTCATTTGGAGTCCTTTTCCGCTGATTCATCCCTCTTTTTAGCTAGTTAACTTTCTAAATAAAATGCTGTTTTGAAATGAAAAATCATTGCAAAATGACAGGTTTAAACTTTGCCTGAAACTACTCCCCAAATGCAGAGACGGTCCTAGATTGGGACACAGCTTGGATATGGGGGGGTCCAGAGACAGGGTAGAGTCAAGGAGGATGCCCAGGTCATGGGCCTGTGTGTGGTACTGTTCATAGCTTTACCTGGAGTTCAGCTTGCAGCTGGCCTAGGAACTAATAAAGTAATGGGAGCGCCTTGGCAGAAAGGGGAGGGAGAATCGGGCCCAGGAGCAATAAACGTCAGGGTTAGGTAGCTCATTGTTGAGTCTCAGGGCTTCGAGGTGCAGAGGGTCTAGTGACCTGGGAGCTGGCCCTAAATAAAAGGGTGGGAATGAAGCTGAGCCTGGGAGAAGGAGATGGAGAGGATTGGGAAGTGCACTAGGCAGAACCAGCAGCAGCGGTGCACACGGGAGGGAAAAGGAGTAACTCCATCCATGGGGCAGAGGGCAGGCTCAGAAGGGGATCTTTGTAGAAGCGTTTTGGGTAGGATGGAGGGGCGGGAAGGCCAGGAGGTGAGCCTGAACGCACTTGCTCATTTTGTGCCGGGGGGGTACCTCCAATAAAAGGGGACCTCTCGTTTGTGATGGTCCATGGTAGCTCCCAGAAGCTGCACCCTATGTGATTCCCTAGTGCAGCAGTTCTCAGCTTTTCTCATTTTGTGCCAGTGGGGGTACCTCCAATAAAAGGGGACCTCTCGTTTGTGATGGTCCATGGTAGCTCCCAGAAGCTGCACCCTATGTGATTCCCTAGTGCAGCAGTTCTCAGCTTTTCTCATCCCATGATCCGTTGTTACAACCAACCCGAGTTTCAGGACCACTCTCCCAACTAGTCATAAAGAAAGGGCGGTTGAGAGCCCATATCCTCTGCTACTTACTGGCTACAGACCTGATCCAAAGCCCGTTGAAGTCACCGGAAAGACATCCGCCGATTTCAGTGGGCCCTGGCTCTGGCCTGCCCTTCATCTGTAAGGTCAGAAGATATAAAAGGGATATTACAGGGCACTTGTAAAACTGACATTTTTATTTGAAAGACCTCATTTTGAGCACTATGTTCTCCTTCAATTTTACCCTGGTGCTAAATATTGCTTTGGCAATTATGGTCTGCTTAGCAAACAGCACCCCTGCCATGCTCATCTGTAGAGAAGGGGAGGCAAAGCGACTTGCTAACGTGTGTGTGTGTGTGTGTGTGTGTGTGTGTGTGTGTGTGTGTGTGTGTGTGTGTGTGTGTGTGTGTCTAATGGTGGGTTAATAGTCCGATTCACTGCCAAATCTGCTAGTTGGCAGCTCAGGGCTCCTTTAAAAAAGGGGAGTCAGGAAAAGTATACTTATCCAAATTTCCCTGGGGTTGGCTGAGTCTTGGAGCTGAGCATACACCTTTTCTAGTGGTATTTGCATTTGTTTAAACTCTACATGAAACTTCTATACAAATTCTGTGTTTAGAAAGTCTCTCACCACCAGTCTACCAGAGAGGAGGTATCCCAACAAGGGAGTCAGAACCCACAGCTCTAGTCCCACCTCTGATACAGATGACCTTACCCGCCATGTGCCTCAGTTTCCCCAAACAGGACAATGAAGATGGTCCTTATCTCCCGGGGTGGGGGTGAAGATGAGGATGAGCTGACTAATGGTTTTGAAGCCCTGTTGAGATTCTGAAATGGAATTTGCCTATCAGAGGGCTAATAAAGAATAATTACTTAATTGGAGCCAAAAGCACATCCTGGCTCTGCCACTGATGTGCTGTATGCCCATGGGCAAGTCACTGGCCCTCCCTGCGCTTCTGCTTCCCTTCCTACCCTTTGTCTCTAGGTTGCATGTTCTTGGGGCAGGCAGTGCCTCTCACTACATGTCAGATAGGTACAATAAGAAGAGTAGGCCCCTGCCCCAACAAACAGGCTATAGTTCCCATGAAATAATGCACTTGCCAATTGCTGTGCAAGTTGTGTATCCTGTTGGCATAACAGCTGGACACCCAGGGCTAGGGTCCAGTCTCAGCTACTTCCGATTTATCCCAGTGGTGTTTACTCTGGAGTTGTGACCAAGAGCAGAATTTGGGGCCCAGTCTAAAATCCCTATAGTACCTTGCAAAAAATAGAATAAACTGAAAGTGCCTCGACATTACTAACCAGAGCTGGGCAGTACCCGAGTCTCCCATCTCTCCACTGATGCAGCATTCCAGCAGCAGAACAATCCCAGAGGACCACACGCAGGCAGAAAGTCAGTACTTGCTTAGAGCTACCGAATGAAACACCCGCGCTGCTTCCTGCAACAGCTGAGCAGGGCAGAGACAATGAGAAATCTCTCCCCCACGTATTGACCAAGCCTGCATCTGCTGTACACCCCCAAAGGAGAGAGGCAGTATCTCCTTTAGGCATCAGATAGAATGGCTACTTCTGTGTCATTCTAACGAGGTTTGACTTTATTTTTTGACCTTAATATATTTGTTGGCTTGGAATTCACATTTCTAGAGGCCACCATTAGCCCTAGCATCCGGTTGACACAAGGGACAGAGGACACGCAGGTACTTGGAAGCCATGGTGACGAGCAGGTGATAAGAAACTAGGCAGCTGAAGTCAATAGGGGCTCAACTCTTGTGAAAAATCAGGGCCTGGGATTCGAAATTTGGGCACCTGAAAGGAGGCTGGGATTAAATGACTTGCCCAAGGTCATGCAAAGAGTCAGTGGCAAAGCTGGGAGCAGCACCCAGCCCTCCCCCGTGCCTTAACCACAAGCCTCTTCCATGAAGACACGTCTTCTGCCAGCCCTACTGACTTCAGTGTGGTCGCATGGGGCCAACGGAGGGCAGAACTGGGCCTGTGCAGGGACAACTCAATTTGGGTTTGGAGGGCTAAACTCCCAGAATGGATCCTGGAGGTCAACACAACGGATTTGGCTGACATGGATGAGGCCAGAAAAACGCTGTTACCCCTATGGGCCAGGCGTCTGGCCCCTGGATGAGAAACCCATCTACTTTCCTTCCCCCTGCCCCCGTGCTTGAATCTTCAAACCGTCACATAAAGGCCCCTCAGGAAGAGCCTTTTACTACTTGCTGTAAGCGCCATGGGGCAGGAACAGGCTTTGTTCTGTGTCTGACTCTGAACAGCGCCTGGCACAAGGGGTCCTGGGCCATGGCCGAGGCTCCTACGGGCTGTTGCAATCCAAATCATGATGGGAAGGTGGCAACAGGCAGGTGCGGTGAGGGACTGGCAGAAAAAGCGTTAACAGGGAAGCTTCCCCCCCAGCACACCCACTGCATGTGAAATCTCTTCAGCACAGAGCTTGGCGATCCTGTGACACTGAGTCAGTGGCTGGGGGAGAGAGGCAGTTTACGTGACTGTGTTCCTCTGCCTGTGTTTCAGGCACACGACTGGCACCACTTCTTAAGCAAACCCTTTAATCTCCTTCCCGCACCTCCTGGAAGGGCAGCAGGCTGGGGGTGGCAAGTAGCGCCTGAAGGTAAATATTGAAATGCTGCCCTGCTCCGGGAGCGGGCTCTAATTAGTGATATTATGACTAATCGCCCGGCTTGTCTGCGAACCTATTTACATCCCTTTATAATTGATAAATGTGAGAGTTCAGACAGAGCGGCGTGACAGCCCAGCCCCCCCACCCCCAGCTCCCGGTAAGGTCTCATTAGCCCGGCAGGCAGACGCAGGGAGCACCAGCAGGGTCGCCCCCTCCACTGCCACCCACGCACCTACATGAGGAGGAGCCAGGCAGGCCTGGAAGCGTCTTTATTTGCCAGGATGGAGACCTGTGTCCTTGCAGCACCTATGTCACCAAGGAGCCAGGCGGCCGCGAGGGGAGGTGCAAAGGCCCAGAGCCAGGGGGGGATTGAAGCGTTTTGTGTGGGAGCGACAGGCTCAAAGCTTGCAACCCGGATCGGGCCCTGCAGGCGAGGTAGGCCGGGAATGTCCTCCTCCACGGCTTTGAGGCTTACGCTGGGGCTGAGGCGGGAGAGAGGCCTCCGGCCGCCTGCCTGAGGCAGCAGTGCGCACACCCGGAGGCAGAAACTTCGGTACCTAGGGGAACTTTGACAGCGGAAATGTAGGCGCTGAATGAGTTTAGGCACCAGTTGCGTGGAAGCTTTGTGGAGCCCAACGGCACCCAAATCTCGGACTTGGGCACCTAAGTGGATCTGGGCCCAAGTATCTCTCTGAAGCAGCATTTCGGAACAACTGGTCCACAGACCGGCGCCCATCCCTGAGATCTCTCTGACACACCTTAGGAAGGCAGCAAGCTGCTCCCTGGTATTGAAAGGTTGAGAAACGCTGACCTAAAATATTTATCTGGCTCCCATCCCCATAGTATCTGGGCACCTCACCCTCTTCATTGGATTTATCCTCGCCCTATGCTTCTGGAGAAGGGAAGCAATAATATACTAGTACAGATGGGGAAACTGAGGCACAGAACGGCTAAGTGACTTGGCCAAGTCCGTGGCAGAGCTGGGAATTTAACCAAGGTCTCCCCAAGTCCTAGGGTTGTGCCCTAGCCCCTGGACCATCCTGTGTCTACTACAGTAGAACCTACAGGCCCCAAATGAGATTGGGAGCCCACTGGGGTGGGCACAGATGGATCGCAAGAGACTTTCCTGCCCCAAACAGCTCAAACTATACAGGCTGGACAGCTGTGGGGTGAGAGGGGAACTGAGGCACAGAGAAGGGAAGTGATGTGCCTAAGGCCATCCAGCAGATCAGTGGCAGGGCTGGGCCCAGAAATCCTGTCTCTAGTCTGCTGTCCTCGGCCCTGCACTGTGCTGCCACATCTGTCAGCTATAAAACCCACAGGACCATTATCGGGGGTGTAAACTGGTGCCATCAGTTGTCGTTGATGGCTGAGGCAGAGATTTCTAAAGCACTAGGGGATTTGGATGCTCTGTTCCCATTAATTGGAATGGCAAATGGATGTCTAAGTGCTTTCACACCGCTTTGAAAATCTCTGCCCGTGTTGGCTGCAGTTCTCTGAATTCCCTCCAGTTTGTCAGGCTCTTGGTCAACGAGGTGCCCAGGATTCAGCAGGTGCAGCTGTGCCTCTGCCAAACGCAGGGGGCTGGGGAGTTCCCGCTGCTGGGATTTTGCCTTTTCACATGTGCAGCCCGAAGGATTCCCAGCTTGTAATGCTGCAGATCCCGTTGCAAATGAGGCTGTGAAGGGCAGACTCGTTCTCTCACCGCGGACTCTAATGGCCAAGAGAGCTCTGCGCATCTCCCTTCTATTAAATACGGGATTTTACCCCAGATGTGGCATATACTGCACTGCAAACAATGCACTCCCAGATGTGTAACTAGCAGTGAGAAATTATGGGCCAGATCCTCCGCTGGTTTCACTCAATGGAGCCAGGCCAACTGAAGGTTGTGGGCATCATTTTGGCAAACCCACTTGCAATGCTCAGTTATGTAGCAGAGATGGGGAGGGGAGATGGTGCAAAGCAGAACTGTTTACCCAATCGCTGAGCCTGGATAATTTGGAATACATTGGGATAATTTGGCACCTGGATCTTGAGGATGGCGGGGGGGCAGGGTGGTTTGTTTGTTTCTGAGTTTGTCCTGAAAAGTAAATGTCTAATCCGACCACAATCCAGGTCTGCTGCGGGTCTGGTCCATATTATTCACTGACTGGGAGTAATAGCAGGCCCCCAGTGCATAGGAGATAAAGCAATTAGAGGGTGTAAGTTGAAGCAAGATTGTTACTTTAAATTTACACCTTTCCCCACCCCCGGGCACAGAAATTACAACTTAACTCCCTGACGGCTGATTCGCCGTTGCCCTACACCTGGACTCATCATTCACCCCAGCACAAAGCGGGGCTAAGACCCAGGCATGCTGATTTGGTAGCATTTTACCCCCCTTGATGTAATTGCCAACACGAGGTGCAGGGCACTAGTGAATCAGTCCTTGGAGTCCATGATGCCCACTTCCCATCATTCCCAAGCGGTTCGCCACTGCCCCAGCCAAGCCAGGTTATTGTACTGCTCCCTGGCAACAGACAGCGTCAGCTCCTCAAAGGGAAACAAAGAAAGTTGCTGAGAAAATCAAATGCTGGCAGTTGGCATTAAATCGGCTCACCGTGGATGAAACTGCAGCTTAAAAAAAAAAAATACAGCTGCTCCGGGTAGGTCTATGGAACGGGATAGAGAGCGACTGGGTACTGGGGGCACCTGCATCTCTCTGCCCGCCGGCATGCCCAGTCGCTTTCATCCTTTCCCATTTGCGGCTGCTTCTCTTGAAAGAGAAACATTTTTCCAGACGCTGCTTCTCTTTATTATTATAAAGTGGCTTCACTTGGCAGGGAGTTAATAATTTACCTTTCCCTGGAAGATGGATGCGTCCATCCCCTCGGAGTTTAAATATTCATGGGGCAGAAGAGAAATATCCATTAGGATATCTGGCAGCCATTTCATACCTTACTCAAGCCCCACTGCTTTGTGAATGGAAAGCCAGGCTAGGAATGGGGGCTGAAGGCAGCATGGCATTGGGGATAGGATGTTGGGTTGGGAATCAGGAGACCTGGATTTTCTGCCACTGGTCTTTGCTGCATCATTGTGGGCATATCACTGCCCCAATCTGTGCCTCAGTTTCCTTATCTGGAAGATACTGACCCCACCTTTGTAAACCTCCAAGGGAAGATGGATGGTTTAGGGGATTAGTAAACTTAGATAAGGAGCCATTTCAGACTAGATTCATAGGAGTATAAAGCCAGAAGGGGCCACTGTGATCATCTCATCTGCCCTCCTGTATAGCACAGGATTCCCTGGATTAACTCCTGTTTGAACTAAAGCAGATTTTAGAAAAACGTCTGCTCCGGATGTAAAAATGGCCAGGGATTGGGAACCCAACGCAGCTCATGGTAAATTGTCCCAGTAGTTAACTACCCATGTCAAAAATGTGTGCCTAATTTGGCTTCAACTTGCAGCCATTGGATCTGGTTATACCTTTGGCTGCTAGATTGAAGATCTCCCCCCACAAAAAATGTTGGTTCTCCCTAGAAGTACTGGCACACTATGATCCAAGTCGCACCTTAACCTTCTCTTTGATAAACTAAATAGATTGAGCTCCTTGAGTCTCTCACGAGACGGCACGTCTTCCCATCCTGTCATTATTCTCGTGGTTCTTTTTGGGGCTTTCTCCAACTTTTCAACAGCCTTCTTGAAGTAGGGACACCAGCTCTGAACACAGTACCCCAGTAGCAGTTGCACCAGTGCCAAAAAGAGAGGTAATAGAACCTCTCTACTCCTACTTGGTATTCCCGTTTATACACGCAAGGATTGGACTAGCCCTTTCAGGTATAAGGTTACCCCAGGAACTCCTGTTCAGCTGATTATCCACTATGAAGTCTTTTTTCAGAGTCACTGCTTCCCAAGATAGAGTCCCCCATCCTATTGGGGGTGACCAAATTCCACAACCTCCTAATGTGGACAAACCTATTGGAAATGAGATCGCACCACAAAAAACACCCCTTCCCCCGGGCAGGGTTAGCGGAGAGGCCCAGGAAGGAGTGAGCTTTAGAAACAACGAACTCCTCTTTGCCCCTTAGATGCAAATTTTCCAAAATCGGGGGCAGTGTGGGGGCTGGGAAGGGGAGGTAGGTGCCCATGTTGTGTCCGTTCTGGAGAGAACAAGGACATTAGTCTCCAGGGCTGTTTGTGTGGCACCTTTCACCAGTGGGAAAGTGAGTTTGGGGTGAAAAGTCACCTGTGTGCAGAAGGGCCAGAACAAGGCCTACACACTACACAAGTCTATTGTGAGGGCTCAGAGTGGGACAGAACTGGTGCCAGGACCAAGTGCCTAGTCCTCTGCACAGGGAGGAACTTCACCCTTAGGAGAGAAATTAAGAGATGTAGTTTCTGCCAAATGAACTCAAATAATAACTAGCCTGATCTGTCTGCTCCAACTCAAGGGGTAGGTCCCTGGGTGTGAACGGAACAGGTTTGGGCCTGCGCTTGCAACCAAAACGTCACATTCCTAAGTAGCACCACTTTGTGGATTCCTGAGCTCTCACTCGCTCCCTTTTACCACGACTTACAAATATTGTGGTGGGAATCCCCAGGTGGCGCTGTAACACTGTCTTACAAGTTCTTTTTGCTGAGGTGTGAGCACTGCTCAGTCTCGGCAGACATGCTACGTGGTTAGTTTATTGATGGGGGTTTCTCTTTGGAGGAGCAGTTGCAAGCAGCAAGGTGTGAGTTTGCTCTCTGCCTTTATCTGTCTAACTGGAGTTGATTCTTTGGGGCAGAGTTGGTCCCTGGGAACTAGACATTGGTATTGGGCTGAGACTGGTGGACGAGGGAGTTGCCTGCATGCTGTTTGTGACCATCTCTGTCCAAGGACTGGTGCATAGAGGGTGAATAAACAAGTTTCACTACAAATACATCCGGACACACTGATTTCTCCTCTAATGGGAAACTGGGCTGCAAGACTACAGACATCTGAGACCACTCAGAGGGGGGTGACAAGATCTGTACCAGAGTGCAAAGCAAAGCTCCATGCTTAGGGACCCATCCTGACGTCCTTTCTTAGTTTGCTGCAGTATCAACACTGTAGCCCCTAAGTGTTCTCAGCTCAGTGGTAAGTTAGTGATTTTCTAGAAACACCGTGGCTCAGATCCTGATCCTGTTTACAATAGCGTGAGGAAGGGTCACTCTGTGTAAGGCATCATTTCTCCAGTGTAAATAACAGCAGGATTTGGCCTAAAATATGCCGTTCTCCTTGTGTGTGCCTGCACATCTTTGGGATTGCAGCTCCAAAAGTTAATTAAAACGGCAAAGATGTTCACTGCACCTGTGCAAAGACCCATTTAATCAATTACCTCTGTGTAATTAGGTTGTTTCTTTGAAGTCTGGCTGTATGCAACATTTCAAGTTATTAGGATTTGAGCAATTCACAAATCAATGTGTCACAGTAGCATCCTGAAGCCCCAACTGAGATCGAAGCTCCCCTGTGCTAGGCACAGTACACACAGCCCCAAAGAGCTTACAGTCCACGCAGACCAGACGGACAAGGGATGGGAGAAAGGTGCTTTTGAAAGCTTTACCCAATAATTCTGCCTAAATTCCACTTTCAAAAGTGATTTAGGAGCCAAAGTTTTAGTTAGTCTATGGGATTTAGACTCCTAAGTCACTTAGGGCTTTTGAAAATTTTACTTATCTCTGATTTACAGATGGGGAAAACGAGAGCTAAAGAGATTAAATGACTCACCCGTGGTCACGCAAGGAGTCTGTGGCAGAGCCAGCAGTTTAACTCAGGTCTCCTGAGTTCCCGTCTAGTGCCTTAACCACAAAGCCATCCTTCCTGTCTTCGGATAACTAATCCAACCCCCCTCCATCCGCATACACCCCAGTAACAGCTCAGAAATGGCCAGAAGGATTTTCCTCAAACTTTGATAAGATTCGCTTTCGGGCTAAGTTCCAACACGGAAAGTTACAGCTTGGAGAGTAATTTTTAATTCTCAGAAAGCTCTGAGCCGCTGAAACCGGCGGGTCCTATCGCAAACAGCACTGAAACCCTGGGCCCCAATCCTGCAATCGGATCTGCATGGGCTGGCTCCTGAACTCCTGTTATTCCTGTTGACTTCACTGGAACTCTGCAGGATCAGGGCCTCAGTTAAAGCTGTCGTGCACATATACTCATATTATTCACCCCCCCCATGACTTCACCTAGCTCAGAGCCACTGAACACTGTCAGCTGGTTTGAACACTAGGGCTGGCTTAGCTCATCAGCCCAGCGTGGATTAGATTTAACGGTGCCTGGTAAATGGCATTTGTCACAGAAATACTAAAGCATGGAGCGGTACACACAGAGGGGATTTTTAGTAAAGCAAGGTGATTGCATTTTCAAGCAGTAATTGGAGTTTCTTTACGTGGTAGAGGGTTGGGGGTCATTGTATGTGTTTCAGAGTGGTAGTCGTGGTAGTCAGTATCAGCAAAAAGGACAGGAGTCCTTGTGGCACCTTAGAGACAAACACATTTATTTGGGCATAAGCTTCCGTGGGCCAAAACCCACTTCATCGGATGCACCAATGAAGTGGGTTTTAGCCCACGGAAGCTTATGCCCAAATAAATTTGTTTGTCTCTAAGGTGCCACAAGGACTCCTCATTCTTTTTATTTTGTGTGCGTGTTGGTCTGGTCTTGATAATTAAAGCCAGTCTCTGCCATTTCCTACCTCCTTCCTCTCTGACCTTTGGGGGCAAATTTGGAGAATGGTGGTACTTGTGAAAGTGAGGAATTGACTAGAGCCAGCAGTTATCCAGGAAGGTCTCTCCCCAACCCCTCAAACTCCACTGATGTCCTTCAGTCATGACCTGTAGCCCCCTGCTGTTCCAGCTCCCCACCCCAGCTCTGCCAATGCACTTCACGCCTGACCTGTAGCCCATCTGCTATTCCAGCATTGGGCTCCCCCTCGGCCAGGCCCCTCACTCGGCCATGTGGCACCCTTTGCTATTCTAGCCCCAGACCGCTCCCAAGTGTGAATTCCTGCAGTGGTGTGTGTGCTGTGGGCAGCCTTCCGGGGGCTAGACCAAACCAACGGTGCTCGTTTCCCCTGTGATGTAAGGCAATGGAGCGGTGCCCAAGTCTCCAGAGATGAAAGGCTCAGATTTCTATACCACCCTGCCTTAAGATCCTCCCTGATTACTGAATTCTGTCCACCTACGTGGCCCTGAAGAGGGCTCAGAAAGCCAGGTCTGGAACTCGCAGGCTGTGAGATGCGGCCTGCTATAGAGGTGCCCAAAGGAAGCTGGTGCAGCACGGAGGGGTGGCTGTGATCAGTGTGCCCTGGGCAGCAGAGGTTAAGGGAAAAGGAAGTGGTTTCCCCATCAGCTCTCTATGAACAGCACAGCAGCAGCAGGTCCCACCTGCCTTTGCAGGGTCCATTTGTGTTAAGCCAGGAGCACAGACCCAGCTAAGACGTAGGGGTGGGGACTTGTGCACAAGGCTTCACAATACACTTCAGTCAATCATGGCTCCCTGCAAATACAGTTGTCAGACCAGAGCTCCCCCCCTCCCTGAAAGACTCATTAGCAAAACCTTCATGCATCCCACAAATGCCCACACATGAGTTGCTTCCTGTCCTACTGAAATGTAGCCACTTCTGGTGTGGAACAAGGCTACTGTTTTATCAGTGCACAGTAACTATATCATTTTTTTAGGGGGGCGGGGAAGTGTTGCAGACATGAAGCAGGATGCAATTGGGCCAGGACACTGGGTTAACAGCAGAATCTGGAGGGGTTAGCCGGATTACAAGAGGCCACTAGTGATGACTAGTTGTCAGGGCCTTGGTTTTGCTTCTTGCTCAAACGACATGAATATAGAGGCTGCACTGAGGTAAAGTCTCTGAGCCTGGGGATTTCTTGTTTACAGCCTCCCTGAGACTTGGCCGGTGCCCCAGCTTCGTCCCCCTGGGGTGCGGGGGCTCAGCCTGGTAAAATGCCAAGGTGTACTTGGCGCAGGGCTGGCGGTTCTCACTGAAGTGCCGAAAGCGCCTGCGAAAGCCACTTCCCTGTATTGCAGGTTTTCATTCTCCCCTGACAATTTGTCGCAAAGCTGCTGCGGCTAAGTGAGCTTACAGGCACACAGTCCCTCGCCCCCCCCCCTGCTAGCCCTGTGCAGGCTCCTCCAGCCAGTGCCAGGCCTCCCGCCCCACTCCGCACGTCCCTGACACTGAAGGTGATGGGATCAGAACGCCCTGAGCTGGGGAAGGGGGGGGCGGATTCACACTGTGCCCTTAAACCTAAGCCAGAGCGTGTTGGGGGGCAGCTGTAGGGGAAGTTAAGAGGCAAAAAATCCCATCCCACTTCCCCCACCCGCCCAAAATGCTGGGCCAAAGCACAGCCTTGGCTCCGTTTCTTGAGCCTCTGAGCTGGACTAGCAGCTGCAGCCCCAAAGCCGGGGGCAAAGGCAACCGGGGCTCCACCCTTGTGTTTGCTGTGGTTCCTGCTTCCCGCTAGGCCATGCTGGGAGGCCACAAAGCTTCCCTTTGCATGCTACCCACGGGACTCTTGCCTCCCCGGCATGGCTGCTTTGGCAGCCTTGACACGGGCTACATGGGATACTCCAGCCTAGGCCCAACATCACTTGATAATTGGCCTGGGACACTTGGCGTTTGGGAGCCTCTGACTTCCCCAGAGAGGAAGGCTGGTCATGTGGTGAAGGCTCAGACCTGGGTTCAGGTCCCTGCTCTGCCACAGAAGCCCTGCGTGACCATGGGCCAGTCACTTCATCTCTGTGCCTCAGCTTGGCAGCTGTAGGCCAGGGAGAGCAATCCCCGTTCCTGGTCTGTTCAGACAGAGCTCTCTGGGGCAGGGACCGTCTGTCAGAGACGCTACAGCAGCACAGTGGGGCCTGGTCTCAGCTGGAACGCTAAAATAGCGCTGCGGCGATGCCTGCTCCAAGTTATGTGCCATGAAGCCCCCGAAGCGTTTCCTGTGAATGGGGCTGCACCATGTTGGTGTTTTGCACATCCCCGAGATGATGCTCCCACTCCCTTCCGAGCTGTGTCGTGCTGATGTCACTCTCCTGATCCGAGCTGACACCCCTCGGCCAGCGTAACTGATTTTTCTTTGCACAGTCAGGTGTATTTCATCCTAACAGACGGGGTTTGACCCCAGGCTGCAGCCTCCCATCCCCAGTACTCGGGAACAACCCAGCTGCCACGTGAGTGGAGAGCGAATAACAGACTTTCCCCTTTGTCTCCTTTTCCTCTCCCTGCAGCTGACCCCGCCCAGGAGCCCCCCCAAGACGGAGAGCAATTAGCCGACCATGTTTAACGGGGAGACTAGTTCCTCCTCGGCTAAAAATGTGGTCCGCAGCTCCAGCATCAGCGGCGAGATGTACAACGTCGAGAAGAGCAACGGGGGCAACCCGGACTCGGCCAGCATCACCTCCAACAAGAAGAGGCGCTCTAGCCTCGGGGCCAAGATGGTGGCTATCGTGGGGCTGTCCCAGTGGAGCAAGAGCACCCTGCAACTCAACCAGCCCGGTAAGAGCGGGAGGGTTGTGCTCGCTTCGGGAGATCCCTCACTTCCTGCTCAGCTCCCTGTTTTTCCTTGGCAGCAGCTCTGCACTGGGCACAGTCCCATCGCTCATGCCCAGCTCGGGATCAGCTGCTGGCGCAGGGCACGCAAACTAGGCTGTCGTTACGGCTAGCACCTGCTCAAGCCACCTGCCCTTCTCTCCCTCTGCCAGAATGGTGCCCAACTGCTACGTGTTTAATGAGGGGAAATCCTGCTCTGTTCCATCCCCTCTGACCTCGGTCACTATCCATGGGGGCAATGGAGGAGGGATGCTGGAGAATGGACTCAAAACGCACCATTTTCTCTTGGTCACCACTGAGGCTTTCGCACCTGTCCTTGCAAAGGGCTGAGACACGCGTGGTGGGAACTGAGGGTTCTGGGGACATTCTAGGTCCAGCGTCTTAGAGCCTGATCCAAACCCCATTGAAGCGAATGGAAATCTGTCCATGTATGTCAGCGTGTTTTGGATCAGGCCCCCCGTCCCTTCTGCTCCAATCCCATCGCATGAGACTGGGGGTAAAATTTTCAAAGAGAGTGTCCAAGGGGAAGATGTCCCTGGTTACAGAAGGAGGTGGGGCACCAAACTCCCATTGATTTTCAGTAGCACTGAGGTGTCTAACTGCCTTTTGTGCCTTTGAAAAGCCTTCCCCAAAGTGATTTAGGAGCCTACATTACATTGACTTTCAGAGAAATTTAGGTTCCTGAACGCCTAAGTCACTTTTGAAAATGGGACCTATGGTCCCGATCCTCCAAGGTATTTAGGCACCCAACTCCTATGGAGAACAATGTAGGTGCCTAAGTATCTTTGAAAATCAGACCGTTCGGCTCTTTTGAAAGTTTGATACCCCCCTCTCGCCCTCAGCACCATCATTAGTAGTCCCACCTCCTTGGTCTGTTGCAAGTGAGCTTGAAATGAAAGGTAAGAGGAATGAGTTGGATGGAAGAAGCTAGGGGCATTTCCCCAAAACCCTTCCAGAACCTACACTGGGAAAGAAATGAAATGAAACTTCTCACTTGCATTAAAGATTGTGATAAATCAGCCCAAATGGCCTCTCCTTCCAGCAGTGGGACAGTGAATGGAGACTACATACAGATCACTGGTTTTTAAAACCACATGGTAACGTAGACAGATCCAGTGTTGGGAAAGTCTGGAACTCTGACCTTTCTTGGTATTAAAACCAAGCTGGGGATTGTTGGAGGCTTAGAGTTATGGTTACACACAAAAGTTGTACCGCTTTAACTATCTCGGTATAGCTGACGCAGTAGCTCTCCGCAGTGTGAATATAGTTGCGCTGGCAGAGAGGCGCCTTCTACTGGTATAGGCTATTCCCCTAAATGTACCAGTATAAGGCATCTTTATAACAGCACAATTGCATCCATGCTAGTCATGGCATTGATCTAACTATTTTGGTAAAGGGCTGGGGAAGGTGCAGACCAGGTTATGTTGTCTAAATGGGATCAGGGCTCCAATGTTCTAGGCTAGTGGCTCTCAACCTTTCCAGGCTACTGTACCCCTTTCAGGAGTCTGATTTGTTTTGTGTACCCCCAAGTTTCACCTCACTTAAAAACGACTTGCTTACAAAATCAGCCATAAAAATACAAAAGTGTCACAGCGCTCTATTACTGAAACATTTCTAATTTTTACTGTATAATTATAAAATAAATCAATTGGAATATAAATATGATACTTACATTTCAGTATATGGTATATAGAGCAGTATAAACAAGTTATTGCTGTATGAAATTTTAGTTTGTACTGACTCCCCTAGTGCTTTTTATGTAGCCTGTTGTAAAACTAGGCAAATATCTAGACGAGTTGATGTAGCCCATGGAAGAGCTATGTACCCCCGGTTGAGAACCACTGTTCTAGGCTCGGTACGGACAGAGTAAAGGACAACTCCTAGTCCAACGAGCACTATTCATGTTAGCTCTGAAGAGTTTTGTGCCCCATAATTAAGGCTGCATTTCTGTTGAAAGCTGACTTTTCTCCAAAGTGCTTTAAAATCCCTGTGCAGAGGCAAATGGCCTATGAAATTGCTACGGCGCATTAGGAGCTGGGTAGAGTTTATGCTGCAAATTGGAATCCCTTGACCAAATGCCTCAGATAAATTTTGGGCCAAATCCGGAGAGTTTTGCCCTCTGAGGGTGTAGAATTCACTTTGCCAGCATAAGTCCTGAGTAAATTGCTCAGGATCTGGTTCTCTGTATCTAGTTGCAGTTGTTTCTCCAGGAAACCTTAATATAAGAAGTGCCAGTGGGAGGACGATGCTAATTCAGAGAAAGAACTAGTCAAATATTCTGGCTATGGGAAGTTTTAAGTACTTGAAATAGAGCTTTAAAAAAAGCTGGAGAGCCCATTTTAGCCCAGGCATTTTCTCTGAGTTATTGCTTTTTAATTTTGGTTCTCGTTGGCATTTCATGGTTCAGTAGCGTGTGTTATCTAGGGAGAAGGAGTTAATTTAGAGCCGGCAAGCCTTGCACATCTGAGATGTTTCTGAAGGGTTATAATTATCCCAGAAAGCTAAGCAAAGAACATCCAAAAAACAAAACTGGGCAAAACTCTACCCAGAGACAACAGAATCCATACCTTCTAGGGTCCCCTAGGACTGAGGGAGAGACAGTCTAATCCATGCAACAGAACAAATGGTCTGGAAGCAATTGACTCTAAAGGCAGCCCCCATTCC
The DNA here is from genome assembly GCF_011386835.1 of Chrysemys picta bellii. Classification (NCBI taxonomy): domain Eukaryota; kingdom Metazoa; phylum Chordata; order Testudines; family Emydidae; genus Chrysemys; species Chrysemys picta. The sequence goes on from NC_088813.1 coordinate 14,882,656, forward strand.
CAAAATAAATAGGGTTGGGACCAATTTTTCACTGATGTCCTAAACGGCAAAATTTGTCAGTGCATCTGTGCTGCACCCGTAGAACAAAGAGCCAGCACACAGCATCAGCACCACTTAAACCCCCGCCCCTGCAGGAGCAAGATGGGAGAATTCACAGGGGGGCCCAAGAGTTGCCCCAGGAGCACTGCAGTTTTCAGCACCATGGACAAGACTCAGAGACACACAAGGCTCAGCAAGTTAGGCAGGCGGAGGGGCTTGCAGGCTTTACTATAGAGAGCTTCCGGGAGGGCTGCTGGAATCTAGGTCCAGATCCTTACAAGTATTTAGGCTTATGGAGCCAGGTCTTGCTCCCTAGGAAGAGTGCATGTAGGGTTGGGTTGGTGGGGTCCATGTGCAGAGGGGGTCACCAGTGGGAGGCTAATCATAGAATATCAGGGTTGGAAGGGACCTCAGGAGGTATCTAGTCCAACCCCCTGCTCAAAGCAGGGCCAATCCCCAACTAAATCATCCCAGCCAGGGCTTTGTCAAGCCTGACCTTAAAAACCTCTAAGGAAGGAGATTCCACCACCTCCCTAAGTAACCCGTTCCAGTGCTTCACCACCCTCCTAGTGAAAAAGTTTTTCTTAATATCCAACCTAAACCTCCCCCACTGCAACTTGAGGCCATTGCTCCTTGTTCTGTCATCTGGTACCACTAAGAACAGCCAAGCTCCATCCTCTTTGGAACCCCCTTTCAGGTAGTTGAAAGCAGCTATCAAATCCCCCCTCACCCTTCTCTCCTGCAGACTAAACAATCCCAGTTCCCTCAGCCTCTCCTCGTAAGTCATGTGCTCCACCCCCCCTAATCATTTTTGTTGCCCTCTGCTGGACTCTTTCCAATTTTTCCACATCCTTCTTGTAGTGTGGGGCCCAAAACTGGACACAGTACTCCAGATGAGGCCTCACCAATGCAGAATAAGGGGAATGATCACGTCCCTCGATCTGCTGGCAATGCCCCTACTTATACAGCCCAAAATGCCGTTGGCCTTCTTGGCAACAAGGGCACACTGGCTAACAACCAACCTAGGCAGCAGGATCATACTGTGGAGGTGATTTGGGTTGGCAACTAGCCTATTTGTCCTGGTGTGTGTGCCTGTCTTTCCCAAGCATGCACACAATCTCTGTGGGGCAATAGATCTCTCTACCTGCCTGGCAGACCCCACTCCCTTCCCCACCCCTACAATCTCTTGCTTCTATCCCCTCCAGCAGGGAAATCTCTTCACCGAGAACCTGGCCTGAAATTCCTTTACAAGAAAACCTAAAAGTCACAGGATTGACTGTGATTAACAGGAGCTCCGTTGTCGTGGTTTTCTCCCCTAACATCCAGGGAGCTGTCTATTAGAAACCAACACTGTTTGGGCTCAGTCCAGCACCCACATCAGAAAACCACACCACACCTGGCACTATCTTGAGTCCCCTGATTAGTAGCTTCAGAGGAGCCAAGGGCCATGGAGAATGGCCTGACCTCCTGGGCAGGGGCACACTGAAGGCTGTGGAGTCGTTTCACTCCTGCTGCCTGTGCTTTACCTGCTCTGGGCCGGAGAGAAGACATCACTATCCAAGGGTGTTGATTCAGCACCTTTCACCAGCACTACAAGTTCTCTACACCACACCCTGCTGCTAGTGTTTTTCCTTTAAGCCCCAAGGGTGCAACAAATTGGAGGGAGGAGGGCCGTGGATGCCTTTACTGGCATCCTAATAGTATAACCGGCTTTGTCGATAATAAAAAGCTTTAATCTTTCTGAGCACTTCACAACTCTTAATGTACGTATCCTCACAGCACCTCTGTGCAGTAGGGCAAGGCCATTATCTGAGAGACTGAGTAACTTGGCCAAGGTTATTTACAGGGAGTCTGTGTCAGAGTGTGGACGTGAACCCAGATCTCCCAAATCCTAGGCTAGTTCTCTAACCATTGGGCCATCCTCCCTCTGCTTATTTGATAGGGCTAATCTCAAATCTAGTAATGAGGCCGGGGAAAATAGGCTTGGTGGGATGCACACAGCTGGAGAACCTGTGTTCTGCACTGATCGCTGTCTCAGAAATGCTATGGCAGAAAAAGGACAATTCAGGTTGGGCATCATGAATGGGCAAGACTTGCCTAGGAAGAGGCTGGAAAAAAAAAACTGGGGCTGTTTATGGTTGAGAGAGGAAACAAACCTATTGAATCCTTTCCTCCTCTGCTGAGATCACCAAGAAAGGGAGCCACTGGAGTTTTGCAACAGGAAGACTTGGAGCTAGATTGAGATCCTAGCAACTCATTTCAGATGAGTGGGAGAGTGATAGCAACAACTTTTACTCTCCCAGCCTGGGCTGGGTTTGATCTTGTAACCTTAGTGAGAAAGAGTTCTCTCTCATTAGTAATTCCCCAGGTCAGCCAGGCGCCTAAACCAACCCCCTGACCACAGGGGTTTGAGAGTCCAAATCTCAACTCCAGTTTTGAATATGGGCAGTATGGGTAGCCCAAGTCCCTTCTGATGAACCACGGAGCTGTAATTGGGGGATTTCTCTTCCCCTATTTACTGGGGGAAATTCTCTGGGCTGGGTGATGCAGAGTGGCCGACCATGATCATAAATGATCCCTGAGAGCCGTAAAAAAAATAAATCTATGAAACTTTAGCACAGAACCCACGCTGCGGCCTTTTAGTCAATTTTGTCTGTTTCTTAGCCTAATTCTGCTTAAAAACTGCTTAGATTAAAACAAAATGAAATAGCCCCTCAAAGCATAAAGATGAGTTCCTGCATCCCATTGCTCATAGTGGCTAGCACTCGCTCGTGGGTGCATTCCCACGGGAATCAAGGGCGCTGTGTGTCTGTACTAACCCATGTGAGTAAGGGGGCAAACCCTGGCCCTAAATTAGTTGAACAAATGTGATCCACTCCAGGCAACAGCCATGGTGCATCTCCAAACACACACTAGACAGAAATCAAGTTGTTGGGAATGGCAGTTCCTGGCTGCCTTTCTCCTCCATTCTATTCCTTGCCATCCATCCCACTGCCTGCCTCCTCCTGCCATCGCGTTCTGACCCCTTCTGACACTTGGCTCTAGCCAGGATGTAATTGGATGGAGAAAGGGAGATTTAGTTGATCAATTAGTGTCACATCCCTGAGTATATATGGTGCCATTACTGTATCACAGGCACCAAGCCTCCGCTATGCTTCAAGGGAGATAATTATGGGTAATGAAATTTACCAATCCGTGCTGGAAATATTTCAAATGTCAGAATGGCAACAGGTGGACTGGGAAAGAGATTGTCCTCCTGCATTTGTTTGCTCATAGGAGCTCTAACTAATTAAATGGAACCCCCATAATCTCCAAATCCTCTTCCGCAGCTTTACCCATCCCACTGCCTCCTCCCCAATGAATTTCAGGGCTGTCAGGGAGCAGGGGGTTCATACCACAAACATAAAACCAAGGCCAATGATTCTGAACCGGCCTGCTTACAATCTAGCAGGCTGCAATTCAGCTGGCTCTAAGTTACTTCTGCCCAGCTCTGCCTGATCTGGGAGCAAAGCCTTTCAAATAAAGAAAACTTGAAACAAAAACCTTCATAACAAAGGGTCCTTTTCTTCCCCGGGGACCTTGGCAGGGCTGCAGCTTTCCAGGGTTCCTCCATGGCTTGAGACCAAATTGGTCTGGACTCTATCTCCAGTCTCCTGGCTCAGAAGAGATTAGCCAGCAACTCTCTCCCCCACCATAAGGGGAACTGGCAGATTATATACCGCTCTGCTTCCCAGAACTTGCCCTGATTGGCTGAGAGAGAGAGAGAAAGAAGCCTTGCCCCACCCCACACTAAAAGGCTCATAGACCTGGGCCCTAAAAGGAACAGTGGCCTCATTTTTTCCCCCAGACGCCAACTGTTATCCCTGGATCATTTCCTCTCTCCCAGCATCTGCCTCTGTTGTTCCTTTGGCCTCTGCTTGCCCCAGAATTCCTGAAACATGGTAACCTGGCCCCGAGACTTCCCCATGTTGCCTTAAAAGGCAAGCATACCCCATTACTCAATGCCCTACTCATTTTAGGTAGGAACCCCTAGCTTCCTATTGTTGTCCGTGGGATTTGTGGGAGATCGGCACCTCTGAAAGTCAGTTCTCTTTTATTTAGGAGCCTACATCTGGAGTTAGGAGCCTAACATTGGGTACCCAAGTTAAAATAGAAGGTTGGCCTCACTTCATATTACAGCTAGTCCGTAGAGAGTGAGTATTTCCAGAGACAACTTTTTAAATGAAAGATTTCCCCTGTTTTTCCAGTTTTGTTCATAGAAATTTTCCATCTTTTGAATAGAAAAACTGAATTTTGGGGGTCAAAAATCAGAATATTTCAACAGAAAATATTTTTTTTCCCACGAAGAATTCATCCCATCTCCCCATACATATAAAAAAAGCCCTTTTAAAATGGAGAGAAAAATGTTTGGTCTTTCTTAGATGTATAGCTTGGGGACATTTTTCAACTCAGACACATGGGGCCTGGTTCCTCACAAAGGCCCCGGCCGGAGGGCGTTTATTCAGAAAGGAAGGATGGGCTAGTGGTTCAAGTGTTGGACTGGAATGAGTGTCAGTTGCTTATTCTGCCAGACTTCCTGTGGAACCCTAGACAAGTCTGTTGGACTCCGTTCCCAATCAGTGATTGGAGAATAGCACTGTCGTACCCCATGGGTGTGGTGAGCCTCAATCCCTTAGGGAGAGTGAGGTGCTCATATACTATGATAAGGGGGCTGGAGAAAGCGTAGAGAGCAATTTATCAAAGCTGCCCAGACAAAAAAAAAGGAACCAAAAGCCCCAGGTACAGGCTGAGTTCATCCCCAACCAAAGGGACTTGTCAAATCCAGTTCTGCCTCAGCTTGCAGGAGAGAGATGGCCAGGAAACCCCATCTGTCTTTGTCCAGCTGAGGGGAGGCCCCCTCTGTTAGGATAGCAGGACCCAGCTGCTCTTCCAGGCTTCCCTCCGGGTATTATTTGTATTTCAGTCATGCCTAGAAGCCTCCCTCAAGATCAGGGCCCCCGTTGTGCGGCTGGGGAGGAGGTGAAGAACTCGGGTCTCCCGACGTCCAGGCTAGTGCCCCATCCACTAGGGCAAGCCAGGAGAAGCTGCTGTGCTTTTTTAATCTCAGCCGGAGGCCTCTCCTTTCATACCCTGCAGGATTTGGGGTGTGCAGTCGGGCCCCGTGGGGGGCTGGCCCCCTGTGAGCTGTTTTCTCCCCCCTGGACAGTGGCTGGCACTTTCCCAGTGAGTGGGTGATGCAGATTGTTTGTGGGCAGGTGGTATGTGGACCTAGGCCCACGTTTATTGTCTAGTCAAGGGAGCTGACTCATGAATTATCGGCATACAGGCACTGCCATATCAGATCAGCCCAGTGTCTCATCTACTTTCCTGCTTCTGACATCGGCCAATGCCTTGCGCTTTAGAGGAAAACAAAAGAGGAAACAATCTCTTTCCACTCCTAGTCCCATAATGCATCTGGCCAGTGGTGCAATGCAGTATATGGTGGGGAGGAGGGGGAGGGCAGGTTCCTTCCTGACCCTGTCAGCACTCATTGTAGGCCCTGAAGCATGAAACTGGTTTGGCCCGATTGTTATCTTTACTTGTATAGATACAAATAGTAATGGTTCAAAATATGGAAGGGAGCTTGGTCTAAAGAGCGGAGTAGGAGCCAGGGTTCTGCTGTGACCATCTTTAGGAGGCCCTGTGCGGTGATTCCGGCAGCTCAGTTCGAGCATGTCAGCCTGGGAATTAGAAGACCAGAAAGCGCCACTGGTCTGTCGGTGTCCAGCAGCCTCTGCTGAGAGGCCCCTATAATCATTACAACCACATCCTGTCTCCTCTCTATTACGAAGGATGCTACAGGTTCTATTCCAGGCTCTGCTACTGACTCCCAGTGTGACCTTGGGCAAATCACATCCCCGCTCAGTGCCTCGGTTTCCCCATCTGGAAAAGGGGGATAGTGGTTCCAGTCTATTCCTCAGAGAGATTGCGAGGCTTGGTTCGCACCTGTTTATGAAGAGCTTTGAGACTCGGATGAAAGGTGCATAGAATTAATGTGGTGGGGTGTGGGGCTGTATGGCTTGTGGGGACAGACAGACAGATCGGGGGGGGGGGATCAGCCATTGGGCAGGGAGATGGAGGGGGGCATATTGGTTTTCATTTGCTCAGTACATGGAACTGGCCATGTGTTATTAGGCCTGGTTGTCTCCCCCTGGCTCTGAGTAACTGGAGCCCAGCGCAGAACTGGCTAAGGGTCACCCCCCCCATGCACCCATTGGTTTCATTGAGGTCAGGGTCAAATTCAGCCCCACAGAGGCTCCACCTTGCACCCCTTGGGGGACCGCACAGCCATGGCCTCTTGCCCCCGGGAAGGGGCCCTCCTTTGCTTGCCGAAGAGGCGGCTTCTCAGCCCCCCCAACCCCCCCCATGTACTTTTCTCCCCTGGCTGGGGCAGGGGCCCAGGTGCCCGATGAATCACTGGCCGGCCCTGCGGGTGGCTGAGGGACGCCAGAGCGAATTAGCATCAGCGCGGAAGGCAGAGCATGAACCAGCTGGGGGGCGGGGGGGGGAGGGCTGAGGGGAAGAGTTGCCATGGCAACCTGTGACTGGCACATGAGGGTGGTGGGGGGAAACGCGTGTAAAATGCTGAACAGAAATAATCTGGGAGCACGAGGGGCCGCGGGAGCCTGGCCTGGCCTGGCTTTCTGCCTCCGCGGCGTCCTCTGGCTTGCTCTTGATTAACCCCACCTGGCCGCTTTGCTTTTTTTTTTTGCGGGGTCTCGCGCTCCCTGGCTTTCTCTCTCCCCCCCCCCCCCCCGCCCAGGCTGCAATAGCTAAGGGAAAACTGAGCCCCAACCCCCCCTTTCCTGCCCCTTCTCCTGAGGGTTGGGCAGCGAGGAGTCCCCGCCGTTGGAGAGGCCAGAGATCAAATTCCCTGCTGTTGTAACTCCATTTGCACCAGCAGAATATGGGGCCTGGGAGACTACAGCTTTGTCTGCAGCTGGCAGCGAGCCCCCCCCGCCCCCTCCATGGGTAGCCAGACTCGCGCTAACTCGGCTCAGGCCAGCGAGCCTAAAAACAGCGGCGTGGATGTCATGGCTCGGGTGCCGCTCAGGCACTCACGCCTCCCCCTGCCCTCTGGGTCTGCGCTTAGATGGCTCCGGCAGAGCCAAACCCTGATGTTCCTCTCTCTAGCTTGCAAGTCTGCAACCCAGTGGCACCTTCCAGCCATGGATCCTCCCACCCACCTTCCCGGTCCCCTACTCCTCGCCGCTAAGGCCTCGTGACCCCACTGCCGTATAACCAGAGTCTCCCGGCCCTTCGGCCAGCTCGCTACGCTTCCCGTTAACAGAAGCATGACTCTCCTTCCTCACC